>NC_066874.1:989731-1319642 GCF_022985175.1 Labeo rohita | reverse complement strand
ATGTAAAAGAACATGTACAGTCAACTGGTCATTATTGCAAAATGAACCCAGAAAAGCTCATTACATGACCACCTAGTACATTAATATATGAACAAGAAATATTGAGTTAAGCTGAAATTATTTCATTATCTGCTGTACTCATAAATATTATTTGAGAAAGCCATTCATAAACATACTGCTTTTGGTATTTGGTTTATTGACTTACATGGAGGTTCATGTTCAATACTCTGTCTCCTGGATTTTCTTGCTTTTGTTGATGTTGGTGAAGATTCTGCCATTGTTCTTTATCCCTTTAAGACTTTTCAAGAAAAAATAATTTTATATTATACAGTATAAGTTATTTTCTCTTTTTCAGACTTGAAACAAATGGATCATGACATATCAATATTTACATTTACAAGTGTTTTAATGTCATGTAAGAAGTGATGGTGATGGAAACAAAATCATTCATTTGAAACACAGTGAGTGACTCATAAACTCACTGAACAATCTGAACTATGACCTGCTGTTTAGATTAAAGAAAGTACAAAAACAAGTGAAATATTTTCCAACAAACATATATCCCTTTATAGAAAATTAGACACATCTCACAAAAGATTTTATATGGTCAAGAGTCATCCTCATCCTGTTTAATGCTAAAGTGATTTTCAGCTGCAGTGTAGCAGGTTTGCGTTCAGTTTGTCTGCAGGTCATTTACTTCCTGTTTCTTTAGTCTTTATGTGATGTGACAAAATGACAGAAACACCAGACTTTGCTTTACAACCAATCAAATTACATACTTTTTATACAAATCTAATACCACTTCAATGCAGTAAACAACTAAAGCAGCTGAGTATTTAAACTTTAACCTGATTCTGTTCAAATTATTTCAGTCTGACATAAACTTTACTAAACCAGATCAGTTCCATTAGAAACCTGTTCAGAACAATCTCTCTTATATTTCATCACCTAACTGTGAGTATCAGATGTGTTCACAAGTGTCTTTGAACAACTCAGTATTCTGTTGTTTAGAGTTTGATCATTTCAGGCGTCCATATTGCTGCTGATCAAGTTTCACTTTCACTTTCTCTGAATCTGTCACTGAACTACAGTGATGTCAGAGCTCCTCCTCTATTCAGACAAATACACTTGACTTGACTTGACAGACTTATAAATGCTTGATTGTTTGGAAAAAAAGTTTCCAGGTCAAATGCCACTCAGTTAACAGATGTTTACAGATATTATTTTCTATTGCACTCTTTTTATAAAATGGTTTAAAAATGTTGAAAAAAGAGATGGAATTTATTTTGTTAGAAACTTTTTTTATTAAATAAAGATGCATGAAAAAAACACTTTTCCTTCTTTCTCTCTCTCTGCATTACTTAATAATAGTTTTAACTCTGTTTCATATTTTACATTAGCTCACTTTTTACATTCTGTTATGTAGCCTATGCCTAACTGTGATAAAGGGGCAGCGGAACATACAAAAATTTCCATGCTTCTAGTTTTATGTGTTAAATAAGTTGTCATCATGCCCTTATCATTTCTAGGTTGGACTACTGCAATGCTGTTCTGGCTGGACTTCCATCATACACAATCAAAACTCTACAAATGATTCAGACTGCATGCACCGGGAATGTGTGACCAGAAAAATAATTAAAAAAAAAAAAAAAAAAAAAAAAAAAAAAAAAAAGTGATTTTGTCACCGTTTGACTAAAAAAAAACTTTGCTACTCTTACTTAATCCTCAGTCTTGTGCTTATTTCTACAATGCCTGAAACTTGGTATGATGAGCACATTCTGTTTATTTGCCTCTTTAAGATGAATTGCTTCATGTATTTCCCAACTGAAAGTCGCTTTGGATAAAAGCATCTGCTAAATGAATGTAAATGTAAGTTTACTACTGCGAATTTAGGCAACAATAAGTTACCAGTTGATGTTGTCGCCATAATGACGGCAATGAAAAGGCTCCAACTTACACCTCCGACATTACAGACCGCATCCAGACTTGAAAATAAATCAAAACATGTATTTGAAAATACTGTTTAAAAACCCCACCCTAATGTTCCTTAACTCTCTTTTCCCTCAGTATTTCCTGTTAGTTTGCTGCTGTTAGTTACCATGGCTCTGTGCTCTACCTGACAAGCTAACTAGTGTACTTTTTTCAGTTTTTGGAAAAAGACAGGCTTTGAGGAAGCAACCTTGTATTTAGGCCTACCTCAGTCGAAAATCAAAATTGTGATGTAATTGAATCAGTGAAGGGTTAACTGTCCAAAATTGCTCTGTGAAATTTGTCACAAATCAGAATAGTACATAAGGGCACAGGAAGGATCAACTGACAAAAAATAAACTGTGAAACATTTCCTCGTACGTGAAACGTTTGTTAGAGACGTATATGATTTAAGGGCTTGCAAAAATGTTATTCACTGGAACAGCACAGTGTGACATTTTGATAGAAGAAAAAGAGAGCAGAACATAAAGAAACACTGTTACGGAATAAATAGTGATTGTGAAAGTTTTCACAAATCGAGTTTGACTTAAAAACAATGTTTTTTGTATTCGAGCAGTCTGCGTGTTTAAAACACGTTAAACATGAAGAGCGCCTATTTTTCACATTCCTTACTATAGTGGACTTACCAAGGGGTTTACGGACAAGAGCTTTGCTGTAACGGTGAAAAGGATGAGGAAGCAAAATGCAAGTTAAACCGGGTTTATTGAGAAAGATGAAATGGGCATGAACACAGTCACAGATAATGTCTCTCGGATGGGTGGTGCAGGGACAAGATGGTCAGCGTGAAGTGTAGAGAAGAGTGATGATCCAGCGGTGAGTTGTAATCCAGTGTAAATAATCCAGGAAGAGACGAACCAGAGACGAGACCACGATCAAACATCCAAGACGACGAAACACACTGAAGACACTCACACACGGACATCAAAACAACGATCTGACAAATGGGAGAGATTGCAGTGAGGTTTTATAGAAGAGATAATAGACAACAGCTGGTGCGGAGTAACGAGATCAGCAGACACGCTGATGAGCGGTGACGTAAGACACAACAACACACACACACGTCAAAATACGAGACATGAAGAACACAGTGGATTCATGAACCGTGACAGTACCTCCTCTCCTAGGAACGCCTCCTGGCGTTCCCAGACTCCCTTACCTGCTGATTGTAATCATCAATAAGGGAGTGATCCAGGATGTCTCTAGCAGGCACCCAACTTCTCTCCTCCGGACCGTAACCTTCCCAGTCCACAAAGTATTGGAATCCGCGTCCCCTCCAGTCTAGAATGCGATTTACCGAATAAGTGGGTTCCCCTTCTACGAGTCGCGGCGGTGGGGGAACCGGGGCTGGCGGATTAATACGAGCAAAAAACACGGGTTTGATTTTGGATACATGGAACACGGGATGGATTCTCCTGTACACAGGAGGAAGATTAAGGCGGACTGCCACCGGACTAATGATCTTGGTGACAGAGAACGGGCCAATGAATTTAGGAGCAAGTTTATTAGACACGGATCGGAGAGGAATGTTCTTGGTAGAAAGCCACACTTTGGAACCAACGACGTATACGGGAGGTCTAGACCGGTGGCGATCGGCCTTGGCCTTGGTGCGCGCTCCCACTTGGAGTAGAGTCTCGCGGGCTCTAGTCCAAGTGCGATGACACCTCTGGACAAATGCGTGAGCGGAGGGGACCGCGACTTCGGATTCCAGACTAGGGAAAATTGGTGGCTGGTAACCTATACTACATTCAAACGGAGATAGGCCCGTAGATGATACTGGTAACGAATTGTGGGCGTACTCCACCATTGATAGTTGTTGGCTCCATGAGGAAGGATTCTTGGAGACCAGACATTGCAACGTTCTCTCCAAATCCTGGTTGGCTCTCTCAGTTTGACCATTGCTCTGGGGATGAAACCCAGAGGACAGACTAACAGTCGCACCCAGTAGTTTACAAAACTCTCGCCAAAATTTGGACACGAATTGGGGACCTCTGTCGGAAACCACGTCCGTCGGGAGGCCATGTAACCGAAAGACGTGGTTAACAACTGTCAACGCTGTCTCCTTGGCTGAGGGTAATTTGGGCAAGGGAATGAAATGGACCGCCTTCGAGAACCGGTCCACCACGGTCAAAACTACCGTGTTACCCTGGGAGGGTGGGAGGGCGGTAACAAAATCTAGAGCGATATGGGACCAGGGTCTCGAAGGGATCGGCAGCGGTTGAAGGAGCCCATCAGGGGGTCTGTTAGAAGTCTTACCAGTGGCACAAACTGAGCAAGCCAAAACAAAACTGTGAACGTCACGAGCCATGAGTGGCCACCAAAATCGTTGCTTGACCAAATGTGTGGTGCGATTGACTCCTGGATGGCAAGCCACATTGGAACAATGTTCCCACCGAATGACCTCGGACCGTAATCCCTCGGGCACAAATAAACGGTTCAGTGGGCAACCGACCGGGGGCGTTACCCCTTGTAAGGCTGTTTTGACCTTCGATTCGACCTCCCATGTGAGTGTGGAGACAATTAACGTCTCAGAAAAAATGCACTCGGGAGTAGACGGGCGATCGGAACGGTCAAAAATACGTGACAAAGAATCGGGTTTGATGTTCTTGGAACCCGGGCGGTACGAGAGAGTAAAATCAAAACGTCCAAAAAAAAGGGCCCACCGAGCCTGCCTAGAGTTCAGTCTTTTAGCAGTTCTAATGTATTCTAAGTTCTTATGATCGGTCCATACGATAAAAGGTACCCCCGACCCTTCTAACCAGTGGCGCCATTCTTCCAATGCTAACTTAACTGCCAACAACTCTCGGTTACCAATATCATAGTTAGTTTCGGCAGGCGACAGACGATGGGAAAAAAACGCGCAGGGATGCATCCTGTCGTCTGTCGGTGAGCGCTGGGATAGCACTGCACCTACCCCCACCTATGACGCATCGACCTCCACCACGAACTGACGTGACGGATCAGGGGTGACAAGGATGGGAGCCGAAACAAAGCGGCTTTTCAGTTTGGCAAACGCAGCCTCGGCTGCGTCTGACCACCTGAACGTCGTTCTGGGGGAGGTCAAGGCGGTCAGAGGAGAGGCTAGTTGGCTGAAGTTGCGAATAAAACGCCGGTAGAAATTGGCGAACCCCAGAAACCTCTGTAGGGCCTTACAGGAATCTGGACTTGGCCAATCCACCACAGCCTGCACATGCTCCTGGAGAGAAGAGGAAAATATCAATATGTCATCCAGGTAAACATATATGAACCGGTCGACCATATCTCGCAGCACGTCATTGACGAGTGCCTGGAAGACCCCTGAGGAGTTGGACAAACCGAAGGGCATGACCAAGTATTCAAAGTGCCCCCTGGGGGTGTTAAAGGCAGTCTTCCATTCATCTCCCCTCCTGATGCGGACCAAATGATAAGCATTTCTTAAATCCAATTTTGTGAAGACCGACGCTCCCTGCAATCTCTCGAAGGCTGAAGATATTAACGGCAAAGGATAAGTATTCTTTACCGTAATATTATTCAACCCCCGGTAGTCAATACAAGGTCGCAGAGAACCGTCCTTCTTCCCCACAAAAAAGAACCCCGCCCCCGCTGGAGAAGAGGAGGGTCGAATGAACCCCGCTGCTAGAGAATCAGAAATATATTTCTCCATGGCCTCTCTCTCAGGAACAGAGAGTGAATATAATTTGCCCTTGGGCAGAGACGTACCTGGCAGTAACTCTATAGCACAGTCATAGGGATGATGAGGAGGAAGAGAAGCAGCCCGAGACTTACTGAACACCTCCTTCAGGTCTGTACTGTGCACTTTCAGAGCATAACAATGCTTCTTAAATAAAGGGACACTGTTTCTCTAAATGATAAAATTGTTTTCTTGTAAGGTGTTTAAATATTGCCTGCCCACTTTGGCTTAATGTGTTAGATAATGTGGGCCATGTGGGATTCAAGGTAAATTGGACAGACCTTTACCCTTCAGTTATTATACACAAAATCATTAAATAAATTGACACTCACTGGTTATTTAGTTGACATATAATTTACATTCTTAGAAAACATAAATGAGTCTGCAGTCAAGAAATTCAAGTCAGAAATGGAAGAAAGGAAAGAGAGAACAGAAAGGATGTCGATGCATTCGGTTCAATCTGTGAAATGAAGAAATCACATTATAGTCACATTTTTAACATACTGTAACTCTACATTTTGTTAATATTCTGATTTTTGAAAGTTCTGATACATAAATTGAGATGATGACACATGATTTATTTTACTCATAACCTGTAGGTAATATATTTTTTGATTTGTTAAATATGTTGATAAATCATGTGTTTTTAATTAAGATGCAGAATAATTTTTGATAAAAAAAAAAAGGGATGGCCCACATTACCAGACCATTTTATTTATTTATTTTTATTTATTTATTTTTTTTCTGGAGTGAATGATCAAAAATGTTCATCGGTATAAACCATGCAGATATCACTTTATATGAACTATTTAAACTGTAATATTATAGCTGGACATTAAAGAAAAGAAAAGAAAAGAAAAGAAAAGAAAAGAAAAGAAAAGAAAAGAAAAGAAAAGAAAAGAAAAGAAAAAAGAAAAGAAAAGAAAAGGAAACAAACAAAAAACCCTGGTATCTAAATGTTTAACAAAAAGTGGCCCACGTTACCTGCAATCACATTAGTGTAAACTCACAGGGAAATGTTTCATAAATGCTGAGTAATTTTGTAATTGAAATTAATTATCAGAAAACATTCTGAAAACTAAAATTTGTAAAATCAGTACAAAAGTGTATTTGAACAGAACAAAACTTTTTTTTTTTTTTTTAATTAAGTCTGGGTCAATTACCAGTTTCAAGTTTTAAAAAATTCAGCTGTGAAATTAAACTATCATAAGCACAGTAGTATCATTTATTTATTATACATCCTAATTCTAGGTTCTATACTGTATAGGGATATTAATTACCCCTCTATATTAAATTGTCCCAAATGAACAGACACTCATCAGTGAGTCATGAGATGGGTTAATGAGAGGGCCAAGGCTTGCATTAATTAATAAATTAAGATTAATTTAGGTGTTTACTCCCAAGAGTGAAAGGATTAGCATATTTACTACTGTTTGTTAAGACAGTCATCACTATTATTATTGTTAATTGTTATGATTATTTAAGCACTCAGTTTTAAAGTATCAACAGCAACAGTTAATTCTCAATTTCATGCTGACATTAAATTTGATATGCAAGTGGTTTTGCACCTTTTATGTTACAAATATGACAAAGCTGTCGACTAAAAATCACTCTGAATACCATATTGCAAGGCCCAGGCAACCACCCACAACCCAGAAATGTCTACATTTATATAGAGATTCTGTGGTGGTGGTTGAATTTCATAGAATTCTAATGTTTTTATATACTGCTAATTGTAAATAATAATTTTTTGGGAATAATTAGTGAATTTTTATTATTTTACAAAAATGTATAATTAACATTTTAATACATAACATTACTTGCATAACATTATATAACATTACTATATCATTATTGACTATTTACTGACCTCTAGTGGACACAGAGAGTTCAGCATGACATGCACAACCCATGAGACACATGGATGATGAAGGGAAAATATCTTACCTAAAAACAAATTGAGGATAAAGCCCAACTACCGGTTATTTAGCTGCACTAGTGATGAGAGACTGATTAATGTTGTTGCACTGTTCCTGATGGACTGTTATGCTGGATTTCGAGTAAGCTGGAACACATTTACATTTGCAGTCCCTCCACTTCACCCCCAGAGGTCATTATTGTCTTTTTTTCCCTATTATTAGGGATTTGACATGGATTTGCATTAATTTACTTCCAAAACAGATCAAATTTTTTTTAACTCATGCATGTGACATTATATAATAACTATAATTTGTTTTTGGTAAATGTGTTTATGAGCTCTATGTGTTCAGTGTAAAATGTTAGAGACACTGTATGCAAATATTGTACAGTTATTAAGTAAGTTATTCATCAAAACAATATCCCTTGTGATGAGAAGAGATGAATTCTTATTTAATTATTTTTTAATCTTTTTTTAAATGTATATATATATATATATATATATATATATATTTATTTTTGTATCTAACACTTTTATTTTTACGTCTGTTTTGGTACTATAGAAGTGTACTTTGCATGCACACTAAAAAATTTTTTTCAGAATTTGCGAGTATTTTTCACAATAACAAAGAACCAACAAGTAACAGTGATTTAAATGTGAAATGTTAAAGGAATAGTATTTCCTTGTAAAACACAATCCCATATAATGTTTTACAGTGCAGTACTGAGTTATGAATCATGTCAATAAAGCTTTGTTGACTGATTAATATAATAGTTTGACAAGAAATTGTGAGTTTTCTTCCTGTTCTTCATCTCCTTTTTTTATGGTAGCAGTTTAATAGTTGGAATGTGGAATGTGTGTTTAAGACAGACAGAGAGAGAAATGTGGGAGTAAAGTGATCAGAGTGTCACTGTAAGTGAGAGCATTAAAAGTGTAATAACAGTTTAAGGATATAATCCATCATGCCGGAGAGAGAGACAGACTGAGACTGAGATCTCTTTCTCAGGTCATCATTTTGTGTTGATTAGATGATAAATGCCCATTCATTAATATTAGTGGATGAAAGCTGGGATGATTTATTGCTGCCCGGGTCTGAGATTTGAGTTTGTTGGTCACTCAAGCGTTGCAGCCGAGGATTGTGTGTGTTTGTGTGGGTCGTGCCACATGAACAAAGATGGTAAACCTGAATTCGTCTTGAAGAGAAAACAGCTCAATTAACACAATATCTAATGTCATAACGACTGTTTACAACAATGTTGGTATGGTATATAGGGTTTTGGCCTCAAAATCAACATAACATAAATATCACATAACACTAATTTTCGATCGGCACTGTATAATATTTATATATTAGTGTTGGAAAAGACTGATAATCCGATTGATGACATAGCAAATCATATTAATCATATTAATGGGGACCTTATATTGATTTATTTTGCTCTAATACATTTTGTTCTTAAATAATCTTATTATTATTATTATTGATCATTTTTTGTCACTATTTCCTTGTGCAGTGAAAAAATATATACATCAATTTAAACCAACAAAATTCATTTTAATGGGTTAAATCAGTTAGAACTAGCTCTTTAAGGAAACAGCTGAACTTTCAGTTTTGAGTTGAACTGGGATTAATGAGTTCTAGAATTTTACTGATCTAGCTGCAATGGGTCAACAAGAGAATAAAAACAAACACTGTCTATCATTTTGAAAGCAAAACTATTCAAAGACATGCCAATCACAGTCAGTCAGATATCTGATGTTTAGCACACAGATGAACTGTCCACAGTGCAAAATGGAAAGCACCTGTTCTTTACTAACAGTCCATCAATACAGGAAATTACTTACACATGCAAACTGGAGTTAAAAATTTGTACACTGAACCTGAAAGAGACAGGCTGAATTTGGAACCACATATTAAAATATTACTCATATTATTTTAACCATGTTTATATAGCCTACACTAAAAGTGTTAACTTAAAGGGGTTTGAACATTAATGTGTGTTGGCAGTGTATGTACAAATCTACCCTGTAATGGTAAAAATCCATGCAGTGGTTTTTAATTAATCTGTAAAAATAAAATCCCCTTTTTCAAATCGAGCCATTTTCAGATGCCTGTCATTGTTGCGTCACACCCACAGAGGACACTCCCACCATAGTTGATTGACATGAGCGTCTTACCTCAGATCAGCTGTAACAGTCCAACCTCCATGTTTTGATGCCGGAGCAGGGATGTAAATTAGACAAGAATTGAGTGATTGAGGTGTTGTGTTGTTGGATGCAATAATGAATGTAGTGGTGGTCATTTACTCCCGACATCTGAGCCGCTAAAGATACAGTGATTACTTTTTTTGTTTGTTTGTGAAGGGAATGCGCCTCCCCATCTACATATGTCCGTCTGTTCGCACGAATCATTCATGATCCAGCTTCACTTACAGCAGGAGTATAAGGTTTTTTTTTTTTTTTTTTTTTTATGAATCTTTGCGATCGCCTTTCCTAATAATGTGCTAGTTAGTAAGTTTAGCGGCTAAACACACTAATGCGGCTACAGTAAACAGACTCGTCACTCCACAGAGAGAAGAGAGGGGCGGGGCGAGAAGAGCTCATCTGCATTTAAAGCAGCCTCGACCAGAATGGGATGATTTTTGAAGAGCTGAATTTTGGCAAGGTAAAAAGGGTGTTGTTTTACACTACCATTGAGAATTTTTAACCAAAGTATATTATAGACTTTTCATTAAGACCCTGAAGAATCATATCAACTTGTGGAAAATGGGCATCCGATGACCCCTTTAAAGAACCATTTCTAATTGATTTTAACTGAATTTTGTTAGAACAAATGATGTATAGTTTGGTTCATTGATGATAAATAATATTTTTGACTTGAAAAAAACCAGTTAATTTAGTTGCTACCATTTCTTTTTTCTTATTTATGTAGTATTTGAAGTTTATGTGGTTTGGCCCTGAAATCAAAGTGAAGATCAAGCATTTCAGCCTCTGATGGAGGATATTCTATAAAAGTCACTTTCTTTTTGCTCTTTCTTTTTCATCTTTCTCAACACCCTGAAATCAAAGTGATTTTTGGCCTTTCTTCCACATTTAAGTTTTCTTATCATTTTTCTTATCATTCTTCCTTCTAAGCTGCATGTGTCCAAAGTCCAGCTCCATGTGCTGATATTACTCCCACACAACACAAATAAATCAACATCAATATTCAACATCGATATCCAAACCTCAAGCATTGTGGATAAACAGAAAAGAGATTTTTTTTTTCTAATCTAGAAATAATGTCTGTACATTTCACCTTAAAATAAACATTTTGTTATTATTTACTTATATTACTTCAAATCTGTATATTTTTCTATATACTTGAATTTTTTTGGAATATTTTGTTTATGGAAAAAAAGGTTGCATATGTGATCATACATTATGATATAATTAAAATATGGAGGAAGAAACCCCTGCGTTTCATTTAGAGGCTTAAAAATATGTCATTTGATGTAGATGCTGATATTTATATGATGAAATTCTGATGCTTGCCATGTAAAGCAATGAGATCTTTATAACAATATAGCAGATACTTACTTAAATTGACATAAATATCAGTTGTCACTCTATATCCCCAAGAACATGTCTTAGTAAGATGAGATACAAATGCTTAGTTTGATGATGAAAACATATAATGCAAACAGGAGATGAACAAATAAACATGGTGCTTTCTTTGTTGTTTTCTATATGACAAGCACACAGGGCCTATATTTGATCTGCTTTGAACACCTGCTAGCACCTTATTAGATTTACTGTGTTTTATTATATTTATTTATTTTTTTTTTTTTTTTAGCTTTTCTATTTGTACATGAGGTTGGTGATGGACATCAAATCACACTTTCTTTTACTTCTTTTTACTATCTGCTGTTTATTTTACTGTCTTCTGTTTACTCATTTACTTTACTTAAAGATAACTAGGCACGTGCAGACAAAGAGAAACTGTAAGTTAAAGTTACGTGTTACACCCCTTCCTCATATGTTTAGGTTTGACACTATCAGATCAACATCAGTGTGTTTCTGTCTCCACAAGCTGCAGTGTCGGACTCCAAGATGGGAATGAGCAAGTTTATCCTGGCTGAGGCACTTTCTGCCGCAACAGGAGTGAAGGTGAAGCTGCAGTCGCAAATAAGCGATTACGAAATAGCCTTGGAACTGGATGTTATGAGTCTGCCAGCCGTTGCTCTTCTTGGTCAACTGCCGAACTCAGGACTGAAAACTTCTACAAGTCCACTGATAAGTCAAAGCACAGTCTCCTCTCTGCGGAAAGAATTATTCGTGATCCCAGATGAGTTTTTCGATTCAAGGTATGATTTTGACTTCACAAACATGTTAAACTCTAATGATGGATGCATGCGCGGGGCGAGCCGTACCTCCGGCCGTATGGCTGGATGCGCTTTGCTCTGAAAGTGCTGAATAAGTACCCGGATGGAAATGCATGGCTGGGTTCAGATGGATGGAGAAGCCACTCTGTTCCTGGTGAGTGGCCCGTCTCCTACCACGGAACCGGTCTGCAGGGTGCCGAGGGAATTATAAAGACTTACTACCAGGCAGGCAACGGTAAGGCCTGCGGAAGATGAATTTATTCAACTCCAAACATCACAGTGGCAAATTCATATGCAGAAACCAAGAAATTCACTTCACAAAAGAATGGAAAAACCTACAAAGTCATCCTGCAGAACCGAATCAACCCTGCAAAGAGGACCGTCCATGGGAACACCTGGTTGGTCCCGGTACCAGAGGGCACATCTGCTGAGCAAGAGAGAATCATAGTGGAGAGCGCCATTCGTCCTTATGGACTTCTGCTTCAGGAAGTAAAGAAGTGAAAGACAAATAAATGTTATTCACTGCAGCTGTCACAGTAGTTTGTCTACTTGCACTATTATCTATGACTTCTGACAGATTCAGTATGAAATATCAGAATATCACATTTCTTTTTTCCAAAGATAGCTTTAGTGGGTGTTTTTTGCTTGTACTTTTTTCTGTTAAATGTGAAATATGGGCATTTATAAAAACCAGTTCATAAAAGGGAAAAAGGAGAAAAGTTCCCCCAAACTTTCTGAATGAAAAGGAAAGACAGCAAGCTTCATAATTGTTAAATGAAACACTTTATGAATCCAGTTTCAGTGTCAGTTACAGCTTTTTTAATACTTAATAGTACTTTTAATTGTAACAAGTACTGTAAAATGTATTGTTCTTTTTGAAAATGAATGCTGTGTTGTACTGCTTCAAAGTAAAAATCATTGTAACTTTGCAACTAAATTGTTCTATAAAGGGTATGTGCCAAATGCTTTAAATGTGAATGATGGGCAAAAATACATAATATTTTTATTATATGCTCTTTATGCTGACAATAAAAGATTAAACTTAATCATGAACAAATCATACAAAAATTTATTACATTTATTACATAAAAACAAGTGTTTTAATTAACAGTATTAACCTTATTGATGATAATAGGTTTGGTGTTCTGTACTGTTAAATGATAATTGTAAACATATATTAATCTTCTGTAAAATAACTAAATAACGAAAGATAAGATAAGACAAGACAAGATAGGATATGTGAGCAACACATAGTAAATGTGTTTTGTTCCTGAATGCTTAAGTGATTTTGAACAAATTGGCAGAATGAATGATTCAGTGAATCAGACTCATAAAAACAGTCAATTGTCGCCACCTACTGGCTTAAAAATGTAAGCTATAGAAAGAGTGACTAATTTACCCACCACTAAAACACAGACTGGCAGTCTGTCTAGAACACACAGACAAGCAGAAAAACAAACAAAACAAAGCAGAGTGTTCTAATCACATTCAAGAAAAGTAAATACAGTACATGTTGTATACCATAGTATATCAGGATTTCCCATAAATCAGTAATTCATTCCATTATTTAGTATTGCTTCATAAAACCTTTATTGCAAAATATTGTGTTGATAAATAAGTATGTAGGGTATTTTTGAGTTAGCGTGTGCTGTGCAGCAAAAATAGATTCAGTGATGAAACTTTATTCTCAGTGCTAAATTTAGAAAGGTAACATATGTGCATTGCGTCCTCTAACCTTTTAATGGAGACACTGATTAAAAAAAAAAAAAAAAAAAAACAAAAACAGTATAGGTTGCATGGGTATATTTGTAGCAATAGCTAAAAATGTATTGTATGGGATAAATTATTTGTAAATTATTATAAATTGATTTTTCTTTCATGCCAAAAATCATTATGATATTAAGTAAAGATCATGTTCAATGAAGATATTTTATTAAATTTTCTTCTGTAAATATATCAGTCTTAATTTTTGATTAGTAATATGCATGGCTAAGAACTTAATTTGGACTTTAAAGGCAATTTTCTGAATATTTAGATTTTATTTACACCCACAGATTCCAGATTTTCAAATAGTTGTATCTCAGCCAAATATTGTCCTATCCTAACAAACCATACATCAATGGAAATATTGAAATATTTTGATACATGATTTTACCTCACCAATAATACCTTTTAGAGCAGGAGTTTACCATCTTCAATCAATAACTATCAAAAACTCCCAAATATGACCATCCTTTGTGATATTTTCATGGATAAAGACCCAATGTATCCTGAGAAAAAAAATCATATTACATAATTTGAATAAATATAAATGTAAACAATTTAAACAAATTAATTTAAAGTAAAAAAATATATTTTATTTATTTATTTATTTCTTCCTTTTTTACATGTTTTTCTCTAAACTTTTCCACTAGCACTCCCTTGTGGCTCCCAGATTGAAAACCTTTGTTTTAATGTATGACATGTTTTAAAATGATCCTAATCTTAATAATTTCTTTACCTCGAGTAATCATAGCAGCATTTTGGGGTCAGATGTTTTTGGAGTCAGATGTTAAGAGGAAACATGAAAGCATGCTTAACATTTGCTGTTAGATAATTTTTCAAAAGAAACATTTACTTCCAGAGATGTGTATCACTCTTGTAAAGAACATTGTGTGTTCAGACTGGGATTAAATTCTCGTATTGAACTGCAGTGTGAACATGACTATTATTAAAGGCACTCACTCCAGTTCCAGTTTTGCTGTTCAGGCTAAATGTTTCATCATGCTAATGTTCCTCTCCAAACGCACCTCACTGAAGGACTCGGAGCCTGTCCTCACCTTTATCGTTTGACAAATCTCTCCCCTCTCTCTCCCTCTCTTTCCGAGTAAGTGAAGTAATTTCCCCCCGCGCTGATGATAAATGATCAGCCGGTCCTCTTGATGCCCTTCCAGTCCTCACAGCCTAATTAAAGAAAACATTTCATGATTGCCTATTTTTCCTCATGCGTGACAACCTATTATTCTTTCTGCTACCTGATTAGGGCCTTATTATGCCGAGATGTAGATTGATTTAACAGGGCAGAGTAATAAAGCTGTACTTGCTCTGATTTAAGTAAGGTGCAGGTTGAGTCGGTCACAGTAATTGTTATTACTGGCTGCTGATCGCGGAGGCAGAGCGGCTCCCAGATGAAATTGAATTAGAAAATTAGAAGGTCACTCGGTGAACAACAGGTGCCGTTTTGGGCCGAGCTTCTCTCGATGGAGCTGTCAGGAGAGAACATTCGAGCCGCGCCATTGTCCGAAATGATAAATCGTGTCCATCACGTTGGCTAATACTGACATATTTCCATCAAAACAAGATTAATCTCTTCATCAGAGCAGACAGTGTGTTGATATAATCGTTGGTAAAAATGGAATGCAAACTGGCAAATTGCTTTTTTTCCTCTCTTTCGTCTGTGCAGCATGGACTGATTGATTAAATTATTTTTTAATGAATTAAGAATTGAAGGAAACAATTTTCTGCTGCTTTTCTCCAAACTTCAGATTCTGTGCATATTTTTAAACAATCAAGCGGCTGAGCTGAGAGACATCACTGATGAGCCGTTTAAAACTCATCCAACCGCACTGATATCAACACACACATGCACACACGCACTAAACGACAAATGCACTACAAGTGTGTCAGCCAGGATATATCATGTATGTATTTGATATATTGTAGATATGTATATTAAAGCGGTCATCGGATGCAAAGTTCACTTTTACATGTTGTTTGAACATTAATGTGTGTTGGCAGTGTATGTACAAATCTGCCCTATAATGAAAATATCCATGCAGTGGTTTTTAATTAATCTGTAAAAATAATATCCCCTTTTTCAAATTCAGCCATTCTCAGAGGCCTGTCGGTGTGGCGTCACACCAACAGAGGCCGCTCACACGATAGTTGATTGACTTAAATCAGCTGTAACAGTCCGACCTCCATTGTTTTGATGCCGGACCAGGGATGTAAGTTAGACAAGAATATCTTCGATTGAGTGATTGAGGTGTTGTGTTGCTGGATGTAATAATGAACATAGTGGTCGTCATTTACTCCTGACATCTGAGTCGCTGAAGATGCAGCGGATTACATTTGTTTGTGAAGTGAATGCACCTCCCGAGCTACATAAATGCGGTTTATGTTAGCCCAAATCATTCGTGATCCAGCTTTACCTACAGCAGAAGTGAGTATAAGGTTTTTTTTTAATGAATCTCTGCAATCACCTTTCCTAATTTTCACAGCTAAACGTGCTAAATGCGGCTAAAGTAAACAGGCTCATCACTCTACAGAGAGAAGAGAGGGGCGGGGCGAGCAGAGCTCATCTGCATTTAAAGGAACAATCCCTCAGAATGGGATGATTTTTGCAGAGCTGATTTTGACAAGGTAAAAAGGGTTTTGTTTTATACTACCATTGAGAGTCTTTAACCAAAGTCTATTATAGACTTTTCATTGAGACCCTAATAAATCATTTCTACTTGAGGAAAATGGGCATCCGATGACCCCTTTAAAACTCAAAATGTCAAAGATAAACATCACATTAGTTAGTTTCTTTTATCTGAATGTAGAGAAGTGAACACTGGGGTGAATTTGCATGGATGGTCATTTTTGTCGGTTGACAGTTGACGGCTATTTGCGAAAATGTGCTTTGATGCGTTCGCTTGATCACTTGTGAATAAAGCGTCACTTGGCAGTCAAAAGCTGCAAATGCACTTTGCAGACATGGAGGCAGTGGTTCCTACTGTGGTAAAAAGCTTATTCTGGTTGGCCAGTGGCCACCTACTGTAATATAGGTTGGTTCACTCTTAAAAATAAAGGCGCTTCATGATGCCATTGAAAGAACCTTTTTTGTCTAAAAGGTTCTATAAAGAACTTTTAACATCTAAAGAACCTTTTCTGTTTCACAAAAGGTTCTTTGTGGCAAAAGAAGGTTCTTCAGATTATAAAAAGGTAAGAAAGAGATGGTTCTTTCTGGAACCAAAAATGGTTCTTCTATGGCATCGAATAACCCTAACCCTTTTTTAAAAGTGTCCAGTGATGTTAAATAATATTTTTGACTTGAATAAAAACTGTTAATTTACTCACCCTCTGGTTTGTTTATTTATTATTTATCACATTTGGAGAAATGTGTCATTCCATCACTTGGTCACCAATGGATCCTCAGCAATGAATGGGTGCCGTCAGATTGAGAGTCTAAACAGCTGATAAAAACCTCACAATAATCCACAAGTAATTCACACCACTGCAGTCCATCAGTTATCATCAAATGCTGTGTGTTTGTAAGAAACAAATCCATCATTAAGACATTTTTAACTTCAGACTGTTGCTTCCAGCTGAAATACGAGTCCATAATAATAATGCTTCCCCCAGTGAAAAAGTCCATCTTCTGTTGTCTGTCACATCAAAATCCAGCCACATATTTGTTTAGAGCTGTTTTGGACTGTTTTGGCTTGTAAATGATGCTTGATCTGTGCAGATTTCTCTCATGATTCAGACCAGACCAGTTTGTCACTGGAGGAAGTGCTATTATGGATTATGGACTCGTATTTTAGTCCGAAGCAACAGTTTGAAGTTAAAAATGTCTCAATGATGATTATGTATATTCAGGTTATTTTTGTGGACTCATAAAAGCATAAATTTCAAGTATTATCAATGGATCTAATTAATTCTGTTATGTTTATGTAGCAATTATTTAACGATCGATAATTAATAAAACTGAAGTGTCTGAGATTTCTGAAAGTTTGCTAAACCCTTTTATAGAAATATTTACTTAAATACAACACAATCATATTTTTATTAAATTCAGTGTTCAAACTGTTCTGCAGAACCAAAGTCTCAGAGCATCTGATTTATCTGCTTCATCAATGACTGATTCTCTCATAATCATTTAATTCTGAGCATCTCTAGTGTTGACAATCTCATTTACAAGGCTCCGATAAGCCGTGCACATGTGCGTATGTGTGAAGTTTCTCTTCAGGTGAGTTTGTTGCTCTGCATTCTACATTCTTCATTTTCGCGTCTCAGAAATGCACATGAAATAATGAGCTGACAAATAGGCTACAAATCATTGTGCTGCTCTCACTTCACTGACACTCTCGACATCGTAATGAAGCCACAGCGGCTCTCACACACGCTTTGATTGCTTCATTTAAGAGTCTAAACGCTTGACACACAATCATTCATCTGAGTTACTGCTAATCTCCTCAAAGCACATCATACAGTCAACAAACACACACACACACACACCTCACAGAACTCAGGTGAGATATGATTATTCACCGTCTAAGTGAAAGATACTCACACATCGATTCATTTCTCTTCAAACATTTTACATTCGACACCAAATGGCAACAAAGTAATCATGTAATAAACAAAACTAACAAAAATGTAAATTAAATCAAACATCAACACCTTTGACATCAACAAAGAAAGATATGTAGTTCAAATAAAGTTTCTGAGAGACACAAACTATTTAAGTAACTAACTTTTACTAGTTAAAGGAATAGTTCACTCAAAAAAGTAACATTTGCTGAAAATGTGCATAAAGATGTAGATAAGTTTTTCTTTATGGGAACAGATTTGCAGAAATTCAGCATTACATAGATCCTATTCCTCTAATACATTTCTTTATGAATAAAAATGCATGAGATATTAAGACTTTCTTGTCCTAGAATATATCTTGAATTTATTTTTGTTACTCCACTGGGAATTTTTTGTTGTTTTAATCCCAATAAATTAGGCCTAAAATTCTGTAATAAAATGTTTTTGTATTATTAATGTCATCATAAAAACAGTACAATAAAAGTTACAAAACATGAATAATTAATTGAATAGTTATTTAAATCAATTAATTTATATAATTTTATATTATAGTATTCGTTTAGTATGCATTGTTTACATATACATATTCTATTACAGTACACTGTAAAAAAAAAAAAAAAAAAAAAAAAAAAACATTTGTTGAGCCAACTTAAAATATTTTGTTACCTGGCTGCCTCAAAATTGTAATCTCAGTCAACTCAAAAGAGTTTAGTCAACTTGAAATGTTAAGTTGTTCTAAGTTAAGTTGTACTAATATTTGAGTTGATTCAACTTAAAATTTTAAGGCAGCTGGGTAACAAATCCAGCTTTTAAGTTTAACAAACTAAATTTTTTGTTTAGTCAACTCAAATATCTAAGTTGTCACTTAGAAAAAATTAACATTTCAAGTTGACTAAACCTATTTGAGTTGACTGAAGTTAAGCAGGGTAACAAATTATTTTAGGCTGACTCAATAAATTATGTTTGTTTCTTGTTTTTCACAGTGCAGAGAATTTGTCTTTTAGTAATAGGAATTTAAGAATGAAAATAACGTCTTAATGCAATATCATTATAATGGTATAATGGTATATCATCATATCAATGAAGCACACCGGTTTAAATAATAAAACAAACAATCCGCTGTTTCTTAGTTTGTCTTTAGTGGTCTGATGGTTTGCTCATCACAAGTGACACACAAAATGTTACAAAAACAACAATTTCACAGCAATAGCATGATTTTCTGCTTCTTCATATTAGTTAATTATTATACCCACCCTCCCACACACGCTCACTGTACTCTTCCTGCCTCTCACATTTTTGCTTTGATCGTTACTCTGCACTAAATGAATTCACTCTAATTACAGCAGGTTCCTCATCTCTGACTCCTGCACCTTTTGATGCAAATTAACAGAGCAAATTTGGTATTAATGAATGAGTATGTTTTTTAATTCCTGGCTGGTGTGGCGAGCAGCTGTGAGCGGTGTGTGTTTATGGAGGGGCAGCTGGAGATTTCACTTTAGTCGTTTACCAGAATTAATCTGAACAGTTATTTCAGATGAACAGTTTCCCTCCTCTCTAGTTGACTTTTCCTCTCTGGTTTAGGCCTGAAACTAAATACTTAATGCAAATGCACAAACTCAGAAATCAGAGCTTGGTTAATGTAAACCTCAGCTTCAGTCTGTCCATGAAAGATGAAAAAGAAGACAGTTTATATTAATGCCCAACTATTAATTATATTAAATCTTATTTAATTGTGTTTAAAAATCATTATTTTCACTGTAAAAGACAGATGCTACAGTAAAAACCTTTGACTTATCTTTTTTTTTTTTTTTATACATATTTCAGTAATAAAGTATACTTTTTTATTTTAAATATATGTTACAATTGTAAAAATTAAAAATATTGCTACCATATTTTCCTGCAGTAAAGTTCTGGCAACTATAGCTGCTTTTTGTAATTACCATGTTTATCCACTAGAGAATGTTATCATACACAATATTACATTTTACTTGTGGTATTTCCCAAAAAATAAAATAAAAAATAAAAATAAAATAAAAAATGAATAAATATACGGTAAAGATATATTTAATTAACTGATAGATAGATAGATAGATAGATAGATTAACATCAAATGTAAAATAAAACCTTAATGTACAAAACCAATAATAAAAAATAATACTAATTTGGTACATTAACCTTATTTTAGTTAATATAATATTTTTTTGACTGTAAATATAAGCTTTCAAAACCTAAAATATTGCTACCATATTTTTTTTGCAGCAAAGATCTGGCATCCACAGCTTCTGTGTTTTTACTGTAAATGTCACACTTTTTTTTGGCCAGTTTAAAATATATATTAAGGTTTTTTCAATAAATTCTGAGATGACCAGGTTTCCCCCCATTTTTAAAAACTGTATTTTGCAATAAAATTACATGAAATGTCCTTTTACATTTATTGTACATTTCTTGTAAAGGAACTTAGCATTTTTGCAGGGTTTTTTTTTTTTTTTCCAGTGATGTAAAATTCTCCTGTGACATGTCTACTCCTGTAAATTGTTAGTAAACAAATAAACTAATAAGTTTATACAAGTCTAATAAGCCAAAAGCGGCCATAGCTGAAGAAACACTCTCTTCTGTTGCGTTTGTTTGGGATCTGTGTGACTGGCAGAATGAGAGCAGTCAGTGTCCAACCCGACTGCGATTATCTTAAATCGCTCTCAGATCTGGACTTTTGTGGTAATCCGTTCTTCCGAATGTCGACCTGTGAGATATGCAAACACAAGCGGCCTAATCAGATTGAGATAGGAGCCGTGCTTGGACCTGACACGGCCGTTTAATATCGCTGATGCGAGCGGGATAATCTCAAATAAAACTCTTCGGATGCTGATCGCCTTCGTGTTTCTCTCTGACTCTGAGGAGTCTATGAAACTGATAGTGAGGAGATTAAAAATTTAATCTAGAAATCCCTCCTCGTCTTCAGTTGTGCATAAAGAGCCTCGGGGAACTTGTATGAAGCAGAAACGCTCTGATTAGCTGCTGAATTCTGGCTGAACCGCTGTTAAATTACTGTGTGATGGTGAATTTGAGCTCTCAGATACTGCAGATTAAGCTTTGGGATAAGATCACATTTCTACTCACAACATATCTCATTTCTCTCTTCTGACTTTTTGCATGTGGTTATGAGTCAAAGTGCACTTCAGTCTGTCACCAGCAGGGGGAGACAGAAACCAGTTCAGCAGTTCAGTCCATAAATTCAAGTCATGCATGTTTTAACATTTGACCTTTTATTTGGAGTGGAGAATCACATTACAGGAATATTTCACCCTAAAATTGATCTTTTTGTTATCATTCATCATGCAAAACCGTAAGCTGTTTTTGGTAAGATGTGTAAACCAAAACAAGGATTTCCGAAGAATATTAATCTAGTTCATATCCTAAAATTTACAGCTATAACCACATCTGTCATGCTCCAAAAAAGGCAAAATAAAAGCAAAATCAAGCCCTGATAAAAGCACAATAACGCATGTCATATTATGTGCACTGAAAAAAAGTAATGTAGAAACAATCTTCACTCAGAAATTGCTAGAAAATTTCACAATTAATTACAAAAAGAAATGGCAAGTAACACATTGAATTAAACCTTTAAACTTTTGATTTTTTGTAAAACATATTTATTTACAATTTAGCAAGTCATTTTTACAGTGTGTGCATCATATGATGCTTTGAATTTAAATTTCTGAGTATTTTTGAGTAAGTTTGGCCTATAGGTGGCGCTCTTCCACCTTGTTCCTGAAGCATTTGTGAGTGATCCTGAGTTCAGAAAAAGACATTTACACAATCCTGAGAATCCATCTCTCCTCTAATGACACTGAATTTCTAGACATCTCACTGTTGTTAGGTAAATATATGGGCTCAGTTGCACAGTAAGTGGTGTGTAACCCAATAAGAAGACAAAAGTCGGAGTGTGTGTTTGATGTGCATTAGACTTTGAGTGTCTGGACACACTCTATTCGCTCATCAGCTTCTTACGAGCAATTACAGTAAATGTTCTCCCACCGGTGGACTTGTGTCTCATGACCAATTAAATGCTGCGGTCCTGCATGCAGGACTAAAGCTTGTTAATGGTGAAAATTAGATTCTCAACTTTTCAAAGCTTTTCCAACCTTGTTTTATTGCATTTCTGAAGTGAGTAGGTCTGAACGCTGGGAGAATTTTATTAGGGCTTGTGCTTTACGTTTGACTAAATGCATCGAGTGGATTTTTACATTAAACAGTGAAAGTGCTGTAAGTAATGCAATTGTAGGGATGCGAAGAGAAAAGAGAGAACTGTTTGCAAGGTAACTGACAACAGAAACTCTCTCATGGCAAACATGAATTTCTACCTTGAGTGAGGCGTCCATCACTTGTGTTCAGACCAGAGGCCTCGTTTACAAAACACACATACATGCACATTCAATGCATACCGTATGGAAGAAATCATAAATGAAGAAGCTGACTTGAAGATGCATGCATATGCCATCTGAACAACGTTTGTACAAATGTTTGCACTCATGTACTAGTAATCAAATTAATCCAACATTGTTTATTAAAATGTAAAGTTAAATAGGCAATCACAACATGAATTACAGTTGCACGTGCAAATGAGCACCATTTTAATTGCTTTGTGATCAGTGAAATGAATTCATTAATTATAAGAAGAAAGTATATATAAACATTTCAGAAACTATTGTACGTTCACATTTAGGATCAATCTACGCACATAAAATGTCATGTGACTAATCACTAGCCACAGGAAATGACATCATGACAACAGTGATTGACTAATGGCTCTACGAGACGTCTCAAACCCTTCATTAGTGACTAAAAAAGCTGTGACGTCAAAGACACCAAACAGGGACAAACTGAAAAACCTCCACGAAAACCCTCTAAAAAACTGATTCTGATTTGAAAGTTACTTGCAAAGATTTTATAACAATACTCTGTGATTTTAAACGGCAGTCAATGGGGAAAAATGCTTTTTGCAAAACAAAGATTCACATTAGATCGAAATAGGAATGTTAAAGAAACGATTCAAAAATTAATATTTGTTGAAAATGTGCTCATCCTCAGGACATCCAAGATGTGGATAAGTTTGTTTCTTTATCAGATATGTAGCACTGCACCACTTGCTCACCAATGGATCCTCTGTAGTGAATGGGTGCCGTCAGAATGAGAGTCCAAACAGCTGATATAAACATCACATTAATCCACTAGTAATCCACACCACTCCAGTCCATCAATTAATGTCTTGAGAAGACAAAAGCTGTGTGATTGTAAGAAACAAATGCATCATTAAGATGCTTTTAACGAACCGTTGCTAAAATACGGGCCCATGATCCATAATAACGCTTCCTCCAGTGAAAAAGTCCATCTCCTATTGTCTCTCACATCAAAATCCAACAACATGTTTGCTCAGAAGAGTTTTGGACTGTTTTGGCTTATAAACGGTACTTGATTCTCTCCTGATTCAGACCGGACCTGGAGGAAGCGCCATTATGAATTATGACTTTTAATGTCTTAATAATGGATTTGTTTTTTACAAACACAAACACTTGTGGATTATTGTGATGTTTTTATCAGCTGTTTGGACTCTCATTCTGACAGCACCCATTCACTGCAGAGCATCCACTGGTAAGCAAGTAATGGAATGGCACATTTCTCCAAATGTAATAAAGAAACAAACTCATCTACATCTTGGATGACCTGAGGGTGAGCACATTTTCATTTTTGTGTGAAAAATTTCTTAAAATGTAAATAAATAGTATTTTATTCTAAAGTGGTATTGCATTCTAAACACAACCAAAAAGAAAAACCTGGTTATTGTTTAATTGATTTGAAAGCTTTTTTTTTTCTTTTTTTCTACAAATGTCATTAAAGTAATATTTGAAATGTGTAACTGAATCAGGACGATGAAGACACCGATATGAGGGAGTGTACGGTGGCGTGCAGGAGCGAGAGTGTAAATGCTCTGAATGTCTTTGGCTGTTTCTAATGCAGCTGTCAGATTCACTCAGCAGAGGGAGACGCAGAGTGAACGTGAGACTGTCTCTCTCCGTCTCTCTCTCTTCCAGCCTGAAACAAATGAACACGTTCTCCTCCGTAAAGTCGCCCTGACGCTGATGAATGGCTCCGGAGATCAGCTCTGAAAATCTGATGGATTTCAGATCAGAGAAATGCTTAGACAAACTAATGCATGTGATTATATTTTCCAACTCCAGTCCATTGGTGGCTGTCTCATTACAACATCATTACATGTAATTGCAGAGAAAATTACACCGTTTGCACTTTTCTTTCTTTGCGTGCGTGCGCATGTGTGTGCGTGTGCATTTTTAGGAGGCGATGATGGGAAGTGTGTTTGTTGAGAGATGATACAATTGAATTAGTTCCTTTGTAAGTGAGAGCGTTCGGAGGTGAGCGGTAACGTCGCACTATGTGTGTGTGTGTGTTTGTGTCTTGTTGGGTTTGCAGACGAGCACATTTTTTGTTGCTTCTGATTATATCATTTCATCCCAAAGGAAAATGTTATTGCTCAGAGGTTGCTCTTTCAGAGCTCAATAGAGTTTTTAAATTATGCTTCATTTAAATAGTAGCTTTTAAATGAATTCCTCCTCAAAGAAATAAAAAAACAACCCAAACGAGTCACTAGTCATCATGTGAATAAAAATGGACTTAACCCCCTTGTTGTGTTTCAGTCATTTTGACCCAGAGAGGATTTTCTTTTTCCCAAAAATGCTATAAAATTTTATTACATTGGCTGAAAAATTACTGATTTTGCTCACTTTTTTTGACCAGCCTACAACAAAAAATAAATAAATAAAATGCTTATGAATTTCTTATTATGCTATATTATTACAAAATATCGGATTTAAACTTTTCATCAACTTTTTACCCCTTTATTTTCCAGTGAGCACTGTATTTATTTTTGGAACTGATTGATTGGAGGCTTTAGTTTCTCAGTGAATATTGCCAAAATTATTCAAAAATAATGTTTTTTTTGTCAATAATGTCAATAATGCCAATGATCAATCAGTTCCAAAAAAGAAATACAAAATGTGTACTAATTGAAACGAAACAAGCTGCATCCAGTGTCATGACAGTATAAAATAATGAGATATTCACAAACTTTTAAATTTGTGAATATTACAAAGCCAGTCATTCTTAAAGAACACCAAATTAGGTATTTCTGGCTCGGCACAAGGGTTAAGAAAAACTTTGTTTTTTCTCCCTTTACTGCTATGAGAAACAGCTGATATATTTGAAGGAAAGAGCATTTCTGATTTTACTTTCCTAAAAACAAAAGAAAAAATCCTGTAAGATAAAAAGCAGAACAGAGAAGTCTACACAACCTCACACAAAATGTACATGAAATCCTATTAGTGTTCCTGCACTGTGATTCTGAAACACATCCAGAAACTCAGATTAGACGAGCAGAACTATGTTTATGATGTGTGAGTGCACTTAAAATGTCCTCAGCTAAACGTGTCTCACACACACACACACACACACGCACGTGCATACAAAACAGTATCAGACAAAACATCAGTATATTAGAATATATTAGAATGTACGAGTATGATAGTCTTTATACTTCATTTTCATGTCTTTAAAATGAAGTCTATAGCCCAAAATTAAATTATTTTTAATTAAGTTTTCATATTTTTTTATATTTAACGACAAAAACCCAAGATTGCATGAATCGTCTTTGTGTCATAATTTATTTCTAAAATGTTTTTCTTACAGTATTCCAGTATTGTTGCAGCGATCAATTTCTCTACAGAACACATGTTTTGCATTGTAAAATAAGCTCATTTTTTAAAAACGTAATTAAATAATTAAACAATAAATCTCACTGAACTGTTTTAGTAAAGCAGTGGAGGTATAAACACTGATTTTTGTGATATCCACTGATCTGAATTTTCAAGCGTGCTTTCTTTCTCTCGTGATCTCCACTAGAGGTCAGTCTTTCATTGGCCATTTGCCTTTGTTTTAGTTCAGCAGCACTCTTTCTGTCTGCATCTCTCCATCTACTCTTCTGGCTTTTTTAAAACAATCTTAATTGGGCTTTTTTTGCTCTTTTGCAGCCTGCTCTCTGCCGGACACACACACACACACACACACACACACACAGTGTCTCTCACTTGTGACAAATGTGATGTTTCGGTGTGCATGTTAATGGGCGGCACAGGCATCAAAGAGCATACATTAATATTTACGGCCGCTGTGATTTCTTGTTGTGTTTGGTCTCCTGGGGCGACGGGCACATTCTTGCACTCAACAATCTCCTGTTTTCTTCATGCTTTCAATAAATTTTGATATTCCTTACTGTTTTTCTCTCTGTAATGTGCGCGCTTCAGTTTGAGGGCCGATGTGAAGAAAATGCCATCAAAGAGAATCCTAATTGAGCCGAGTCTTTTGTTCTGCTCAAATCTTGATTGTCTGCAGACCTCTTCAAACTCCCCGAGACGTTCAGAGAGTAAACGCCATTTAACCTGCAGCGTTCACAACAGTCCACGACTGAACAGAGTGTTTAACATCACGGTCTAGGCTGCATTTATTTGATTGAAAATACAGTAAAAACAGTAACATGTGACCCTGGACCACAAAACCAGTCATAAGTAGCTCACGTATATTTATAGCAATAGCCAAAAATACATTGCATGGGTCAAAATGATCGATTTTTCTTTTCTTTTCTGCCAAAAATCATTAGGATATTAAGTAAAGATCATGTTCCATGAAGATTTTTTGTAAACTTCCTACCGTAAACAAATCGAAACTTAATTTTTGATTAGTAATATGCATGGCAAAGAACTTAATTTGAACAACTTTAAAGGTGATTTTCTCAATATTTAGATTTTTTTTTCACTCTTAGATGTCAGATTTTCAAATAGGTGTATCTCAGCTAACAAACCATACATCAGTGAAAAGCTCATTTATTCAGCTTTCAGATGATGTATAAATCTCAGTTTCGAAAAACTGACCCTTATGACTGGTTTTGTGGTCCAGGGTCACATATTGTAAAAATATAATTACAATTTAAAATAATGTTTTCTATTTGAATATATTGTAAAATGAAATTTATTCCAGCATCATTACTCCAGTCTTCAGTGTCACATCAACCTTTGATTTTCTGCTCAATTATTATTAATGCTCAGTTAACATTTCTATTAATAATAGTTCTTATTGTCATTAGTGTTGAAACCAGTTTTTATTGCTTAATATTTTTATGGAAACTGACACATTTTATTTTTCAGGATTCTTTGATGAATCAAAGTTAAAAAGAACAGCATTTATTTGCAATATAAATCTTTTGTATTTATGTTTTCCAGTAAAAAAAATCACAGTTACAGTAACACAATGTAAGTCAATAGGTTTGTATGTGTTCTAGAAGGTTATGTGAAGCTCATATTTTTATTGAAGCACTTCACATGAATTAATCAGTAAAGAGCCTTATTTATTAATTATTGAAGAGTGTTACATTTCTTTTTTCCATGTCAACAGTCCCTTTCTAGAATCTTTGCATGTAACATGCAAATGTTTTACATGGTCAAGAAGAATGAATATAACTGCACACTGATGAGATTAATTAAGTGATTTCATCACACTAGACTTGTGAAATGCATGATGTTATGACACTTATGAGCATGCATTTTAATTTTGATTTTTGGCTCTGTGTTCTTCCATTGTAAATGTTTGATTTTGAAATTTGCACTGCTGGACATGATCCCTCAGATGCTGATGTTGATTGAGATTATTCCTATCGAACCCAGAGAACATTCCAGAAAAAAATCTTCTGTGATTCTCCATCATGTTTACTCCTGTGGATCGTCTTCTCTTCTGTAAGTTGCTCTTGTTGTATCCACAGCTATAATAACGATCTTTAACTCGTGGGTCACGTGACCCTCGGGCGTCTGTTTGGCAGTGTGTGTTTGTGAGACTGAATCTCAGTCCAGGTATCAGAGCGACTGTCAGAGCGAATCCTCTCATCAGTCACTCACACACAGACGGTTGAGGAACGGAAAGGTGCGTGTGTCACACAAAAAATCACACATCACACCACACAGAGCAAACAACACTCAGTCAGAATTTTTGGCTCTTTTTATGTGCTCTGTGAATTTGATATGGGTGGTTGATAAATAACATGCACACCAATGTTTCAATATCCAAATTTTAGTGTAAAATATTAATGTATAACAAGTTTATTATAGTATAACTAAAACTAAAATCATAAAAACATTTTTGTTATTTGAAATAAACATTAACATGCATAATATTTAAAATAATACAATAGTATTATACTAAAATAACTAATCTAAATCACCTTTCAGCTTTTTTGCAATTCACTTATACTGTTTTGCAGTGTAAAAAATCAATATTTTAGTTAAAATACAACTATTACATGAGGTATTTCAAACAATATGTGCTCTACTACACTGTGATATTTATACATGAAGTACAGAAGCAGGTCAGACGGCAGGACGCTGCTGTCACTGTTTGACACGTCACATCAGCAACACCAATACAGCATTTCTGACCCACTTACAGCAAGAAAACAAGTGTGTGTGAGGCTTCAATAAATGATAAACGCTATCTGATCTTTAACAAAGCCACTGAATTAGTAAGAGCTCAGGAGAAAGGAAGAAACAAGAGGTTGGGTGAATCGGAGACGATGTTACTGACCCGTCCGTCCGGCGTCACGAACGCTCGCCCCTCCTCGACTCATCCCACTGATACGACAACAAATTACCAGAAAAACTGATTACATATCCTTATCGTTTAGCGTGGAAAGAAGTCAATAAATAGTGTGAATAATTTCAGAGCCTTAAGAAATGTCTCAGTGGCCTCGCTGTAATCATTATGCTGAGATTATTTTTAAATGTTATCTGTAATTTCATGGTCTAATTCAGCCGCTGTTTGGCTCCTCAGATTCTCTGTACGGGAGCCACGGACTCTCCGAAGAGTGAGAAATCGGAAATAACACGAGGGTTTCCCAGCATTCTCAGCGGCGGTGCGGAAAAGTGAAAATTCAGAGGGGGAGGAGATCAAGTGAGCTACAAAAGAGCCACATTCCCACTAATCACTCACACACACACACTGAGTGTGCCAGCTGCTTCATCTTCTGCTGTTTTCAATTTCAAATCTATTGACTGCTATTAATGTTCTTATTATTGCTATTATTATTTTGACTTGGCATTAAAGCACATTAAACAGTGAAATATTTACAGTGGGAAAGATATTTTTAAAAGAATTTTGTGCACTAAAGCAGATCAACATGGTCTCTGAAGACACGCTAACACCACTGAAACCACTCGAGACTCTCAAACTCAGGACAAATGCTTCAGGATTTCAAAAAGTTTCTGTGTGAAACCAAGAAACAGCAAAGGAATCACTTCTGATCTACATTCTCATGTCCAGCAATAATAAACAAGCACTTTCCCAATACAAAAACAAAATAGATCTCTTCAATGTCTTCTCTTAGACTCTCTCCTAGAGTCTCATGCTTTTTCACATTAAAATAAGAGTCCAGTAATCTCACACGTGTCTCTTCTTAAAAAGAAATCTCAGAAATGTCTCAGTGCGGGTGATTGAGAACAGCCTCCTAAACTAGTTTTTCTTCAAGATTTTACATTGGTTTCCAACAAATGGTAACCAACACCATACAAAAACTGTATATGTGACCCTGGGCCACAAAACCAGTCATAAGGGTCTTTTTTTTTTTTTAATCTGAAAGCTAAATAAATAATATTTCCATTGATGTATGGTTTGTTAGGACAGGACAATATTTGGTCAAGATACAACTATATATATATATTGAGAAAATCGCCTTTAAAGTTGTACAAATGAAGTCCTTAGCAATGCATATTATTAATCAAAAATTAAGTTTTTATACATTTACGGTAGGAAGTTGACAAAATATCTTCATGGAACATGATCTTTACTTAATATCCTAATGATTTTTGGCATAAAAGAAAAATCAATAATTTTGACCCATTATTGCTACAAATATACCTGTGCTACTTACGACTGGTTTTGTGCTCCAGGGTCACATATATGGTGCGTACCAGAGTTATTATAGGTAACTAAAGCTGAAACAACACAACATCTGCTTCCATGAAAAAATAATAATAATAAAAATAATTCACTAATTATTATTTCTGCTAGTTTCCAAGGCAACAGTTCTTCTTTTCATTTAGATTAACTTGATGCACTAAAATAACCAAAACTAAAACGGACACAAAAATTAATAAAAAAATATAAAAACACATTAAAAACACAAAAACTAATAAAAATGACAAAAGCAAACAACATTACTAAAACTTTAATTAAAATTAAAATGAAAACATAAAATAGGAAAATAAAACCTAATTTAAAATTAGAATAAAAACTAGTATCACAATATTATGTGTGTGTGTAATATGTAATATTGTTTTTGTAATATTTATGTGTAACATTTAAGATTTTTCAAAGCTGATTATAAAACTACTTTATACACACGCACGAAATAATATGCAGATTATTGATACACTGATGATCTGTGATATCTTATTATTAATCAATGACCAATTCATGTTTATATAAGTCTATAATACGTGTATACATTCCCATAAACCATGCACTGGTCTAACAACATGCAAAATAATTAACATGAAATAGAACAATTTTTTAAATGCATAAATAACAGAAGTGTGATTAAACACCACATAGCCTTAATGGACATTTCTACTGTACATATATATGACCCTGGACCTCAAAACCAGACCTAAGGGTCAATTTTTTTAAATTGAGGTGTATACATCATATGAAAGCTGAATAAATAAGCTTTCCATTGATGTATGATTTGTTAGGATAGGACAATATTTGGCCCTAGTTGTATTGTGAGATACAACTATTTGAAAATCTGGAATCTGAAGGTGCAAAAAAAATCTACATATTGAGAAAATCACCTTTAAAGTTGTCCAAATGAAGTTCTTAGAAATGCATATCATTAATCAAAAATTAAGTTCTGATATATTTACGGTAGGACATTTACAAAATATCTTCATGGAACATGATCTTTACTTAATATCCTAATGATTTTTGGCATAAAAGCAAAATTAATCATTTTAACCCATATGATGTGTTGTTGGCTGTTGCTACAAATATACCTGTGCTACTTACGACTGGTTTTGTGGTCCAGAGTCACAAATGGGAAGTGTTGATACTGTAAGCAGATTTATAATGATAGGATTTATTTGCCATCCTAACTACTTTATGCATATTTTTTTGCATTTAGCATGCTTTTTCTCTTGTTGTTTTCTGCAATGTAAAATATGCACTGTTTTATCAGTTTTAAGGAGAGTTAAAATGTTTCCTAATCAGGATGCTCGTTTAGAGTCATTCTAACTGACACTATCATCCTGTTTTGTCACTTTTTCTAAACTTACAGTCCCTGAATTTAGTGTTGCGAGGCACCAGTCTAGAGTCCCGTCTCTGTGATGTTTGTGTGGTAAATCTCAGTCCCTGTGCGGTCCGTCTCTCTGCGGGACTCGAGGTTGTTCTGCTCTCTGTGTGGCTCTCTGACGCTTTAAACCGCAGCTTTGTCAAGTCTTCCACTCCGCTTCCACAATCTGCATCCGCAGCTGAGACCGCCGAACGTTCGCGCTGCCCCGATTGCCCAAACGCCTGGAACGCCGCTGCACATTGTTCCTCGTCCAGCAGGGGCCCGAGGGGCCGATGCGAGACACTTGGTATCCGGGCGTAATCTTTTTTTCATTGGCTGGCCGTTTGAGCGCGGTCTCAGGCGAGTCCGGGGAAAGAATAGAGCCGGTAGAATCGGAGGCTTACAGAAGCGCCCGTAATCCGGAGGCGTCCCGGGCCAAACCTCCATGACTTCCTGCAGCTCACGACCAAAAGATCTGCGGCTGCAGGGGGCCGAGGGCCCGTCCTCTAATGGGCCTCACTGTACTAATCACAAACACGCAAGCCACATTCATCACGTCACACTGCGGCGATACTCTAAATCTGTTTATTAGATTAGGCTTGGCTTTCAGCTTTGCTTTTTGCGTTTTATTTTTGTCAAGTCCAATATTTGGAATAAAACTCTTTGCTGATGGTTGTTGCTCTGTGGAGTCGCTGAATGATGCTTCTAAATGCGAACTGACCATTTCAAATCCACTTTAGCAGCTTACAGAGACATGTCTTCATCTTTTCAAGGTCAAACACTCAAAAACTTCTAAAAACAAACAACTTCTGAATATTAAATGCGAGCATCATGCTTTGATTTTACAGCAATTTCAAACTGAATCCTGTTCTAAAATGCACACAATTATTTAAATAATGCAATAACACCACAATAATAAATTTAAATTATATTACTAATTCATGATATATATTATCAACATGACCTTTTACAAAAAAAAAAATAAATAAATAAATAAATAAATAAAAATGCTATGCTCAACATAAGCAATTATTTTCATGTAATTTACTGTAATTGCATTGTTATTAATACAGTTGTTTTTTTAAAAGCATACTTTAAAGTTGTTTTATATGCTAATGGTAAATTCATTCTCAAATACTTTACATTAAACATTACATTACATTACGCAATTTTACCAATATTAAAACAAAAAAAAAAAAAATCTGAACAGAAATGCAGATGCTTGAGAATAGCGTTACTGACTACTTTTGTTTCAGGATGCTAATGTTAAATGCATTCTCAAATACTTCAAATTAAATTAACTGTTAATGCATCAGTATGCAATTTTACCAAAGTTAAAAAAATAAATAAATAAATAAATATATTCTGAACAGAAATGCAGGTGATTGAGAACAGTGTCCTAAACTAGTTTTGCTTCAGGATATCTGGATATCTATATATCATAAAACATACAAGTAAAAAAAATACATATATATATAATTATTTTCACCTTTGAGAAAATACTTGACCTTTGCCAAAATATAAACCATATGTACATAAATATATTACAAAAACTACTTATGCATACTTACACATGGTTACAACTTATAAAATAACAACTTTTACTCAGAAATTGCTACTAAATTTCAATTCATTGCAAAGAAATGGCTAGCAGCATTGAATTAAGTACAAAATGTTGAAGCAGAAACACTGAAAAACAGTATACATACAACAAAACAAACTATTCACCTCCTATATAAAACGTTAATACTGTCAAAATGTTTGAGTTATCTATTTGCACTATTTACTTGATTTGTTTGACAGAGTCCGACCTGATTTATGAAGTGTGGAGCCGTGAGCGTTCAGCTTCCACCTTAAAGAGCGGCGAGAGAAAAGCAGCTGAAAAAGTGTCATTAGCTCTGGCGTACAGTGGAGCCCATTTGTGTCCATTTGCATGCGGCGTCTCGTGCAGCTGAGTGTGGAGACGTGGCGCTGTAATGACCGCCTGTCACAACACTCTGAGGGAGGCCTGCACACACCGCACACCCAAATCAACCCCTGTCAGTCGCCGCACACGACGCGCTGGCAACCTGTAATTCCCCGACACGTTTCCTTCCTGCTCCGTGCGGCTAAATGGCACTCGTGGCGGAGTGAATCTGCAAAGTTGTGTTTAATAACACTGAAGAGCGAGTGATATCTGCGGCGGGGCGCTCTGATGGCGGGCCGCGCGGGGTTAAGAGGGATTTTGTCATGACTGCTCGAGCGTGCGCTAATCTATTCACTGAAACTCTCCATCTTTTCAGCTAGCGATCGTCAGGGAAACGGAAAACAATTAAGGCCCCTGGCAAATTGTTTAAATGTTTGCACGTTCGCCATTTTCCCTTGTGCTCTTTGTGGCTCGATGCAGCCCGATTATCTTCTGCATGTGCGTTTGGACATGCTACGTATACTATTATTACTATATGAGTGTTTTTTTGTTACCTTACGATGATCAAAGTTTTCCTGAAGAGAATTCAGACACAGACAAGATCCTTCGTCAATACGTCTTGTTTTCTAGTGAAATGATGTGAACATCTATAAAACAGGATGCATTTAAGAAGCAAAACTGTGTCAGGTACTAGGACTTTAGCAAATATATCTTGAATTAAGTTTCTTTTTCTTGCTCCAGGTAAATACAGACCTCATTCTGCTTCAAACAAGGTTTTGAGGTAAGAAACATAAACTTAAATCAGTATAATTTCAGAAAATAAGTCTTACCGTATATAGCCTTTCTCATTGTTTCTAAGTGTTATTTTAGTATCATTGATTTATCTATTATAGTTTTTATTAATATTTTAAATCAGTTTTTCTTTTCCATTTTCATTTTAGTTAAAGTTTTCGTAATTTTGTTGTGTGATTTTGTCATTTTAGTAGTTTTTATTTATGTGACCCTGGACCACAAAACCAGTCATAACTGTCAATTTTATGAAATTAAGATTTATACAACAGCTAAAAGCTAAATAAATAAATAATTGATGTGTGTTTTGCAAAGGACAAAATTTTGACAATATTTGACCAAGATACAACTATTGACAATATGTAATCTGAGGGTGCAAAAAAACAAAACCAAAAAAAAAAAAAACAAACAAACAAACAAACAAACAAACAAAAAAAATCAAAATATTGAGAAAATCCCCTTTAAAGTTGTCCAAATGAAGTTTTGAGTAATGCACATTACTAATCAAAAATTACATTTTGATATATTTACGGTAGGAAATTTACAAAATATCTTCATGTAACATGATCTTTACTTCTTTACTAATATCCTAATGATTTTTGGCATTAAAATAGTAAAAATCGATCATTTTAATCCATACAATGTGTTGGCTATTGCTACAAATACACCCGTGGTTTTGTGGTCCAGGGTCACGTGTGTATATATTGGTGTATATATGTATTCATATATATTTTGTATATGTCTCTACAGTTTTATTCATTTTTATTTCAGTTTTAGTTATTTTAGTACATCATGTTAAACCAAATAAAAATGAGAAATGTTGTCTTGCAGCTACCTGAAATAATAATAAAAAAAGTTTTGATATGTTATTTTATTTCAGGAATGAAAATGTGTTTTGATGGTTTTTAATTTTAGTTTCAGTTAACTAGCATAACCAAGTAACTTTAAGTATATATGAAGAGTTCAGATGCAAAACCAGCTAAAAGCCATCTCGGTTAAAAATGAGATAATGATACTGAGTGAATGCTCCTGAGACATATTATACATCCATCAAATACTTTTACTTCAAACTCGCTAAATTCCAGCCTCAGCCCAATCAGATGTGCCAGTACTTACATAGAAACCTATACAAAGTAGCCAGAAAGAAACGCTCATTTTAAAGAAAAACATCAGATGGATTTAGCTGGTTTTGCATCTGAACTCTTCATATATTATTTATATATTTACACATCAATTCAAAATACTGAAGTGCAATGCATTTCTTTACAAACACATGTGAGGAGAACAAGGCGAGAAAGACTTTTGATAAACTTACTAGACGATATCAAACAACATTTAACAAAAGAAGTATATTTTCCATCTCATTTGTCCGATGAGAGTACTTTCCTTTAGCGTAGCCGAACACGTGACCAGTCTAGATGAAAAAGTGAAATGATTTTGAAATTTCATAAAACTTTTGCAGTCTTAATGGTGTGTCTAATGGAGTGTCATCACCAGAGTTGGGAAGCTCTGAAAACATTTAAAAACAGCATAGTGATGTTTTGTCATGCTACACCACTGCTTGATGGAGAAAAAAAATGGTGCGTTTCTGTGAAAGCTGAAGTTTGTTTTGAAAACAGCTGAAAAAGTAGTACTTCAATCATTCCCCTATTGGTCATCGGCGTTAGATGACATGTATTTCTCTCCGACTGACCTCCAGACTACAGTAGAAAACGGGTCCTGCGTGCAAAAGCACTTCACACCGAACATGCCCTGGATTTCCTCTGATGAGATTCATATGCAAATCAGGGAATGTTATTTTTACGTAGACCGGCTACATGAATTTACAGAAGATACTGGGACTGAATGGTCACGAGAGTCTGCTTTCTTCCACCAGTGGAGATGAAACTGTGCTGAAATACTCAGACTGTGTTTCACGCGCTTCATTGCTTCCACTTTACAACAAACAGTCAGTAGTCTGATTCATCAACAAATGACCCATGAGCCAGTTCTTTTACTAAAACTGGTCAAAATGACCAGAATGCTGAGGAAACATTTTTAAAAGTAACTCTGAATTAACTTGAACTGATTTTTTTTTTTTAGTGCAAGTCATTAATTTTATATCTAACAGAAACAGTTCCTGCGTTATGATTTGTGAGACATCATCAGCATTAATTTCTACCTAAATCAGTGGAAATTAAAATATGCTTCCAAATGATATATTGTTTGATATAACGCAGTTAGGATGAATTTCTTGGTGTTTTCCCAAAAGTCGGTATATACGGAGCGGCTAAGAGAAATCGGATCCGAACCAGAATGGGCAGTTTCTCCGATTTCACCCCTGCCGAAGACGCTTTCCAATATTCCGACTTGAAAAGCATGGAGTAAATTCTCTGCAAACGGCGAAACACAGCGGCGCGGCAAAAGCGCCGTGTATCATTTCTGATTAATGAATTCATTTGAGCTCAACAGCATGATATCAGCAGGAGCGCACATTGATATTCACCAAAACAACAACAAAAACAGGATTCCTTTGAAATGCCCCCAAAAGACGAAGCGCAGAAGTTGGCCGAACCTGAGAGAGAAACAGAAGAAATTAGCAGTTGAAGAGCATTTTCACTCTAATTTGTCATCGATGCATAAATCTTGCTGACAGGCAGCAGCGGCGTAATGGCATGGCGTTGGATGGAAAAGCTGTGTAAACTTGCGCAGTTGCAGAAACTGAAAAACTATATGTTGAACATCACCTTATTTGCATAATTTAGCGAAAGCCAATGAGGCAGCACCGAGAGCGCGTGCGGCGGCCGTAAGTGTTTGGAGGGGGGGCAGTAAATGGGTCGCCTATGGGGATTTCTGCGCTCCGTAGGGGTGGGAAATGAGGAATATTTTTCAAACAGCAGGGGGAAAGGTTTTAAAAGCAGAAACACACGCAGAGATAAAGATGTTAATGCCATGGGGTGCGATGCAGGAAAACTCTCAGCGTTGAGAGAAAGAGTGAAAAATATCAACTAGGCTGCGTAATTTCAGCATTAAGAGGTCATAATCATGTTTCACTCGCGATATTAAAACGCGAGCGCGCGTCCTCTCATGAGAGGACTCAAAAGATAAATAAAGAAGGAAAGATCATCAGGTAGGTTTGGCTAATGGACTGCAGGAATGTGTCGCGGGGAGCCGCGTGTGTGCGTGTGTGCGTGCGTGTCTGTGTGTGTAAACACTGCGTCACACACACACCTCGCAAACAAACACACACCTCATGCTGAATGCAGGAGATAGTGTGTGTGTGTGTTTCCTTTATTGATGTTTGGACTGACTCTGCCCCGCGCTGACTCAAACGCATTTGGGATTTCATGCGCGAGAGCTTTTGTTCATGGAAGGAAGCCTTTCGCTATGTTGTGCTGGTGCTGTGTCATAAACTCCAGCGATTCTAGAAGAAAACCAGACAAGACGCCAAAGAATGTGGAAGACGTCCTGGCTCTTTATAATGTAACACTATCACTGAAACTCTCATGAGTCAGGAAATCCAGGGGCCAAAACTATATTTCTCAATGTGTCAATGGAGAAAATTTCATGACATATATTCTTGTAATTTTTTTTGTACGAGCCATGAAACTGTATTTAGCATTTTTTTTTTTTTATTTTAAACAGTACAAAAGTGTTTGTGCCTATGTGAAAACAAAATTATTTTTATTATTGTACTGTAAAAATGATATTATCAGTAAGTCATCATGTTTTATCCATTACTTTAACTCATCTTAAACATTCTCATAAATGTCATAAATGTAACCAGTTCATCACAGCTTCATTTTTTAATTCTTACGAGATTCAACTCAATTTTCAAGTCAGTTTAATATAATTTACGTTAAAATAACTTGCACAGGCAAATTTATTATATTATAATTTGATTATAAGGGAACAACTGAACTTGTTTTGAAGTTAAAGTAAGCAGAATTTTTTTTTACAGTGAGTTATTTAATTATTATTATTTTTTGTTTACCAATTAATTAAATTATTATTATTATTATTATTATTATATTTACTTTTAATTTTTTTGCATATTAGTTAAAAAAAGTAATATTTTTATGCAAATCAAGTTCGTTTTGGCAGTGAGGAAGTTCATAAGACAAAAATATTTATTTATTTATTTATTTATTTCTGCAATCCATGAAAGTGTATTTATTTTTTTACATTTTGAAAATATGACATTTTAAATAATATACAAATATTTTTATCTATATGAGAATAAAATGATGATGATGATGATGATGATTCTTTTTATAGCACTGTAAAAATCATGTATTTCCCTTACATGAACTCATATTTTTAACCAATTTAAACTTCATTTTTAAGTCATATGGGATTCAACTTTAATATAATTTGTGTCACAATATAACTTTAACAGCCAATTTGACTATATTATTATTTGATTATAAGGCAACAACAAAACTTTTACAAAAAGGTTTTAGTAGGTGGATTTTATTGTATTTTCTTACAGTGATTGTTTGTTTGTTTATTGATTAATTTTATTTTTTGCATATGCATATTATATATTGAAATTGATGCAAATCAAGATTTTGTTTGTTTTGGCAGTAAGGAAGGTCTTAAAAAAAACAAAAAAACATCTTTAGTCATGCATGACAAACATGACAAACATTTCCAATGACGTTAAAAAAAAAAAAAAAGGACACTAGAAGATGCTAAATTCATGGCAGGTGTTTTCTTTAGTAGGTCAAATGATCAGTTTTACAGTTTAACAAAGCCATGTTGCAGCTACTAATAAGTCTGTTTTATTTACTTGCCAAAGCCAGGTTTTATTCCCAGTTGGTGCTTGGCAAGTAATATTTGAGAAAGTTAAAAAAAAAAAAAAGAAACAAAGGATGAGAGAAAGAAAGCAGCCAGAGAAAGAAGGCCAAACAGTTGAAGAGTGGACTGTACTGTGGTGGCATTTGGACAAAGCTGCTCTCTAAGCCTCTTCAGAGCAGCACAAAGATTAGAGCAGAATGTGTGTGTGTGTGAGAGACAAAGATAGAGGGAACGAGACAGAGATACTGAGCAAGAGTGAGAGGCTGGACGGCCCAGACAACACTTGGCATTCAGACGCCTTTTGAAAGCCAAACAAACACATTACACTGAGGAGCAGACGCCCTTCAGACAGACTCAACACAATGAAGAACGTGAATCAAACACCTTAACACGAGCAACGTTTAGGCATCATATTCAGGTTGGAATGAGAGGATGCACTGAGAATTATCCATCAGGAAATCACTTATTAAACACAAATCACAGGAGAATGTACGTTACAAATACATGTTCTTCATGCAGGTGAGTGACATAACACTCAAAAATGATAAGATATTAAAGAAACATATGCAAATTCTTCATTTAAATGCAGAGGAAAAATTGTAAACAAAAAACTTTGTGTATGTGCCATTGTTACAGCATTCAGAGAGAAACCTTTTGTGGCCACATGGAGGCACTGCCTATTTTTGATTAATTCATTTGTTCTATATATATTTATATATTTGCAATGACACTGAAGGGGTGAGAAGGCATTTTGTCAATTCTTAAGTGTCTGACAAGTTGAATAAAGTTTAGCATAGCAGAAACACAAGGACGTCAAGGAGAGAGTCAAAGTGAAACCCAGAGAAAGAGGGGGTGATTTGAGTGACACTGCTGCTGACCTCGTGACCTTATCGTCCCGCGGGGGTCACCGTCCCTCAAATGGAGAAAAACGCTGTAGCGAAAGGTTCCTCGGTGACGGGAGGTCATCATGTGCGGAGAGTTTGACTGCCCTCGACACTCCCTCCAGCTGTCAAACGCCAGCAGCTCTGAAACAAACGCAGACAGAGTCGTTTAAAGATGGGAGAAGTTTGGAAGGATGGAATTGTGTTGTTTTTCACTTAGAGGAAGTGAGGATTGTTTCACTTTTCTATGTCAAAAGAGATGATCACTGTCAGAAAGACACAAAATGAAGACAGACTGCAGTTTTCAATATGCTGTAGATCACTGCTGGTTTTGTTTCAGGACACACTTAATTTTTATATCAGTATTTATTGATCAAATTAACTAAAATATTCTTAAAATCAGACAGTAGATGCAGTTTATTAGGTTCACTCCAGTTTCCATCTTAAATAAACACTAATGACAGTAAAAGTACAATAACTTTTATTCCATTTCATACAAATTATGATTATGGTGCAGAAGATTTTCATGGCCAAATGGTTGCACGAGCCATGAAAATGTATTTAACAATTATTATTTTTTATTTTAAAAACATATACTGCACTATATATTGCACAAAAAAACATGGGTTAGTAAAAAACAACGATGCATTAAATTGATCAAAAGTGACAGTATAGACATTTATGATGTCACAAAAGATTTCTATTTCAAATTAATGCTTTTCTTTTGAACTTTGTATTCATCAAAGTATTCTGAAAGATAAAATGTATCAAGGTAAATCATAACTGAGATAAAACATCAACTAAAAACTAGAAAATACTGGAAAAAACAATGATGACAAACCACTTTTTGTCATTATTTTGACATTTTACCTCACAATTATGATTTAGCATCTCATAATTTCAACTTTTTATGTCATAATCTGGACTTTCTGGCCTTTGAACTCCTATGTGTAATTTGAGTACAAAGTGACAGATAAATCTGACCCAAAATAACACACTGGCTTTGATGTCAAGAGCAAAACACAGGAAATGTTGGTATTTTTACTCCTTGGTACTTTTTTGCCTGTGATTACATAGTTAATTGCAGTTTTGTATTTAGCAGTTTTCCCCTGCTGTCCGCAAGCCATCAGAGCAGACTCTGAGCCACTGATGACGAGGGCAGAACAGCGATTTTGCATCGCAGCCTCTCTGTGTCAGTCTGAGAGAAATGACTGGAGCTGTCGTATGATAGTTCAAGTGCCTCTCCGGCGTTTAATAAGAGAGACTCTTTCCTAAACGCATCCTGAGCGGAACAACAACAGCGGCCGTATCTCTCACAGCAGGTATCGGCGTACCACGGCAACAAATACCTCCGTCTGACGCGCATTCACGATCCCCATCTGCTCTCCCAGGTGCTGTTTAGATTCCAGACCCCCGGGGGATGAACGACAAACTTTTTATGCTCCTTTGTAACGGAGAAAAACACTCAGTGATCTCTGCCAGTACCACATGTCACATGTAAAATACATCACAATAATGTAGTGGGAGGCCGCATCGCTCTCTCGTTTCTGTTGTCGACTTCAGTGGTGAAATATTGAGCTGTTTTCACAGAGCGTCTGTGCGAGCGACGCCGCGTTTTCCTCTGGGTTGGTTTAAACAAACACCTTGATTTTCATAAAGAGAGCTGAATGATCAGGTCTCTGGTCGTCGGCAATAAATCAATGTACCTGTTTTATTCTTTACGGCTGGAAGATGAATTGCCCGTTTGATAAAAGATGACTCTTCAAACACCGTGACAATTACCTGCCTTATTCTCATTATGAAGCGGACAGCAGACACCTCACACAGTCACGCATGACAGCGCAGAAACGCCCGTTACACATTAATCATGAGACGCTCACGACCGACCCGCCCCACACCCACCTAGAGCTGCCTGCCTGTAATTGTATTATTATCCTTTCAGATTTGTTATTTTAATATCAAACATGTTTTCATAAAGGTTTATGGAAAACACATTTGAGGCAAAATTGGACTTTACACAAGAAATACACTACTGACAAAGTTTGGGGTCAGTACAATTGTAGAAAGAAGTATCTTCTGCTCGCCAAGGGCGCATTTATTTAAGCAAAAATACAGGAAAAACAGTAAAATTATGAAATATTATTACAAATTCAAATAACTGTTTTTAATGTGCATAGATTATAAAATGCAATTTATTGCTGTGATCAAAGCTGAATTTTCAGCAGCATTATTCCAGTCTTCAGTGAACCTTCAGAAATCATTCTAATATGCTGATTTGATGCTCAAGAAACATTTCTGATTATTTTCACTGTTGAAAACGGTTGTGCTGCCCAATATTTTTGTGGAAACCGTGATGCATGTTATTTTTCAGGATTCAAAAATGAATAGAAAGTTCAAAAGAACAACATTTATTTAAATTAAAAACCTCTTTTGTTATCCTACTACCCCAAACATTTTAATATTAGTGTACGTAGAGAACTAATTCTCAAACAAACAAATTAATTCAATAAATCATACACTGATTGCTTAAATAAAATGTTGCATTCAATTCAAAGTGACAGTGTGCAGTATATGATTTTTGAAATAATTTATACAGAAATCCGTGTTTTATGAGGCGCATTGTTTCTAAATCAGATGGATGTCTGCTTCAGTACCAGATTTATCACCAAAAAAAGTGCATGATTGTTTTCAAACAAGTTTCCAGTTTGCAGAACACTCTCCCCCATCTGCCACTGGTAAGTCAAGTAGATAGTCCCGCCCTTGCAAACAAACTGATCAAAAGAGTCACAGTTTTTTTTAGGACGTCAAACTACCAATGATTTACAGTTACTCTGGATATTAAACTGACACTCCACAGATCATCTGAATATCACACACAGCAGATTGGATTATAATACAAAAAATATATATATACATATATTACCAACCATCAAAATATTTACAGTACTTTTACCAGAATTTATTATGGTAAATTACCATGTGTTTGTGAAATATGGATTCCTCAACATGCAACTACCACAGCTGTATTTGTGTTTTGTTCACATACTTAAACACAACACACACACACACACACACACAGAAAGAAAGAGGAAAACTCAGTAGCGTCTGTATGAACTGAAGCAACTTCCACTAAACTCAAAATGACTCTGAGCGACAAAATGGCATGAACGTTATTACATTTATTTTATATCAAGTTTGAAGTGCATCTTTTTCCTCATTTTCCGTAACTAACACGAGAGACAGTAAGAGACAGAGAGGAGGAGATGGGCAGATGGATGTATGGATGGCGCAGATGTAATCACATGTGATTGAGATCAGCGCTTTTGAGTTAAGAGAGGCCGAGAGTGATCTGCTTATTCCATTTCTGATCTGCGCTACAGACATAAGGAAAAATCATATTTGGCTCCCGAGCAACGTAATAAGCAGCACTTAAGACGGACAACATATTTATTTATTATCATGAATGTGTCCATGGCAGACTGAGTCAATCTCCCAGGCTTCCGTCTGATAAACTACACAGGAATCACCACAGGCACCAAAGCCTTTGCACTTTACAAGAGCTGCTTTTTATGATCTACTTCATCTTAAATGGATAAATGGAGAAAAAGATGGACAAAAAGCTAGAGAAATAATAACAATCATTGTTTCCAGTCTGACAGATAGCAGCTAAGTTCCTGAGGCTTTCCAGTAAAACCAACTGAAAAAAAGGAACAACGGACTGAGCAAGGCTTTAAATTGCTTTATTTCTGTAATTTCTCATTGATTTATGTCTGTGGTGATGTGATGATGTAATGTTGTGTTATGGTGGTAATGGGATGCATGCTTGTGTTTTAATGATATAACAGTCTATTGGTGAGATGCTATGATGTTGTTTAATGCTGGAATTGTGTGATGGTGTTTTGATAGAGATGGGATACTGTTACTGATACTGAAGATGTTATGATGGTATTGTGATAGTGTACTGATGATGTAGTGCTGGGGTGTATGATTATGTAGTGATGGTAATAAAATGATGGTATTGTGATGTGAAAAGATTTTATAATGGTGATGGTGTCATGATGGAATGTAATAGTGTAAAGTGATAATGCTAGGTACTTGTGATAGCGATAGGTTAACATGGTGATGTATTTATTAGTAATGATATGGTGATGATGCCATGTTGTGACTATGGTAGTTGGTGTTGTGCTAGTGATGTGACTGTAACTGTGATAGTGTCATGATATAATGTGATGGTGTTGTGTGGTGATGATTCTGGGATCTTGTGATAGTAATAGAATAACATGGTGATTATTGTGATGGTGTACTGGTGATGTAACCACATGCTGATGAAGTCATGATGATGTTGAGTTAGTGATGTGATTTTGCAATTGTGATGTGCAATTGTAATTGGGTTATGTGGTGATAATTTAGGATATTATGATAGTGATTAGATATGGTGATGTTGTGATGTTATTGTGATAGTGTATTAATATATGATATGAAATAGTGATATAAAAGTTTTGTGGTGCATGACTGTGTTGTAACAGTGATTGTAAAGTGATGTAATGTGATGATGTTATGTGGTGATAGTGCTTAGACCTTGTGATAGTGATAACATGGTGATGATGTTCTTGTAATAGTGTATCAACGCAACTGAGGTATGATGAAGTGATGGTGTTGTGGTGTATGTGATGTGATAATGTAACTGATGGTGTCAAGGGGTGATAATGCTGGGATGTTGTGACTGTGATAGGATCATGTTATTGTGATAGTGTATTGGTGATGCATTTGAGTGATAATTAAGTCATGGTGTTGTTGATGATATGGTGATTTTGTGATGGTGATGTGGTTCGGTATTGAGATGGTGTCATGATGGAAAGTGATGGTGTCATTTGGTGGTGATGTTGAAAACTTGCAATGGTGATGACTACACAGCGATGTTACCATGCCACTGTGATAGTGTATTGGTGATGTAATCATGTACTGAATTCATGGTTCTGTGGTGTATGAGTGTGTTGTAATAGTGATGGTATGGTGATGTTGTGATGGTGATGTGATTATGAAATTGTGATGGTGTCATGATGGAATGTGATGTATTAAATGGTGATAATGCTGGAATTATGTAATAATGATTAAGAATAACATGGTAATGTTATGATATTATTGTGATAGTGTATTGGTGATGTATTTGAGTGATGATGTCATGGTGTTGTATGATTGTGCAATGATAGTGATGGTATGGTGATTTTGTGATGGTGATGTGGTTCGGTAATTGAGATGGTGTCATGATGGAAAGTGATGGTGTCAATTGGTGGTAATGTTGAAAACTTGCAATGGTGATGATTACACAGTGATATTACCATGCAGTTGTGATAGTGTATTGGTGATGTAATCATGCTGAATTCATGGTTCTGTGGGGCACGATTGTGTTGTAATAGTGATGGTATGGCGATGTTGTGATGGTGATGTGATTTTGAAAATGTGATGGTGTCATGATGAAATGTGATGTATGAAATGGTGTTAATGCTGGAAGTATATGATAATGATTAAGGATAACATGGTAATGTTATGACGTTATTGTGATACTGTATTGGTGATGTAATTATGTGGTGATGAAGTCAGTGTTCTGTGGTGCAGAATTGTGTTGTAATAGTGATGGTATGGTGATGTTGTGATGGTGATGTGATTCTGTAATTGTGATGGTTTCATGATAGAATTTAATAGTGTGAAGCAGTGTTAATGCTGGAATCCTGTGATAGTGGTTTTTGATTGTGTAGTGATAGTGATGGTATGGTGATGTTGATGTGATTCTGTAATAGTGATGGTGTTGTGCAGGGATCTTGTAAAGTTAAAGTATTGTTTGTGTTGTGATGGTGATGTAGTTGTGATGTTATGGTGGTGTTGTGATGATGTAATGGTCTGATGACAGTCTGACTGTTGCAGTGAAAGAGAGAATAATGAAGATGTGTCATATCAAGACAATATGATCGCAACAGTTGCAATTCTTGGGAGATTATGTGATTGTAAAGACGCTCAAGAAACACAGAGCAAATGCAGACCCTCAGGACCCCTACAGATGGATTCCTACATATTTAACACTGAGAACCTTCGTTCTTCATCTCTCTTCACAAACTATGACTCTCAGAGCCTCCTCCATGCATATTAAGTGATCAGGAACAAACAGACAATAAAAAAATATACATAATAAAAAAGTGAACTATTTGATTTAGTATTGGAGAGAGTGCGCGCACACACACACACACATGCACACAGTGAAGCAATCATAAGGAATCTGACTTATGTGAGGTTGGATGAGTTCAGATTTGCTTGCATGACAACAGAAGAACAGCAGCCGTAGCTGCGAGGAAGAAACCTGTGACACACACACACGCACACTGCAGATGGTTCACTTGTGTTTCAGTTACAGTGGCCTTACAAATGCATTATCTGTTGTCTTTAGCAAAATACCATCAGGGAGGAAAAGCAGTAATTAAGTGTGTTCTTGTTCTCACTCAGCACATTCAGAGCTTATTTTGACAGATTTAATTGTTTTAAATTGTTAAAATAATACTTGCGCCTCTTTGCTTTGATGGGGGAAGTACTTTGTGTGAATGAAAGCCGTGTCACACTCACTCTAGTTCATTTAGAGAACGCCACTGTTGTGTTTTTGAGTAGACGAAGTCCTGTGGGGAGACAATTCATTTAACTGGTGCGAATAAAAGCACAGCGGGAAGAAATTCATCCACATTCATACAGCAGAACATGTAAGAACATGGATTTATGGAGGAAAAACACTGACATATCTCAGCAATGACACGCTAAAATCTATTCAGATGGTACTTAGAAGTTTCTATAAATGGGCCTTGAGCTGTCATGCTGGATCAGATGCGTCAGTCTTGTGAAAACATGTCCAGGTCACATTTTACTTTAAAAAATACAATTAAAAATACACTAAACATATTATATATTTCATAAAAATTTGTGAAATATAAAGGATTGTGATGTTACTTTCATGACAATTAAGCACATACACAGTCTGGATGCAGAACACTTAAGAAGAGATGATACCCACCCCTCAGAGGACTTCAGATGATGCCAACCCTGAAACAACATACAGCACTACCGAATTCTTTTACTAAATTATGGTGTTCTTTGTCTGTTTGATTACGTCATTAACTGATCTTTACCACACATCTCTGCCATATGTACATCAGCTTGACATAGTCAACACTAGTAAGCTACTACTACATATATTGTAAAAATGTTAATTTGGTGTAAAGTTGCTTTGCAACGATATGTATCGTGAAAAGCACTATACAAAAAAATTTGAATTGAATTGAATTGAATATATACCATCAATTGTCATTAACTGTCATGCACCATTAATGTCTGAGTTTTAATTATTATTCTCACTGGTGATTTTCATTACTGTAATAAAGTAGCTTTTAATTGTACTACAATAATAAAAAAAAATACTGCAATACAATGATTGTTTTTATTTAAATCACCATAAATTAAAAGCAGCAACAAATACATACTTCACACATGACATTTTCTGAATAATGTTAATGGTCCTAAAATAGGCCAATTTTGTATGCACAGTTTTATTTCTGATGGTTATAGGGTAAAATATGACCAGAACATATATATATATATATATATATATATATATATATATATATACACATATATATATATATACACACACACACACATACACACACCCACACATCTTCTTGCAGAGACAGAGCTCGGGTTATTTAAGTTTCTTTTCTTTCTTTTTTTTTTAATTTTAGTCCTTTAGTCCTAAGGTATGTCCTTATTTAGACAGTTTAGTAAGTGTGTGTGTATGTGTGTGTGTTCAGGCTCCTGTATTGATTGTGGTATGACAGTAGATGGTGCTGTGGTTTCCTGTCCACTTCAACCACAAAAGCATCTTTTTCATTTTTTTTTTTTTTTATTCTTTATCTAAATCATTTGTATATTTCACAAAATATAGATAAAAAAATGTTCAGTATTCTTACAGTCTGAAACTTTACAAAAAAAGTGTTTAATTATCACTGACATACATGCTGTGAATTTAAATTTTTCAGCTTCAAATATAAACAACTTTACTGCTTTTGCTTCATACACAGTGGACATAAACACATGGATATTATAATGTAATTTTATGCACACCTTGTTGCAAATCAATAACCATGATAAGACACAGAAAACTGTCTCATCTCTGCGTCACCTCCCCGGCCGCATGGATTTAATGCAGCGTTTGGTAAAGGCCGCCCACTCAAGCGTTTTTCTGAGAGATTGATAAATGGTGGAATCTGAACGTGGTGTTGGAGGGGAATGCAGATATTAAAAATTTGGTCAAGAATCTAATTAGCCGGCAGTAATTAAACAGTCTAGCTGAGGGTCATTAATCTCTCGCGTGGACCTTTGATGTTTTGCATACTGTCCCACCATCATTAATAAAATTCATAATGCGTTCCTTTGTGTTGTTTTATCATCGTTGTTTTTTTTTGTAAGCGCACAGAGCAAGTGTCAACACATCACACGAGTTCGCCGCAGCTCATTTACTCTCTGCCCAATAACTAGCCCACACTGCAACCTCTGCACGAACCGCCGCGCTGCACGTGTGTGTGTGTGTGTGTGTGTGTGTGTGCGGACACGGCCTGTCAGCAAATGCAAGGGGAGAAAACACAATGTTGTGTGGCCATTGTGTCCCAGTAATTACATTTCTTACAATCAGTCTATCGCAAATCAGTCATGCTGTAAATATTACAGAGACACGTGTGTGTGCGAAGACAGCAAAGTAATTTCTAGCATCATCATCCTCATGTCTTGATCTGAATAACACCACTGATACCTCCACTTCACACTTTTATAATGGCCACTCTAGGATTACCGCGGTATGTGTGTGTGTGTGAGTGAAGGCTGCATTAATTTACTGTTATCTTAATGAGCTGTGCTGTAATATGTACATGCACCGGTGTAAGTGCTCAACTGAAGAGATACTGTACCGTACTGTAGCCGCATGTCTCTGAGCTTAATGGTTTAATATATCGTCTCCTGTGTTAAGGGCTAATTGTCATGTTTAACACTACACATTAAAATCACTGCTGACTCTTGTCGGCTACTGACAACACGTCAATGCAACTCTGTGTGAGAGAGTTTCTTTTAGCTCTGAAATGCACAAAAAATGCAAATATATGATGGCTGTCCAAGCTTGAGTTTGCAGTCTTGATTCTGTATGGACCATTAAAATATTTTACATTTCCACTAGCATTTTATTTGAGACTCATAAATGCTTGCAATAGTTGCAAAACATCCTTTTCCAGCTCACAAAATGATTATGGTGTCTCAGCAGTGCTGTTTGTGCGCCATAAATAAGACTTTCAGGAAGCCCTTCTGAATGAATTCAGACTCATGCAATAAGTTTTTTAGGGAAACATAACCATTTTTGCATGCTTTTTTTTATAATATGCCAATTTCCTTAAAGGTAATAATTTCCTTTGAAAATGTTACACCTGAACTTTGAATAGATCATATTTTCCCACTTCAGAGACAAAATATCAGGGCTGAATATCAAAAATAGTCCTTTAGATTTTATTCCGATTTATAATTTTTTTCTAAAACAGTTTAGGCATCAGAAAACATAAATTGAACAGACGCCAAATCCTGAATCTGCAACCATTTGATCAAGAAAATATTTTTTGCAAGTGCCAACAATCAGACAAATTAAGTAAAAAGAAATCAAACTAGTCAATCAAAACTCAACAGCCAACAATGTTTCAGGGTGCTGATCAATACATTCTTTGACTGTAGCCAATTATGAACTACTGACACGTAGGCTATACTGTGAACACAAACCTTACAAAACTTGGAACTCTTGGACAATTTCACAGTGCATGCCAACTTTAATCAATTTACAATTCTAGGGGGCGCTATAACTTTAGAAATTCTCAAAGCAGTACAATTGAGAAGGATGTTTAAATTTATCACCAAACAACTGCATCCACAGTATTCCTTCTTCCAATTTTGCCTTTATTTGGTCATTTTCTTATTTTATTTTACCACCATCTGCTTGGATTCCAAAGACTGATGGGCCACTATTTATTAATTAATTTAATCAATTAAACTATTTCAGACCTGAAAATGTGGATATTTCATCAATTTTCTGTAATATGATAAAAGGATAATGTACGTATGGTGAAATCAAGAAGACACTCACTGCTGCATTAGTTGATGAATGGCTGTTAATGACAGCAGGTGAATATCAAATGGTGAGTGTTATTAGATGAATAGCATCTGATAATGATGACAGACTGGATTATCTACACCAGAAAAGATGATCTTAAGTGACATGAATGAATAAGCGATTATTGATGATTATTGTGATTAAGATAATTATTGTGATGTTTTTATCAGCTGTTTGGACTCTCACTCTGACAGCATACATTCACCGCAGAGGATCCATTCATCCATTCATTCATCCATTTCCATCCATTCATCCATCCGTCCATCCGTCCATCCATCCATCTATCCATCCTCTATGTCTCTGTCTATTCTTCTATCTATCTATCTATCTATCTATCTATCTATCTATCTATCTATCTATCTATCCCTTGGTTATGTAAATATTAGAAAAAACATTAAAGGAATGTTACATTGTATCATTTTGCAAACATTCTGGGAATGTTACCTTTGGGCATGTTACTTTTGAATGTTCTTTGAACATTCCAAAAATTCTAAATAGTAACATTTAAAAATGTTTAATGCAAGAAAGTATAGTGGTTTTGTGCTAATGTTTTGAGAACATTATTACCAACCAGATATTACTGGAATAATGTTTGTTTATAACTTTGAGAGAATCTTGCGTGAACATTCTGAGAATGTTCCCTGTTAGCTGGCTAGTTCCATTCTAGTTAGGATGAGATCTTATTTAGCCAATAGCTTATATTTATTAAATAAATATATAAATAAATATAATAATGTTATACTAGATCTTAAATTATTTAAATATTTGATTTGATTTAAACAATCAGAATTGTTCATTAAAAAAAAAAAAAAAAAAAAAAAAAACGAATACACATAAACTGTTAAATGGTTCGATCACTGGGTGCATTTTATTCTCGTTATTTTAATAATCGGAATTACCACCGAACTCTGGCTGTCTGTAAAACTCAAATCTCCACCACATTATAACAGAAAATGGAGTCAAAACACCCCATTTATTCTCAATATTTCCAGAATACTACACCATGGCAACTCTCTCTGATAAGAGGCGCGGACTGAAGATGTTGTGAATACGGCCTGAACCCAAACTCACATGCGTGTGAATCTGTCACGGACTGCAGTGTAAAGAGCTTTAGGCTGCTATTGAATCAGAGACAGAACGGCGCAGCTCGGACACCACCGATAAACCAGCCGCTGTAAAACATCATTATACTCATGTTCCTCTGATTTTAGCATGTGAATGGGGAATCAGGCCAGTCAAGAGACGGAGGCCAACAAAACACAGCCTAACAGGCCTTAAACGGGACGAGCGGCTGTGTGAGAGCAGAATTACAGAGTCTCAAACCCATTTTACACAGGAATGAGGATTACTGTGTCTGCTCTCATGAAGAAAAGACCACGTGAAGATACAGTACAACACATGAGAAACTGCAGCAGTGCTAGAGAGGGATTTCTTATTTCAATTTTACAATTTTATGCATTTAATTATACTTTCTTACATTTAAATTGCAATTCTGTATTCAGTAAGTGCAATTTAAAAAGAATTTTCAATTCAATTCTGAATGAAGCACAACCTAATTCTAAATGGTATAAACCAACATCAGTGTTATTTTATTTTATATAAAATAATGTTTTTTTTTATTTTAATATACTTTAAAATATAATTTATTCCTGTGATGCAAAGCTGAATTTTCATTAGCTGTTACTCCAGTTTTAAGTGTCACATGATCCTTTGGAAATCATTTTAATATGATGATTTATTATTAGAATTATCAATGTTGAAAACAGTTGCCAAATATTCTTTTGGAACCTGTGATTAAAAAAAAACAGCATTTATATATATAAAATATAACTTAATTTAACACAATTTAACACATCCACATTTCTTAAAAAAAAAAAAAAAAAGAATAAACATTTACTGATCCCAAACTTTTGAACAGTACTGCATATTGTTAAAAAACCTTTATATATTAAATAAATGCTGTTCTTATTAACCTTACCGTTAAAAAACAAATCTTTAAAAATTCCAGTAAAAACATGGCAGCTGTGGTTGCCAGAATTTTACCGTAAAAAAAATATGGTAGCAATGTTTTACGGTTTTCACTTAGATTTACAGGTAAATACTGTAATTTCATTAACTGATATAATATTGATGTACTCTGAGGAGAAAAATCACATGATGACCCAAAGCTCATCACAAACAGCTTTTGAATATTAACATATAAAAGGGTGCACAGTGTCATTCACACAAACACTGAACACCATTATGGAAACACACATGAAACTGAAACAATGCAAAAAACATTAATTTAACGACATTAGACGTAACATACAACTGTAATGTACAAAATTGATAAAAAAAAATTATAATAAGAAGAAACATCAAATTTACAAAAAAAAGTAACACAGGGAATTCTGGGAATGTCAATTTATGGTTACTCACTGTAGATTTTATGGTCTTTTACCATGAACCATTTAACAGGTTTTCACTGTAGTATTTTTAGAGTTTTTTACCGTAAAATTTACAGTCATTTTTTACAGTGCTTTTATTGATAAAAGAATCCTGAAAAATGTATCACGGGTTCCAAAAAAAATATTAAGCAGAACAAGTGCTTCCAGCACTGATAATAAATCAGCATATTAGAATGATTTTTGAAGGACCACGTGACACTGAAGACTGGATATTCTGAAAATGATTCTGAAAATTCGAATTTAATTACAGATAAAAATGTCATTTTGATGTATATTACGTAGAAAAACATTGTTTTACATCGTAATATTTTATTTCAATCAATTTAAAGTTCATAGTTTAAAAGTTTAGTTTTAGTAAACTACAATAACTCTGGCCAAAACAGCAGAAACACAAGTTCATTTATCACCAACTCAGCAGAAATATATCATCTTCTGGTTAGTGAGCTACGCTGTACTTGTGTTTACAGTTTCTGACACTCGTACAGTTCGGTAAACACTCACGACTTGTTCAGATGTTGTTTGTTGGTTTAAACCAGCAATGGCTGAAATTTCACAGGACACAATATGACACAAAATATATCAGCAGCTGATCTCACTGCAATCACTGTAACCAACGGAAGCGTGTGTGAACTGGAAAAGCATAGGAACTGGTAGTTTAAATAATATATAACATATTGCAATTGCAAAATGTAACCTTATTATTGCCCAGCTCTTTATATAAAGTTGAATATTTAAGTATTTCCAATTTTATGTGCATACATGCACTCCCGTAATGTCATACAGACAATATAGAAAACCTCAACTTTTGTAAAATATAAACTATATAGCTCTAATCTGCTAAATGCAACTATAAGACATGAAGACGTTAAGATATTATAAACATTAACAGCATGATTTTCTATTAAACTAAATATAATGTGTAAACACATTTGACTTTGAATTTGCCTTGACTTCTAGAAGAAATGAGAGAAATTCTTTTAGGCTTTAGTTGATTTATCGTTAAAATCTGAAAGCAGAAAATTAATCTGACCTCTCCAGGTTCACTACTATCCTACTTCATATCACCATATTGTTGCATGCCAGTTTGCTTTGGATCGGATTATGTGTGCATTCAGTATGGGATGTGTTTTGCTTTGGTTTCTCGATGAATTTTACAAGTCCTGGTGTCACAGAGTCTCAGCACCTTCAGCCTCGTGATCACCGCTGCCAATATTTCCGCTCTCAAATTCATTAGCATTGGGTGATTAGCAGAATATTTTGGCCTCAAATACGAATCCAAACTTATTACATATTTAATCCAATCAGCGGCTCTGATAGATTCTGCTCTAAGCAGCCATTACATGCCTGATTTCATGTGACTGAAAAGCTAAACTTGGTCAAGGGGCTTGTAACACGCCACATGTTTCAGTCGCACACGAGCCAAAACGACACTTAGAAGGTATTTCTGAAAGAAACAGACAAAGAAAGCGGTGTAACGAGGGTAACGTCGAGACGGCTGCGGTGTCAGACAGCCTGTGTTTGTTCTAATAGGATTTGGGGAAGATTTAGCGTTAAGGTCTGCTGTGGGCCGCTGGGGATCGATGCTTTTAAAGAGAAGCTTTAAACCTCTTGAAAGAGCTCAGCCCTGGAGGTGACACAGAGCAAACGGACCCTGTGTGGGCTAGAGTGGGATGTTTTCCTGAGAGCCCAGGGGCCCGGGGCCACACCTACCTACAGGAGCGTGTGATTGGCCGCTCGTGTTACAAACATGACAGTCAGACCTGAATATATTTGCATAGATACAGCGCGAGAGATCTGCGGGCGACTCTCACGGCCTGACTTCTGTCTGTGTGTCTGAACCGGCGCTGACCGCAGATGTGCAGCTCACAGACCCTCGAAACATAAACATATACTTCATTATACTGCATACATTTTGTCAGGTGGTGCTCAGGATTCAGATGCATTGAGGTGCCAGTGTTTTCATTGAAATATTAACTTAATTTCTTAATGTACAAGGTGTTTCAATAAGTTAACAAAAGAAAATATTTCTAATTGATAAAAATATCCAGGCATTTATCAACATTTATCACTTTCTTTTAGATTAATTTAATGTACTAAAATAACTAAAACTAAAACTGAAAAAAAAAAAAACAACATAACACTACATTAATAAAACTTTAACTAAAATAAAACCAATTTTAAATATTAATAAAAAAAATAACAGTAACTAAATTATATTTAAAGAAATTTTTATCCAAAGTGACTAATCCGTTTTTGGTGTTGCTAGTGCCATGAACTACAGTTTGAGCTACAGTAATAATTTAGTAAGCACAGCATGAATGCAAATGAACCTAATTTGTAGAAGTGAACTGCTTACAATGATGCATAATGTTCCTATTATAATATAAAATATTTCTTCACATGCATTTCCTGAAAATCTTCACATCTTCTGCAATGCATCCTTGGCGGACAGATGTGTTACTGCGCTACATTTCATATTAAATATCATTTAATACTTAATTACAGTAGAAATCTAGTACTTTCTTTTACTCAAGTAATTCAAAGATTTAAAGTTACCGGAGTACATTTTTAATGTTCTTAAGTATTAAAGGTAAAACCAACACCAAAAACTTTTATTAATGAAATGTTGTGCAGTAAAAAGTACGATATTATGCTTTGGAATGTAGTGAAGTAAAAGTTTTTCAAAGAAAAACACTAATAAAGTACAGATACTTTTTAAATTTACTTGAGTAAAGTAAAATACTTCACTACTGTCCACCTCTGGATTTAAACAGAATAATTTTGTACCATACTGATATAAAAATAACAATGAAAATGTATTCCATTCGTTGTTATGAACAACATGAAATGCATTAAACATTGCATTACATCAGGGTGATTAAAAGCTAAAATAAGCTAATATAATATAAAGCTAAAATGAATTAAATCATAAAAATGTAAAATGACACAATGCAGTGTTACATTCTCAGCACAAGGGGCGCTATAACGCTTTTTCGATTTACAGCCTGTTTTCTGTTTCAACTCAGAAACAGTTTACTGAGAAACTTGCTTAAAAAGAAGTTAGCTGAAGATATTTTATATCTAGCTATTTGAACATGATTTAATAACAGAAATCTGAAGAAAACTCTATCGCCCCCTTGAGTACAGTAACACACGCATGCAATGCAATGTGTTGATCAAGCATTCGTGTACTTGACTGCGCAGTCACGGCCAAAGAGCTAAATGAACAACAGTGACTCGCAGTTAATAATGTTTACACGATACCTGCCTCAGTCTGCGCAAACCGCCGAGCGTGATTGAACCGACTATAAACACGTCAAGATCACTTTCACATAAACGACACCCTCTGCCGCTGAGATCGCGTGTCGCGCACCCGGTTTGAGGCCTAAACCGAGCGTCTGCGTCCCATATGGACCCGAAGAGTCAGTGGTTTACACCAGCCTTTCAAAGATGGTCTTTTGTGTACAGCTCTCCTCATTTTTCAAAAGACTTTCAATTACTTGCTTTCCCAGCGCAGTGTAAATATTTTGCAAGGCAGTCGGTTAGAGCCAGCGCCCGAAGCCAAGACCTTTTAATTTGATACAATGCGCTTTATTAAAAGACAGAGGGAGAGCGCGAGCGGAGCGTTTGCGGACTCTCTCGGAACGGCACAAAGACCTCGACGCCACCGATTGTCACGAGGCCCTTCTGAGAGAGCGCAGACTTGTTTATCAATTACTGCGAGATCAGAGCGGTTCTGAAGAGCCGCGGTGCGATTTATCTTCCCTTCAAAGCGTCTTCTGTTCCGTCTCGCAGAGAAGTAAGAAAAGGTTTATGTAAACAGATGCAGAAATAGGCCAAGGTTCAGGAGCGCGGCCGTCTCTTTAGCCTTTCTCTTCCCGGTCGCCCTGCTCTTCTTATTCTTCTTCGGCGTTTGAAACGAGAAGCCCTCCGGGCTTGTGTACTCTCTGAATAAGTCCGTGTTTTGACAAACCAAGGTGAAACCGTGTAACGATGCGTTCTCAGCTCTGGTTTTTCTTTCTCTCTGTGTGTGTCAGCGAAGGTTTGATGTGCGCAGCCTCGTCCTGGATAATGGTCTACCAGGGGACCGTTGCCATCACTGTCAATACAGCGGCCGGAGGGATACATGCGCCTCTACCTTTGTAGCTACTGTTCCCTCATCTGCTGTCTTTCTTCGCTGTTTCTTTCATTCTCGTTCTGTGTCGTTTGTATCCGTGTCAGGCAGGTCACTTTATTTCGGCATGATGTGTCCTGATAACAGCGGCGTGTGTAATCAAAATATTCTGACAGATTCTCTCTCTTTCTGAACTCTTTCTGTGTGTGTGTGTGTGTGTGTGTGTGTGTGTGTGTGCGGGCTCAAATCTCTCTCACTTGTTTTTTTCTTCATTTATATCTTCTCAATGTCAAACGAAGCCTTGAAGAGGACTGATCTTTTTTCATGTATACGCTTTAACTAGATTCTGTGTCTTTGATATAATTACGCTCCTGAGGGTTGAATCGGACCCTGTTTGTGCTTCTCGCAGCTTTGTAGAGCGATCAGAACTTTTCACGTGTCAAAAGCTCTTTCAAGCTTCACGGCACCTTGCTAAGAGACATGAAACGCTGAAAAAACAAAATCCATATAAAACAGCAGAACACAAAGTCCAACTGGACCAAAGAGAGACAAGAAAAAACTTCATTAGCTTCATTTTATGCTTTGGATATAGATAGATAGTACAAATAAGCAGTCCATTCATCTATCTATCTATCTATCTATCTATCTGTCTGTCTGTCTGTCTATCGGTCAATCCATCTGTCCATTCTCTATATGTCTGTCTGTCCACTCATCCATCTACCAATCAATCCGTCAATCAATCTGTCTGTCCATCTGTCCATCCATCTATGTCTCTGTCCATTCTTCCATCCATCTGTCCGTCCATCCATCCATCCGTCTATCTACATGTCTATCTGTCCGTCCATCCATCCATCTATCTGTCCGTTCTTCCGTCCATCCATCAGTCTGTCCATCCATCCATCCTCTATGTCCCTGTCCATTCTTCCATCTATCTATCTATCTGTCTGTCTGTCTGTCCTCTGTCTCTGTCCATTCTTCCATCCATTCATCCATCTATATGTCCGTCTGTCCATCCATCTATCTATCTATATGTCCATCCATCCATCCATCCATCCATCCATCCATCCATTTATCTGTCCATTCTTCCGTCCATCCGTCTATCCATCCTCTATGTCTCTGTCCATTCTTCGATCAATCAATCAATCAATCAATCAATCAATCAATCTATCTGTCTATCTATCTATATATCTGTCCATCCATCTGCCCACCCGTCCGTCCATCCATCTATATGTCCGTCTGTCTGTCCTCTGTGTCTCTGTCCATTCTTCCATCCATTTATCCATCCATTCATCTATCCATCCACCCATCCATCCATCTCTCCATCCTTCCATCTATCTATATGTCCGTCAATCCGTTTATTCATCAGCAGTTGGACTAATGAACTACAGTAGCATTACAGTAGCATTTTGCAGAATTATGATAATTAACACTAATAAAGGTAATTTATTGAGCAATTATTGTCTTTTATCATGCTGATGTTGTTTAATAAAGGCAGTAGGTCACTTGTTTTCCAGTGATTTTAGCATGTTTATGGGCCATTCTTAGTCACAATGCAAAGTGGATTAAAATGACTGTAAAATCACTGTAACGTCTGAAATACAAACAGCCTTCAGGCTCATTCGGCACGCGCTCTCACTCCACAAGTGATCTGATTTAATGAACTGCTCTGAAAATGAAATGAGTTTTTTCTTCTCTTCAGGTAGTAGCTGGAGGCAAAGTCATTCTCAGTTACAGGTGTAAAAAATGAAACGAGCAGGTGCAATGACATTACACACACGCAAAATCAATTACAGGAGCTACATCAAACCTTTTAGGGATAATTAAAGGTGTTTCGGAAAAGGATTTTTCTGCAGTTCTGTTAATTTATTCATTCAAACTGTATATTATGGTAGCATAATCTCATTCATGTTCGCAGTTGGGTATGTGTATGTAAAATGTACACATTCATTTGAATAGACACTTCAATGTACAATAAAAATACACTGACAACATCTAAAATATAAAGTTTATATTTGTAGATCTGTACAAACAGTATTAAACCCAATTTCTTGAGAATTCATATGAGCACAATTTGCCAATTTCATGTGGCTTTGCAAACTTTGACTCATATGAAACGTAAGGGGACTGTGAGCAGATCATATGAAAATGTAAGAATGAGTTTGTAAAATTTGTATAAACCTACCATATTGTAAAATACTTACATATTATTAGTGAGATGGGCTCTTAATCAGTAAATAATGGAGAACCTTCATCTGAAGAAAATGTATTTAAAATGAAAACCTACACGCAACTGTATTTTTAAACTCCTAGAACGAAAGGAAGAATCTGCCAGTAAAAAAAAAAAAAAAAAAGGAAAAATGGATGGAAAATGAAAACCAGACTGACCATTTCATTAAAAAAAGTGGCCAAAACTACATTCAAAATATGGGTGTAGTAATTACAGTATTTTCTGTGAAAATGTACACTTAGGAATTGCTAGTAAATTTTAGAAATAATTAAAAAGAAACGTCACGTAACATTGAATCAAACATTACATTTTGAATTAGAAAGGCTGAAATATTTTCTTGTAAAACGTAACATAAAACGTAAAAATATAGTGTATATGCGACTAAATTAAAAATACATTTTAATAATATAAAACATAATAATGTAATACAAAAAAATTGCTATTGATGATTTGATATTTTTCATTTTTAACAAATGCAAACAAGAAATTGCAAATATATTTGATTTGAATTTTTTTTCTTAATGCGAACACAATAATCGTGATAAAATGTCAAAAGTTCAGCTTTAATTCTTTTTTATCTGCCATTTAATGTTAAACTATTTATTATAAATGCAGTAAAGTCAACCTGTGAATTTATGATTCTATGAACCTCAAATAATCCTGTTAACATTTGTCTTTAAAGTTGCACATCAGTCAATTGGTTAACGTTTTAGACGTCCATGTAAGTGTCTATCCAGCTGGGGGGAAAATGAGCCACACTTCACGTTTGAATACCTACTGAAATCGTGTTAGTTATGTAAAAAAAAAAATAAATAAATAAATCGAAAGAATGAATGAAAGCTATTTTAATGTCCTTCCCTCCATGTATCTCTCCTTTTGTTGGCTGAATGTGGTGAGCTGTATTTATGGTCCATTTGAAGGAGGGGTGAGAAATGGAAAACACTGAAATTTGAATGTAGGTGACAGACGCCCGTGGCCGCGGTGGCACTAATAGCGCGATGGCAGCCTGCTAATAGAGCTAAAATGTGACGTATTCACTTTAACTGAAACCTTGCTGTCAGATTAGCCGTGACTCCACACAACCTCCTCTATTAATGTGACACTCGCAACTAATGCATTCCTGCGGAGGAGAAGATAAAGGCTGAGGAACAGAGCGATTGTTTGTGTGAGAGAAATGGAGCGTTCGCTGAGCTGAGCCGTATCACGTTAACCTGTTTGTGGAAATCAGCTCTGCGTGGCTTTTGTTGCCTTTTATTTATGTGAAATCACACGGCCGTGAGTGTGTCTTTGTTCCTCGCATCTTAAAGTCGCTGTGTAAATGCATTTGCACATGCAAACACACACACATGCTCAGAAATTGCTCTGAGAAGCTGCTTTGAAGTTGCACACACACACATACACACACCATTATTTCTGCAGTCTTATTGTAAGAGTTGCTACCAACAACAACAATGAAAAAGCAGAGTGAAAGTCTGTCTTAAATAGTCACTCTGCTCAGTGTGTGTGTGACTGCAGATAAAACGCTGGAAAGCACTGTTATGTGTGAGTGTAGATCTGACTGTATGAGGCTCTGGGGAGCCTGAAGTCGAGGAGAGAAACTCTGTCCAGTTCTGTCCCTCACGGGTGAATGTTTGTGAGGTCTGATTAGACCTTGTTCAGTCTGATTCCAGCTCCATGTGTGTCTGATCGCAAGGAAAAAATTAGCTGAAAAAGATGAAAAGTTTAACCTTGGAAAGCAAAATGTCTAATTTCTGTTGGGTGAAAACTGAGCAGGGTAATTAGATACGTCTAACAGCAGTTTTTGACTTTTTAATTCAATTAAATTCAATTCACATGTATTTATACAGCGCTTTTCACAATACATATGGTTTCAAAGCAGCTTTACAGAAAATTAATGTTTCCACATTACACATTTTAAAGGCTTTTGATGCTTTGAAACAGTAAAGAATGATCGGTTACACACATGGATTTGGTGTACAGCAAAAAAAATCTGATGAAAAGCGATTAATGAGCCTCATTCATGAAACTTTTGTGAATATAAAGTCAATGCAGAGTAATTTGTGCATAAAATGGACTTCAAGAAAACTCTCATCCAGATGCTTCATAAATATTTGATTTAATAGTTAAATGTGTATATATATTAATACATTCCAATCATTTGTTAATAGGGCATGTGCACTCTTCTATTTCTGTAAAAATAAGATCCAATGTACTTGTGAATACGAAGGACTTTCTGTATTGATTTTCACAGGTGTTTAACCCGTAATTTGAATTACACTTAAAGGAAATGCTTGTATGCGTATCAATAATGTCCTAGCAGAAAATTACCAGCACATTTTATGTTTATCTTCAGATTTAATTCTTATAGCAAACGTGAACGCTGCGGGATTCTTCTCAGGTTTGTCTCCAGTAATTTGCATAAATGCAAAAGAGACTAATTGGCCATATGCTAACAAAAAAGATTCATTTAACGTGTTAAGCTTGCACACACTACTGGTGCTCAGAACTGTAGTCGTCTATTGAAAAAATCGACTATGCGGATATTTTCAATCATTTTTTGTTTATCAAGGAAATGTATTTCACCATTTAACTAACTGGTTAACTAATTACTTTTGTTATTATATATTTTTATGGTACAATTGTGTTATTATACATCAAATACAGTGTCAGTTTGCCTAAAAGAACACAAAATCTTCAGAAGCTTTACATGAGGTTGACAGCAGGTATATATTTTTGCATTGTGTACATGTTAAAATCTAGAACACTTTTTTTATGTGAAATGTAAAATTACGTTGAATTAAGAAAATGAATTTCTTCTGCGTTTCATGAATGAGGCCCTAAGCTGTAATTGAGGTTTGATTACAATGGTTGCATCTTCTGCAGTATTTGGAAATGCTGTTTAAATATGAGCCATAGTTAAAGACTAATACTAATGCAAATATTTATTTTCTGTATATATTTTGTGAAAATGCATTTTTTGCTGCTTATAGTCCTCATAGTTAGTGTAGTAATGCTGATTTGATTACATTTTAAGGCTCTACAATCACTAATAAATGCTAATTTAATTCACTCATTATACACACACACTGAATTAAAGACCCAGAACTCTCTCTAACCCTCTTTTCCATAAGCGAATCGTAATATTTCTAGCAGTTCTGGAGTAAAAACTGATCCAGTCCTGTGTTTAACCAGAAAACAGCCGAATCTCAGGGAATCAAAGAGAAACGCTCCAGCAACATGAAGCTTCCTGAAAATATAAATGACAGCTGGGTCTGTTATTGATAAATATAATGTCTGACCCGTGAAAGAATAAACAGAAGATGATGAACTGAAGTTACAGGAATAAAAAGACTCATTCTTTCCTCCCAAAACCAACAGTGACATTATGGGTTTAAAATAAGGACAGAAATGTTTGGGAGACCAAATTCCCGATCAATATTATCCATTAAAGCTTCATCTTCAATTTGTTCAGTAACTCTCAAACAGATTTCTCCTGCGTCTCTGAAGAAAGACTGATGTGAGGGATGTGTGCGTGTGGCAGATGTGTCCAGATGTGCTGTGTGATGGAGTCATGGGCTCTCTGATAAATTCTGAGCGTCAGCTCCTGTTTAACCTGCGGTTCCTCCTGAGCACACGGACCCATTAGAGCCCATTAGAGCACATATGTTCAGCTCTGATCCACAGCAGCGTCTCACACGAATACATATGAGAAACACTTCACCTTTACCCAGAAAAACAGCTCTAAAAACAATAACATCAAATCATGTGTACTGTATCGCTTGTATGGTGGAGCCCGGGGCTAGTTGTCACACAGAGTTACAAGGGCTGGTTGAGTGAAAAAACAGAATTCATGCAGATTAAGACAAGACAAGCATTTTTCATCAAAAAGTATATAAATTGTATTATTTTTATAAAAATAACCAATCGTTTCGCTAGATAAGACCCTTCTTCCTCGGCTGGGATCGTTTACAACTGCATTTGGGATCGTTTGAAGCCGCATTTAAACTGCATTTTGGAAGTTCAAACTCAGGGCGCCATATCAGTCCATTATATGGAGAAAAATGCTGAAACGTTTAACTCAAAAAACAATGTGCAATATATATAATAGTTGTTTATAAAGCCAGAACTTCTGCACTAATTCTATAAATAATTTTATTTAATTACATTGTGTTAATTCATTTCATGAAATTCATAATTTGATACAATTTTATAACGGTTTATAAATAACTGTAATATATAGGAATTCTTAACTGCAATATCTGTAGAACACACAATGCAAATACAAAATTTTTTGCTTCATTAATAATTTTATAGATGTCTTACAGTTTAAGTTTTAGTAATACATAATTGGCAGATTGTGACAACATGCCTCATGGTGTGACAACCTGCCCCGCTACTGGATTTTGTGGATGTGGGAATGTTCAGTAGCTTTCTGAACTCAGCATTTGTGCATGCACAGGCATTTTAAATGACAAAGATATGCTGAAAAAAGCAAAAAGTGTGACAACTAGCCCCGGCCTCCTGTATAATCAGCGCAAAAACTTTCTGGAAAACCCTCTCGAAGACCTTCAGAACAGGCCTCCAAATATTCCCAGACACATAAATAAATATATAAAGTTAAGCCTCAGAAACGATTGTGTAGCGCGTCTCTGCGTGTATTAATAAAAGATTTATATTCGGGGCGTTCGGCGAGCAGCAGCGACGGGATGAGATGTTCCGATCAGAGGTGGAAGTGCGCGAGCGAAACATCCGCGTGATGTGATTGGACGGGATTTGTGTCCATCAGGCTGTCCGCGGGAACCGTCTCGGGCTTGTCAAAGCCCGCGCGTTTCTCCCTCTGACAGGGTCAAACGGAGCCGGCGGAAAATCTCACTGTCAGCTATTCCGATATTAAATATTAGAATTCTCATTGTTATAAGGACTCCTACTAAGAAAGCATAAGCCTCTTGACTTATGAATTTTAAAAGTGTTTAAATCACTGAGAAGATTCTTCCGCCGGTGACCGTAATCTTTAATAGGTCTGTGAGACAGGTAGAGCGATAACTGTACCGAATTAGAGCAATTGTTAAGGAAAAGAAAAGAAGCTAAAGTGTCTCTCTCTCTCGCTCTAGCTTATCGTCGGCTGCAAACCGGCGTCGAGCGGCGCTGCGTCCGGCTCTCGGGGAGAGCTGAGCCACTGCTGCCAGCTACACTAAAGCATAGATTACTTTACCAGTTTGGCTCCACTGCCAATTGGATTAAACTGCAGTGCCCTGGGCCCCACGCTGCCATGTTTGACAGCAAACACGCGTCCGGCTCGCAGACGGATGAGATGGACTTATTCAAAGTCGAGCTTCTGCTTTTATCGCCCCCATTTATAGCATTAGGAGAGACCTGTCAGGCTTTTATCAGCCCCTGCGCTCCGATTGTTTGCTGGAGAGATTGACCATAACCAACAGGATCAGCCGCGTCCGCGAGGTGAAACGCGGGAATTTGTTTTGAACAATGTCGAGACGGAGGGCGAAGGCGTTTGATTTCCCCCCGCCGCGACCCTTCTGGTTTTCGAGCCACGAGACTCGGCTTTCAGCGCATTCTGGAGCGCCAAAAAATTCCACAGCTTTCAAAACGCACAACATGAAACAGATTTTGTGCGTCACAAACAATCACTTGTGGAAAATAAACACTCTTTCTTCTTTTAAAGGCTCTTGTAGTACAAATATTGAAGAATTAATTCACTGGGATATATTTCTGCAAAAATTCAGATCAAACGCAATAGTTTCAAAATTTACATTTACATCTATAACAAATAAACCAAATAATAAAATTAAAACCCACAATGGCTGAGGAAAAAAAACTAATAAAACATGGCTTTTTGTGAAATTTATGTTTCAGATGCTGGCAAGTGTCTATCCAAATGTACAAAAGTACATTTACACACGTTTGGGGTCAGTAAGATGAATACTTTTATTCATCAAAGATGCATTAAATTGATCAAAAGTGACAGTAAAGACATTTATAATGGCTGTTCTTTTGAACTTTCTATTCATCAAAATTACCTGAAAAATAAAATGCATCATGTTTTACGCAAAAACTGTTTTTAACATTGATAATAGTCAGAAATTATTTCTGAAGGATCATGTGACACTGATGCTGAAAATGCAGCTTTGATCACAGAAATAAATTACATTTAACTGCATACTGATATAGAAAACAGCTATTTTAAATTGTAATAATATTTCACAATTTTTTACGGTATTTTGAGCAGAAGTGACTTCTTTCAGAAGCAACCCCAAACTTTTGGGACTGAGTTCCTGAAGTCAGATTTTGGCCTTCTGTGATGTTCAGCACTAAAGTTCATCTGTGTGTATTTGCCGTTTCCGTTCATTTCCTGACAGGCGCTCAGCGCGCGCGTTAGTTTAGTGTTTCGAGTGGATTAGCGCACAGTGGATCAGTGTGGAGTTGTTGTGTAGTTGTGTCGTTTGTTCGTCAGGCATTACTCTGGGACAGAAGGTGGAGGAAATGTTAAATTAATGAGCCCGTGCCAACTCGCTGCAAATGAAACGTGTAAATACATTGATCTTTTTCTCTCTTCTTTTCTTTCTTCCTTTTTTCTTTCCCTCCCTCCCTACTTCAACCTAATGGCGTCTTCGTGTTTTTTCAGATCGCAGCGGAAGAAAAACCTGTTCGGAGTTCTCCGTCACAGCGTCTGCGTAAACAGCGTTCGCTCTTATCAGCCGGGCGTCTCTCCCCAGGCTACGGCAGATTTTTCATTTAGCTAAAAGCGCGGTGAGAGGTCTATGAGAATGATAATCCTGGCATGGGCCGCAGCTGGTATTTTCCTGCCGCAGATGATTAGTGGAATGTTTTCCATTCGACCTGGAGAAATTCTCTCAGTGGGAAGTTAACATCCGCTTAACTGTCTTTAGAGCTGCGGTTTCATCAGTCGCCATCTGACGCTCCTAAACACACGTGAAAGAGAGAGAGAGAGAGACGGATAGAGAGGGAGGTGGTGCTGCTAAAGGATGAAGACCTTCTCTTCATGGTTAATTATAGGGGGAGGACAATGTGAGCATGTGTATCACAAAACTACATATCACAATATGCTAAAAATTCAACACAAATATACTAAATAACCAAGTCGCAATGCATTTTTTTCCACGAGATGCATTGCAAAACAAAGGTGCATCATCTTGCATGATCATTTTCTCTTTGTGGATCAGATTATTCATATGAAATGAACAAATAAATCTTCAGTGCAAAAACGGCTTCAGATACTTGAGTTCAAAACTAAATCTAGAAGCTGACTAGATGAGGCACATGTAAAATACGTGCAGCTAGTGACATTTTTGTAAAAATTGTATTACGTTGCTCTCTGCACATTTTACAGCACTTTCAAAATCTCCAGTGATTGCCTGTAAAAGGCAAGTTTAATTTTCTCCAAAACAGATAAATGTGACCGTGCCAACATTTTATCATGATGGTTCATGCAGATACTGTGAAAGTTCAGAAATAAAATGTCAGGTGAGTGGCACTACAATGTTAATGCATTTGAAAATACTGTACCACCTACACTAAACAGAACTCAGAATGTTAAAGAAAGAAACCGTGAGATAAAACACATTTACTGAAGCAACCAGGTTATTTTATCATATTGTTACATGACTCAAGCCTTTTGTGTCAAATCGTGCTTCATGGACTTTCACCTGAGCACTCTGTATAGTAAATGCAATGCCGTACCAGGTGTGCTACCGAGCAAGTTTACTATGTCAGAAAAGCCGTACATATAGACCTGCTTATCTGATGCAATCATCAAAATCTATTAGTTTACAAATCATGCACTTTGGTAAAAGTGTTTTAGCATCGAGTAAGGAACCGCACAAAAATAAGTCTTTATTAATCAATAATCTGCCCTGTAATCATAATTTGTGAGAAAAGAAATGAAAGTTGCTGGTGTTTTACTGCCTCTAGTGTTTCTTTTCAGCTAGGTAGACGCATGAATAAGTGCTTTTCTGTGATGCACATCAGATTCATTCTACATGTTTCTTTGTTGTTTTCACATGCAAATAACATCAAGATAATAACTTTCTACTTTAAACAAAGTTAACATTTTAAGTCAACAAACACACTGTATGCAACATACAAAGTTTCCAAAACCTCCAGTTAAAAAAAAAAAAATTATATATATATATATGTATATATATATATATATATTAATAATAAGAATAAGAATAATAATTTGGACTAGCAAGTATAGTAAAAATGTATGATTTTATGAAACAAAAAATTATTGGACTTTTTTTTTTTTTTTTTTTACAAGAAAATAGTTTACATTTTTTACAGTCAGTTCTTCAAAATTTCAGAATTTCATGCTGAATTTTCAGTGTAGAAATGCTGTAGTAAAATCTCTAAAGGCTGATTTATCTGTACCTTTACACACTATATAGTCAAACAGCCCTGCTCCCACTCTCTGTCTCTTTCTCTCTCTCTCTCGTGTGCAGGTGTGGGATTCCTTCAGTCGGAATTAAGCGGTGAGTCTGACAGCAGGTTTATCTGTCGTGTTCGACAGGTTTAAACATTCATTAGAGGTTCGGCTTAATTCTCCAGAGAAGGTGTAAATTCTCTGGAGCAGGTGTAACGTGTGAATTTACCATCCCAGTGGATCTGCTCGCGATTATTTCAGCTAGGCTTTGCCTGATGGAAATTGAATAAAATGCTGTTTCCCCCACCTTCCTTTTCACAAATACATCGTAGACGCTTTCAGGTGCTCAGACTGCAACTTCAGCCGATTCCAAAGCTGACGTGTCAGATTATTAGGATCCATGTCACACACATTCAACTCAATTTTCATTCTATTCATTAAGAAAAATGAAAGGTCTGCAGGAAACACACATGCTGTATGCATGTTTTAAAATTTGTAAAAATGTCAATTCTGTCAGTATTTTCTCACCTATATCATTCAAAACCTGTAGGACCTTCTTTTTTTCTGTGCAGCACAAAAGGAGATGATTTCATACAACGAAAGCATCAAAATGTCAAAACAGTATGAATATGTGTAAGTGGATTTACAAGGTAGATTTACAGAGTGAATAAATGCTGACAGAACTTTCATTTTTAGGTGGCTACTAGAAAATGTTTGTTAACATGAAACAAAACACAATTTTGGAGTATTAACCTGAACATAATAACAGTTTTCCATGAGATGTTTATGTGATAGGTCTAATTACACAGGCTACATTGAGCGCCGCTGGAGTGCACTCATCCGTCGATAAAGCAACCCAATGAGAAGGAATCAGAGTCAGTCACTTATGAGTAACTGTGGGGCGTACGAGCATTCAGCACATCTCTCTCTCTCTGTAGCCTGAGGTCAGAGAGCAGAGCACCATATGCACTTGCACAATGAACCCAAACTCACACACCCCCGTTTGTCCTGAAGACTCATCTGTGCTCGACTCCATGTGTGTGAGACAGACGAGATTTCTAGCTCACTAGCTGATACGTCTGCTGAAATGAACTCAAAGTAACTGCTAACTTCACTACACTTTCAGCAGCATGACAGTAGCTCAGTTGTTTTCCAAAACTGAGCAGTTTCCCAGTTTTTCCAACAAGTAGAGTCACAAAGCATTACATTTATACTGCATCATGTTGTGTCTGTAGCAAAACAAGATCAGAGATTATTCACACTTGCTCTCCTAAATTATCTTGTTTCTCTTATAACGTGCAGTGTTGGGGGTAACACATTATAAGAAACGTGAGTTACGTAATCAGATTACTTTTTCAAGTAAAATAATGCACTACTTTTAAATTTGCAATTAAGTATCTAAATTACCTTTTCAAATAAGCAACACCAGTTTATTCACTGACAGCTCTCCTGTTGACAGAAATTGTGAGTGAGTGCAAAGGCACTTCCTACAAGGTGAGGATTATTAATTTCTCTTTTGGTGCGAAATGGCCTTTACAGTTGCCAAAAATATAACTTTTGCGCTTTTTGTTTTCGAAAACAAATAAGCAAACCCAGCCCAGGTGACAAAAAGTAACACGAAAGTAACAAAGCATTACTTTCCATAAAAAGTAACACTATTAGTTACTTTTCATGAAGTAATTCAATATTGTAACGCATTACTTTTGAATGTAACTTTTCCCAACATTGATAATTCTACTCTTCTAGGTACTTACATGTAAATATATGATTCACCAATTCAATTCAATTCAGTATAAGCATACATGTAATTAAAAAATGTGCGCACAACTTTTTAAAGCCAATTATTTAAATTAGTGTTAGTTATGTTAATTGTATTTAGTGTAAATGAATGTGTTTAAATTTTCAGTTTTATACTGCCAATGCTAATTGGGATCCTCATTGGTACTGCTCTATTATCAAAACTAAACATAAATTTAATATTATGATGAGATGATTTGAAAATAATTAAAATCAAATAGTGCAGTTTGCTTTATTTTTAGTAGAGGTTTGTAAACACATTTTAAAGTAATGGTGACATTGTTAACTAAAACTAAAACAACTGTTTGTACTATGTACTATGAAACAATATATATATATATTAAAGCTAAAATATATTAACTTAAACATTAACATATTAATATATGAATTAAAACTTAAAATATATTAAAGCTAAATAGAAATAAAAATAAAAGCATAAAATTACTTATATATATATATATACACACCTTAATATTATTTAATTTTATTAATATTAATACAAAACAATAATAGCTACTATAATAGTATACAACTACTAAAACAGCACTGTTTTAAAGGAGTAGTAACTACACTAAAACAAATTTTTACTCAGAAACTGGTGTACATTTCACAAATAATTACAAAGAAATGTTAAGTAACACTGAAATGGTATTTTCTTGTAAAACATTCTTCAAAAACAGTTTTTTTACAACTTCGAAAAATATATTTTTTATATGTTTAAATTATGTTTAAAGTTTGAAGGAAGTTTCCTCAGCGCTGGTTTTACTGACTGTTTACTTGCTGTAACCTCAGTCTAACTGCCGTCTCTCGAGCTCATCTCACTCATTTCTCCTCTCCAGCATTTGTTTGTCTGAGTAAAAGCTGATTGGAAATATCTTGTGCTGGCATGTATTTCTGGTCAGAACATGGACTGCAGGTCTGCGCTGGGTAAAATTGTTATTCCGCTCCAGCTTGTTTATCTGCTGGTCTAGACTGTGAGGAGACCAAAGATAATGACTTATTTGACAGATATAAACCACACAGTTTCATCTGAGTTTGGCACTGAGTTTGTTGGCCTTCAGCTCATCTCATTACCACAAACACACAGAGGTCCTGAAACACTAGGAGTCTGTTTTTTTTTTTTTTTTTGCAACTTTTAATGGACAATAATAATTTAGCAGAATGATGTACATTTACCCACAAATTCACCCAAAATTTCACATTTTCTCATCATTTACTCGCTCTGATGTTGTTCAAATGAAGTTTAGTAGAAAGTTCTTTTTATGGAATAATCATCAAAAGAGTATAAATAAATAAATAAATAAAAGCATAAAATATCGTAATAGCTGTCTATATGGCTCTTCTGAAGTCAGAATGTTTTGTGTAAGGAATTAAATAAAGTGTACAGTAATAAAAATAAAAAACAATATATAAAAAAAATCTAAACACAATACTATTTTAATTTGTGCATATATGAGGAACGGTGGAACAGAAATTGATGTCATTATTTATGGAAATTTATTATTACTTAAATTCATTATTTACTGGGGAGAAAAAAAGTATAGACAATATTTCTATTTATCTATCTATCTATCTATCTGTCTATCTATCTATATATATTGTATTTTTTTTTTATATATATATTTTTTATATATAATTAATGTTTTGAAACTTGAAAAAATTGTGAATTGTGAGACAAATTATTATTTTTTTAATTACATGACAATTAAAAAAAAAAGGGCCCAAACTGATGTCATTTTTCATTACAAAAAAAAAAATATAATAATAAAAAATAAATAATAAGTATATGCAATATTTAATTTGTGCAAATGCATATTAAAATTTGCCAAAAGAGCTCTGAATATGTTTTTCAGTTTAGATTTTTTTCTTTCCTCACACAAAGCTATCATATACCTACAATAACTACTGTTACGAATTTACCTGTATTGTGCATTTTGAAACATGACAGCTGTGATCTTTACACATTGTTATTATACTGAACATTTTGATGATAAAGGGTTTAAAACAACACAATGCTGAGTAAATGATGACACAATGTACGTCCTTATGTAAAGGAACTGTCAGCTAGACCTACTGATTCGGATACGAGTAACCTGTAGGGATGTGATTTGTGGGAAAGTGCTGTTAAACTTGGAGTCTTTTACAGTGAGATTAGTCAAAGAGACTGTGCTTCTCATCTCGCTCTCGTCTGATCTCTCGGAGAGTTTTCACTCGGAGGTTTTTCTCACCTACCAGGCAGCTGGAATTTCTCCCAGGACCTGCCAGATCTTCACATGTTTCCGCTCGACTCTCCAAATCACTCCGGATTATTCCGAGAGCTAATACCTGTACGGGCCCAAATCCTGAAGGATGGGATTTACTGAACACAAGCAGCACTAATAATGTGACACATTAATCACGAGCGCTGTTAACTTTCATCAGCCCGAAGGGAGAATATATGTGTGTCTTTAAGCTTACAACAGAAACCTGCTGAATGACAATGACAGAGCGAAGGAGAAACACACACACACACACACACACTCATGTTAAGAGGTGCTTTACACATGCAGAGAAGTGATGTGATCATGACACACTTACACAGTCTTGAATGTTCAGGGATGATCAGGATTCTTTCTTCTCTATTTCTGCTTTACGTGACAACTAAGTAAAAGTAGAGACATCACTAACTGAACTACATTTTCAGTAGTTCTGCTTCCAAACAGCATCACTTCTTCAGTAACAGCCCATGTTCTCCACCAAGTTGCAGTTCTTCTAAACAGTCCTCTACAGTGCAGTCAGACTGATTCGAAAGAATCATTTCATATAAATGAACTGATTCAAAACAACAATACACCAGTTCAAGTCCCACTGCACTATAGAGTATTTCACATTATAAAACGGATAGTTCCGGTCCTTGATTCTGATTGGCTGTTGTAAATTACTCTGTGAACATACACCTTTGTTTACATTTGTGTGTTGAGGAACTACATTGTTTGGTGGAACAATAATGTTTTTATTAATATCATTACACTTTATTTGCTTTGTTTTATTTTGTGAAACATTACTACGTATATGGAATAACCACATATGCCCCGTGAAGCCATGGTTTACAGTGAATTTATAACAGCTAAGGGAGTTTTAGGCACTCAGCTTTGCGTTGTGCCTAACATCGCCCCTTAGCTCTTATAAATTCACTGTAAACCACAGCTTCTTGGGGCTTACTGCTTTATTTTATTTTATAATAAAGTAATATTAACACAACTGCTCCAGTGTTATTTAATTATACTTTAGATACATTTGTAGCTTTTAGCAATTTTGGGTTATTTTTTTTAATAACATACTGAATCTAATTTTAGTTAGTTTTAGTAATTTTATTATGTTTTTATCATTAATATTAATTATTATTTTAGGAATTTTACTCAGTTTTAGTATAAGCTATTTTAGTGGTATCAATTTATTAAATGAAAATGAGTAAATAAATAAATAAATATTTTTTTTAAACATTTATTTTCTATAAGTAACCTTTTTTTTAGGATGTTAGTTTTAATTTAATAAGCTCACTATCACTATTTTCTTACTCCATTATATAAGTTACAATATTTCATTTCTGCATATATAAGGAACTACGAAAGATTGTTTATGCCATGGAATTCAAAACGTAAAAAGTAAATGGCAAATTTCAAATGCCAATGCCAAATCTTACAAGATTTTTCTCATAATTTCAGGGAAAAAAAAAAGTGAGATATAAACTCACAAAAAATAAATAAATAAAATAAGTTACTGTGTTTCTATTTTTATTAGCTCTATTCAGTGTAAATTTGTCTTTTTGTGTTTAATTTCTCATCCTAATTGAGATTCTCATTGTTTTTGTGAAAGATACTGCTCTGATGAACTTATTTTGTATCATAGTTCAAAAAGACATTACCCGTGAAATAACTTCATTAGTAGCAAGCAACTAACTAGTCGCTTGATGGCAGTTGAACGATCTTAAACTATGAAGCTGTTTAGACAGCACCAGATAATGCAGTGAATACACGGACTTCAATAGTCATGCTGCATTGCGATGAAAAACACAAGAGTTTGGGAAAGTGTGTGTGTGTGTTTACAGCTGAGACAATGATGATGATGATGAAGAGTTTCTGTGCTTAAATGAAGAGTTGCATCTTCATCATTGGACATTCTCTAATACTCTCTCTCTCAGTGTTGGACAGATCAGTAATCAGTGTGTGTGTGTGTGTGTGTGTGTGTGTGTGTGTGTGTGTGTGTGTGTGTGTGTGTGTGTGTGTGTGTGTGTGTGTGTGTGTATGCAGTGGCAGGGCAGGAGTGTTTGGTAAATGATCAGAACTTTAATTACTGTGACCCGTCATGCACCACCGCCTCAAATACAGGACACACACACACACACACACACACACACACACACACACAGAAAGCTATTTACTAGCACGGTGAATCCAGCTCTTATCTCGCTGTGTTTGTTATGAAATATTCCTCAGGTCTCGTGCGTCTCTCTTTAACCCCGCGTAATAAAACCTTTTAAGAATTCAGGGAAAAATGACCTTTTCTAATGACTGTTTTTAATTCATGAATATGGTGAGCTGAGCTGATAAATGTGCTGAAAGTGTGTAATTTAGAGACACATATTTATCTCTCCGTGCTTCTTCAGGAGAAATAAAGAAGAAGTGAATTAAAGGTAATTGATGAAAGAAAGAAAAATGCAGGGACAAAAGCTGAACTGGAGGAACATCATGAGAATGATCATCGCTATCAACTCCAGAAAAACTAAACACGTCCAGTGTTTTTAATCAGTCAGAACGCTTTACTTCCTGAAAAACATATTCAAATTTTTTAATGCTATTTTGATGCAAAAACTCAAATATGAAGCATGTTTATTTATTTATTTATTTATTTTTTAACCTTAACAACAGTTTGACTTAAATACATTTCTTTCCAATGCATCATGAAATCTTAAACACAATAACAATTCATTTTAGTATGAAGAAACAAACACACTGATACTATAATTCATTTTTAAAAGCAGTGCATTGAATTTTCATTGTCAGGCTGATGCATCGTGATTGCTTACACTGTTTAAAGAAGATAACACATAATATATGTTATGATTTTACATTAAGAACAATAACTGCAGTAACTATAACAAGGTTCAAAACTGACTACAAAAATTCAACTAAACCTGCCAATTTTGAGAGAACTGGAAATAATCTACCTGATATAATTAATACTAAATATAGAAGCATTTTTCATCATTTTTAATACTAAAAATCGACAGAATTTGTAATTTTATAGTTTTCCTCAGATATTATGTTTTTGGTGGCTTACAGCACATGGATGAAATCACAAAAAACATTAGTATTCCTAGATAAACTTAAGCAGAAACTAAGGTGGCCTTTAACTGTTATCTTCTGCATTATAAACTAGAGGTGAGTGACTTTTATTAACAAATTCTCCGACAGGAAGTTCCAGAGGAATCTTGGGAAGACTAAACTTTCAGAGCTTATGTCATATGTCTGCTTTAATTCATAGCGACGGCTCGGAAGAAAGAAGCCCGAAGTTCTCAGACAGAGAGAGAGAGACGCACAATGTATAAATGGAGATTAATTCAGATTTTTGCTTGCTCAGTACTTACAAAACTAAAGCAATTTATATTCCTTCTCTTAACGATCCCTTTTCTCTGATTGCAGCAGTGTAATCTAATTGTAATTATGATAGCATCAGATTTATGCAGACGCTAACGTGATTGGAGTTACTCATTGCATTAGAAACTAATTTTTGATTAATGATGAAAGGGGCTGTGGAGAAGCAGAAATGCTCGTGTGTGTTTTATCTGTGACTGAAGGCGGCTGAGTCCTGCCTGCAGCTCAGAGGGGCAGATATCAGAGATGAGGGGGCGGAGCCACACCAATCACACACACACACACACACACACTGGTATTCCAGTCATTATGGGTTCATTTCATAGAAGTAATAGTTTTTCTGCTGTACAAACTGTGTTTTCTAAACCCTTACCCTAACCCTACACCTAAACCTACCCCTCACACAAAACTTTCTGCTATTTTAGATTTTCAAAAAACTTTCTGTATGATTTATAAACTTTTTCTCATGGGGACAAAAAAAAGTGTATTTTAATGTAATTTACATACAAATTTTTATTTTTTATTGATCACATAAATACTTTTTTTAGTATATTTTCTGGGTTAAAGTTTTAGTAATTTTGGTGTATTTTCTTCATTTTAGTTTTTAGTATGTTTATAGTTTTTATAAAGTTAAATGTGGAAACGTGGAAATGAAAAAGTGGTTTTCCTTGTTTTTTTAATTTAAATTGTATTTTAGCTAATTTCATTTTAAGTAAGATTTTAGTTTTAGTTAACTATAATAACCTCATAATAGCTTTAAATTTGGGTTAATAACCCAAATTTTGCACCAAATTTATGCGTGAGTTTAACAAAACCTGTCAATCATATCATTTAGTCATATTTTACCATAACACTTCAAAGAAGAAATAAGAAATTACATTTTGTCTAAATAAAATGAAGCTTATTTTTAGGATTTTGCATCACAACTTTATTTTCATGACAATTAACCGGCAATTTTTTATTAATGTAATGCAAAAATATTAAGATAATGTTAACTTTTTTTTTTTTTTTAATTCGCAAAGTATTAATATGTGATGAAAGTGTTTGTAAGAATGCCCTTAATTTATGCAGTTTTAAATACAAAATTAAAAATAAACACAAAAATTAATAGAAGAATTAAATAAAAAATAAAATACAAAAATGTTCAATGTAAAATAAATATTGTATATATTGTATATAAACGCATGGACATTTAGTCTAACTCAAATGTAAATATTCTAATATTTTGAGATACTGGATTTTTGACTTTCATGAGCTGTAAGTTGTAATCATCAAAATTATAGAAAAAAAAAAAAAAAAAAAACCTTTTGAAATGTTTTACTTTACATGTAATGAACCTAGAATATATGAGAGTTTCAGTTTTTGAAATAAGTTACAAACAAAAATTTAACTTTTTCACGATATTCTAATTTTTTGACATGCACCTGTATATAAACATTAGAGAATAATAATAAATTATTTCACAATAATAATTATAATAAGAACTCAAAAATCTGGATGCATTATGACAATCACAATCTGAGGGAAAAACATATTTCTTTTAAACTGAGATGTCACAATCTAAATAAATAAAAAACAATAATAAAAAAAAAATCAATAAATCTTAAAGGTCCTAAAAATAAGCGTTTTGCATTTTTTGACCTGGAAAATGTTTGTGTGTGTGCGTGTGTGATTCAACCATAAAAACTTATCACAGGGTAAATTTGTGTGAAAATTCATGTTTGGTGTGAAATGGCTTTTTCTGTCCAGTTATGTGATGTTCATGAGTGTGTTTTCATGTAAATGTGATGTTGTTGTATTAGCTCATGGATTATTCTGGATGAAGGTGTCTTATCTCATGAACACATGCTCCGCTTTCAGTCTCACCTGACCCATTTCTCCACGACGACTCGTTACCGTGACATTCCATCACTTAATGACATTTACATTTCACCTCAAGCCTTAAATATTAACGGCCTCTTCATAAGCAGTCTAATAACATTAGTCTCAAGCTATAGACGTATAAAGCTGATGTGGCAGCAACACTTGGTGCCGTTTTAGATCGACCTGATCTGATGTTCTGAGATCAGTCTAAACCTGAGACGTTTTCTACACACCACAAACACTAAACATGAACTCAAAAGGTGAACAAAAAATTTCTTTTGACATGAGCCCTTTTTATAGCTCTATATTGTTTATTGATTTCCTAATTTGTTACTGTTTTTACTCTTAGGAGAAATATCTCTTAGGATGCAATGAAATGCTAAATGTCCTCAGTGTCCCAGTTTCCTCACATCCTTGTGTCTGTATGGACGGGCCCCGGAGTCTCTCTGCTATCTCTAGGGGCCAGTGAGTGTACAATGTTCACCTGCTGATATTGAGCTTTACAGCAGAATCCCAGTCACACACACATACACACACAGCGCCTCTGCTGAGACACACACAAACGAGAGGGAATGTATTTATAGTGCCAGGGAGAAAAAAAACACACACACTTACACATATTAATGCATTTCAAAGGGAATTTTCACGTTTTGATCTCCAGGCGAAACTAGTAAACACACCGCAACGTGCATTAACCGATACACGACTGCATGTGGAAGAGAAACTCTAAATATATCAGTGGAAATTTATGCGGAATTACTGAGTTGAACAATCTGTTATTTGGTTTGATTTAGCATGCCTGATGGGCCGCTTCCCACAGTAACCTGATTTCCAGGTCTCCGCGGACTCCTTTAACTGCAGCTTACTGTGAGTTACTGCGCTCGCATCATTCCCGGCAGCTCATCCAGCGCAGATAACCGCTGCAACCTGACCACAGGCAAACTCACCGCTGGATTCTGCTTTATGATGGAAATACTGGAGAAAAAATCTATTACGCACATGTGAGGTGAAGAACACACGCAACACCACCAGTAAATCAAATTCGGTGTGTCAGTACCTGACGGTACAAATGAAAAATATTTGGGATTTCTCACTGGAAGCGTGTCCAGGCCACATGTCAACTCAAAACCAAAAGAAAGAATTAAGAAATGGTGTAAACAGAAATCAAAATCAAGTCTAATTCATCATTAGTTTAGCTTATTTGACATATTCAAGATTTTGGAAGAAAATCACCTTGTTTTCAATGATTATTCTCATTTAGATTAATTGCATTTTTTTCATTATATTTTTGGGTGAAAGTCACCATTGATTTTTGGATTATAATGAAAATGCTGGAGAAAAAATAATTTAAAAATGTTTTTTTTTTTTTTTTTAAAAAAGGAAAATGTTTTGTCAGAGTGAATGAATGAATGAATGAATGAATTAATTTACATTTTTGTTTCCATTAAAAATTTCCATTACATTTTTAACCCAAAACCAAAAGAAAGAATATAGAAATAGTACAAACAGAAATCAAAATGAAGTCTAATTTATGGCTGTAAAATACTTTGTTTGACTTATTTGACACATTCAAATTTTGAGTGGAAATTATTATTCTCATTAGATTTTCTTTACTTAAAAATAAATAAATAAATAAATAAATAAATTCTCCATTTCCATTTCAATTAAAAATGTCTATAACATTTTCAACCCAAAACCAAAAGAAAAATTTAGAAATAATACAAACAGAAATCGAAATTAAGTCTGATTTATGGCTGTAAAATACCTTGTTTGACTTATCTGACACATTCAAAATTTGAGTGGAAATTCTTTTTCTTCCGACTATTATTTAGATTTTCGTTACTTAAAAATAAATAAATAAATACATTTTGTTTGTTTGTTTTTTACGGAAAAGAAAAATGCTTGTCATAAAACGTAGCATGCAAAAACTATTAATGGTCTTAACAGAGGATTAATTGTCTTTATGCAAGGTACAATTTCTGATTTCTTCAGTTTTGCGTTTGAAATGACCTGGACGTGACGTTTTGTGTTCAGAGGGTGTCTTTCTTACAGTCGCCTCACAGTGTTTAGTTAAACTCCCCTGTGCAGGTCGCTTCAGGATATTACTGCATTCTTACACACATACACACACCCCTCCATCTGTGCATATATTTCTTAAACACACTCAATTCATCCATGCACAAGAACTCTTAGGCTGCTGTCCCTCTGTGTGTGTGTTTGACACCTGTATGCCCACTGGCACACACACACACACACGCACACGCACACACTGATGTCAGGCGCTCTGTATGTTTGTGGTCTGAGGGCATGGACACACTTTTACACTCTGATGAACAACAGAGGGGAAAAGCACTAAATGAATAAATAAAAAATAAAATGTGAGTGCAGGAACATCCTTTCCTCAGGATGTTTGTGTGTGTGTGTGTGTGTGTGTGTGTGTAGCTGTAGGCTGATGTCACAGGTGAGAGCTGAAGCTGAAATGATACTGAATGTCACAAAGGAAACTTATAACAAGTCAGAACATCCAGACAAATTCCCAATTGCCAATACCTTTTCTAATAACTTTACATACATTTTCTTCAACCCTTAAACTCAACACAAAGAAATTCAAAATATGGGAAAATCCTTTTTAAAAAAAAAATAATAAATCAATACAGAAAATCATCCCTTGTATTTTTGTTGTGTTGTATTTTTATGGACTTGCATGCAGGTTTTATTAAGGTTAGCGTTAGTGAGGGTAGTTTAATAGTATCTGATTAACTAAATTAGGGTTGCATGAATTGAGGAAAAGAAAAAAATCAAATAAAGATTTTTCTGACAATAATTGCAATTGCAAAAAAAAATGAAAAATCAAAACAAACAAACAAACAAAAAAACTGGCAGGTTTCCTGTAATTGAATAAAAGGCTGCACAATTTAATAAAAAGATTTAAGGTAATATTTAACCTATAAATAATAATAATAATAATAATAATAATAATATATATATATATATATATATATATATATATATATATTCTAAATAAACATTCTTATTATTATTAATATTTATGTGCCTATTATTAATTAAAAAAAAACAACAACATTACATCCGTTTTACTATGATTATTGTGCAGCCTAAATTCCTTGCATGTACATTTCTTCAGACAAACAGCAGACTCTTTCTCTTACACTCAATACACAGCCTCTTCCGCAGGACTAAAACAATTTGCCCATCGGATCTGTTTGTGATTTTATTTGAGTTTCGCAGATCACAGGTCATGTGTGGCGAGCGCAGCGGTCAGTCTCTGGGCAACCCTGCGGCCCGTTCACGGGGGCGGGACGTCGTTCGTTCGAACGCCGCGATTGGCCGATCGGCTCGGACCTGTCAGATACGTCCCCACAGAGAACTTGGCAGATTTCAAACAGGAGGAGAGAGGGAAAAAAAATCAATTTTCCTCTCTCTCACGCCCCACCGGCCGCCGCAGTCTCTCGGCCGGCCCGAGCGGTCAGAGGCTTCGGCTCCAGAGGTAGAGGGGTGACAAACTCCATCAGGAGCGGCCCGGCGCGTGCGGCGCGTACAGGTCCGCCGCGGGTCTCCGGAGTCCCAACCTGCTCCGCCACACCGCCGCCGGAATAAACCTATTTATCTCCTTCAGCCGAACCCCCTCCTCCCGGACCGCAGGGACCCGCCGTGGCCGCAAACTTGTTACGAGACAGAGAGGAAGAGAGCGGGGGAAAAGTGGCAGAATTCAGGGGTGTAAATGATGAATTACTTTTCATCAAGACACAGGAAACACAGAGCGCGCGGCACTGCGGCGAGCAGCCGCCTCTGACCCGACGCCTCACAGCAGCCAATATCTTCATTCAAGAAGACAAGCATGAAATTACACAGAAAATGGGATTGTCATCAACCGGGCCCTTCAAATCAGAGTATCCAGTCATTACTGCTCATAGCCACATCATAGCCGTATGGGGTGGGGGGGGTGGATGTGTGTGTGTGTGTGTGTGTGTGTGTTACATGAGCGTTTTCAACGAAACCAGCGTTCTTTACAGGAACTAAGATAGTTTGACTTTACTTAGATATAGTCTGAGGACAAAACCACCCCCAGAAGTGAGATGACCCTGAATGAGTTTTAAAATACTTAAAGTTTTCTTGTAGTGGTTGAATTAGGATTTGAGAAGCCCAAAGCATACTTGGGTTTTTACAGAGTGTGCAACATGTATAGTATCACTTCAGCATAAAGACAGTTTTTTACACTGGACACAGAAAGCACAAGTTAGTGTTGTAGTCAAGACTTTGAGAGGTTGAGACCAAGACAAGACCAATACCAAACCAGTACTCTTTAAATTCACGTGAAATAACGACATATACTGCATGAAAAATGACTTAATCAATAACTACAAACAGTAATAGAGCTGCAAGCAGTGATTACCGCGGTTCAAGCGCTTTAGGTGTTTAAGTACATAAGGAAAAAGACATGACATATTATTTAGCAAGCCAGTAACCACCTCAATCAATTATTAAAAAAACATTTTTGCCAAATCCAGGTGACTTACCATAGAAATATGATGTTTTTATAACATTTATGACTGTTAAAGCACCAGCTGTGGTCTGATCTCCCCGAACATTGCATGCTTGTTTAGAATCACCTGTCACATGTCCTTTTGTTAAGTTTCGAGTTTTCGTTTAGGCTTTATAGGCTTTTGGGTATATTTGGACAGGCCCCTTTTCTAAAGGACCCTGTTAAAGCTTCCCAAAGGGTAAATTTCAATGTTTTTGATAATTATTGATCTATAGAGTCCACAGAATTGCACTGCAGTGGTTTTTCCAGACTGAAAAAAACCTAGGACTAGTTCACAAAAGTAAGTTTTTCAATCATTTAAAAAATGGTTTGATTGATAGCAGTGGTTCTAGAGGTAAAGTTGTCCAGAATGAGGAGTTCTATAATATGATGCGAATATCGTGTGTATGTGTGGAAAACTGTGCAATGTACCATAATTTTTCAATGTACCACAGAGTTTCGTTCTGATCGGCCTCCGTTAAGCTTGTCTAATAGGTGCTCAAATTTCATCGGCCAATGGCAGCCATATTTTTTTTGAGATATGCAAATGTCTCCATAGACACTTGTGGCATCTTTGACCAAGACTGTGCACAGTGATTTTCATGTTGATAGGACAAATGGTTACCTAGTTATAGCCATTTTTATGTTTTTTTTCCTCTTATAGCACCACCAAGTGGCCAATCTCTACGATTTTTTTTCTGTGACCTTAGCTTGAGGTCTTACATAAGTGTGCCAAGTTTGGCAAAGATATATCATTCCGTTCAGGAGTTATATGCATTTTACTAAAAGTGTCCTCGCCCCCTTTGAACGTTTTGGCGCCCCTTTGCCACGGCGAATCGAAAGTTCAACTTTTTTTGATAATTATTGATATTCACTCTCAAGAGAATCTTACTGCACTGATTTGGGTCTGACTGGGTGGTTTTGTAGTAGGATTTGCAAAAAATGCAAAATACCTGAAAATTTTGCCAGACTCACGATCGAACCTGAGGCGTCGCGCTTGAACCTCTAATGCATGCAGCTTTGAAAGGCCCCTCGCACCCGGGCTCACCACAGCTGGAGGCTTTAGGAAAACTGTGGGCAATATGCATTTAAAGTGGTAAATAGAAGGAATATGTCAAAGTCATTTATATGTGCCAAACTTTCTGCTAGCAGGTGGTGGCGCTATGATTATAAGAGGATATTGGAATGTATTTTGGGCCAGCACTTTTATAAAACATATGTAGTTTGGTGCAGACTGAACATGGTATGTTTGAGTTAGTACAAAGCATGACATATCCTGCTGCCTGCAGGTGGCGCTACGATTATAACTGAATATTGGCCTTTAGATATCTTCAGGCCAGGACTCTGACCAAACATGTGAAGTTTGGGGCAGACTGGACATTGTATGGCAGAGTTACAACAACTTCTATTCCCATGGCGAAACATCGAACTTTGTCAGGCCGCTACAGAAACACCCTTCAACAAAAACTCAAGATGTTCACAAGATGAGATTGATCAAATATAATGTTAATGTCATTAAATCTCTATGAGGAGTCTGTAAGAGCGTAAAACATGCCACGTCCTGTTGCCAGCAGGTGGTGCTATGGCTACAACTGAATATGGGCATGGGCATGTTTTCAGGACAGGACTCTTATCAAACATGTGAATTTTGGTGCAGATCGGACATTGTATGCCTGAATTATAACAACTTCCTTTTTCACGGCGAAACATCAAAGTTTGTCAGGCCGCCACGGACTCACCCTTCAATGAAAACTCAAGACCTTCGCAATTTAACATCACAAAGGGCTTTAGATTAGACTGACCAAATTTGGTGTTGATCTGTTTAAATATCTAGGAGGAATTCATCTAAATACAGCGCCACAAAAACGGCACAAAACTTGCAGAGAAATTCAAAATAACAGACTTCCTGTTGGGTTTTGGACTTCGTACCAGAGGACTTTTTTTTAAGGTACTGGTGTGTTAAATGTGTCTGCCAAATGTTGTACATCTATGTGAAACATAGCTCGAGGGGCACTTCGTTAAAATTTTATAGGTGGTGCTATCGAGACATTATGCCACACCCACTTCTGAAATCCATATCAGTTGTAAATTTTCACCACTTTTGTCAGGTGTGCAAAGTTTCAAGCTCTTGAGTTTTTGAGCCCTCAAAAACGCGATTCATTTTGGAGGAGAAGAAGAAGAAGAAGAATCTGATCGATTCCAACAGGGTCCTCACACCATCGGTGCTGTCTAATAATAAAACACTATATAGAGCTGTTATTAATCAAATGATATCACTAACAACAGAATTCATCTTTGAACTGCAGATCTGGCACAGAAGCTGCATCTGAATGGTTTCAATTACAACTGCATAAATATTATAAACATCAATGTTTTAAAAATACAGTTTTGAATATCAAAATATGATGGAAAAATAAAACACTACTTTTAAATATGAAACTAGAATCACCAGCAGACTAAATGGTGACAAATCACTTAATGAGTGAGCCACTGAATCATTTTCTCAACTGATTCATTCAAAGCAGCCGCTCTGATCAGTAATGACACGCTGCTGCGTGTTGCTCAGAAATGCACAACATTTCTCCTATGGATTTGTTTGGACCTATTTTTGTTTGTGTTTGAAATGTAATTTACTTAATATTAACTTCTTGTTTGTTGAATGTTTGTATACAATCATTACCACGTTTGCAGCCATGCATATATTATTAAAAACAGCTCTCTTGCTCTTGTGATATTGATTAACTATAAATGTTAAAATATAAAACAAGATCTCATACAAGTATATGTGCAATCATATCTTGAATTTTTGGGCATTTGTATTAACTTTGGTGAAATTTTTGACACAATTTCCCATTAAATGCTAACCATGCACAACACAGTATCAAAAGAAATCAAATTACAAGTTGTTGCATCCAATCACAGTAATGACGTTAAGAATAAAAATTGGACAATGCACCAACTGAGTGATATCCCCGCACTTGGGAGTCTTGACTGGTTTTGAAATAAAAGACAAGAGCAAGTACAAATGTGGTTGAAACAGAGACAAGACCAAGAACTTTGAATAATAATCTCAAGACCAGTCTCAAATGCTTTAGCACAAGTGCCTAGTTCATTTTCAGTGCGAGACACATGGAAAACAACAAATCAAAGGTGTTTTTTTGTAGCAGTGAAGACGGTGTGCAGTATTACTTATGAATAACACACACACATTTTTTTAAATTAAAATTTACATAAGTAATTTAAATAAATAAATAAATAATAAATAAATGTTTGACTGTTACTTTTTACAATAAATGCTACTGTCACAGCTACACCAGGACACAGTTTGTGGACAAAGGAAGTTTCTTGCTTCTGTCACCATATAGAACAAACACAACTGAGTCATGTGACCAACAACTAGTCGACAATGTGTGCGTGTATGGTGTAATTAAAACATACCAGCTGACTCGATATGCAAATGAAGCTAAGTATGTGCATGTCAGCGTGCGTTTCTGTAGTTGCAAGTGTTTGTGTGTCTGTCCATTACAGCAGATTTGTGTTCTCATCACAAACACTGTTCGCTGCTCGTTGACATTATGGAATCTGATTCCGTACAAGCAGATGCAGCCGAGCTTGTTTACAGAACACAGACACCAAGACACAACATCTAATGAGCAATCAGACGATAATTAGCAAACAAAAGCAAAGCGATCAGGAGTGAGGTGTGTGAATACTAATCAGACAGAAGTGAGAACGCGAGCGGCAGCGCTGATCTACAGGAGACCGACTGGGATACGGCACGAATGCAGATCTGGACGGGTCAATCCACGCGAATAAAGCCAATATCAGACTATCCAACACCCTCAATATGAAAGTGACATATCACTGAGCTCATCATTTACTCACCCTCATGACATTACAAACCCATAAGGAGAAACTCAGATCTACAACTCTTTACTAGACTCCAAAAGCTCCACAAAAGTGTCATAACAACAGTTCAGGGGTTCACAAAAAAATTTTGTCAGTTGAATTTAATAGATTTGAAGTTTTATTTTGATTTATTGTGCAGCCACATTTATTTATTTGAATTTAAATTTGATTTATTCATTCTTCATCACCTCGAGAACCCTGATTTGGGAAACCCTAAAATAGTCCATATGACTCATCTGAACCCATACTGAACATTCATTGAACATTTGTAGAACATTTGAGGTCTACAAAACTTCAGAACATCCTCTCCACTCCATGATGAGCATTTATTATAAACTAAACTGCAGAAATGAGCGGTTCTGAACTTCTGCAGTTTCTGACGTCACACAGATGCTCAAAGCAGAGACTGTCTGTCAAAGCGCTCTACATTTAATGCGTCTTTTATTCCCCAACAGTCTAAACGCATGTTTGAATGTGCTGCTTTATATAATCAGATTGAGCAGACAGACACTTTCTTTTGCAGTTAGCACATCTCATCCATCACAGCAAACAGACACTCATTCATTTTAATAAAGTGGGCGGAGTCATTATCATCAGGACACGCCCACTTTGAGAACTGGCAAGGTTTAAAACTATCCAAAAAAATTTACATTTTTTTTTTTCAGTTTAAGGCCTTTTCACATGACTCATTAACTTCCAAATGAAGAGCAGCAGTAACAAAGTTCAAAATATTGTTACTAATGTACTAAAAAACTAGACATCATGGAAAGAACAAAGAAAGAATTCAAGTAAAATCAAACAATTACAAATGAATAAAAATAAATGATGAAGCATTCAAAATATCTTCATATTCAGTCAAAATTATGTAAAAATCACTAACGTTGTAAAGCTGGACCTTGTGAAAAAAGACTGTTTACAATCAGGGTTAAAATCAAATCAAATAAAAAATTTAATAAAATAAAATAAAAACTTGAATTAAAAAAAGAATATAAAACATTTAAGTACAAAACAAAACTAAATAAACTGAAATTAATAAATACTATATGGACGTATGTGAACAAAATGGGTAAATAAAGGAATAAATAAATAAACACACACTATAATTGAATAGAAATTATACAAAAAAAAAAAAAAACACTGAAGTTTTCTCTTTTTCTTTGATTCTAGACTTGAGCCAGACAGAATAAACTCGGCCACTGTATTCTGCCTAATTCGCGTCATAATGAAACATTCACAAGCTTTTCTAATGTCTCCTCCATTTCTCCTCCACTGCAGCGCTGGACAAAGACGCATACTCTGTCCATCAGATGCATCATTTAAACGCCCGTCAGGAGACAGAAACATGCTGATTGCTCCCTCTTGAATATATAGTTAATGATAATTATGCAAGTGCCCCTGAAATGAGAGGAGTTACCTAATAAAGATGAACGAGCCCCAGGACACACGTGTGTGTGTGTGTGTGTGTGTGTGTGTGTGTCTCAAACAGACAGACGGGTCAAACTTTAACCACAGAGCAGAGGTAAGACAGACTGAGACTGGATGATATAATAAAAAATGAAAAACACTGATCTCCTGCAGTATCTATAACAGTTACAACCCTGATTAAGAGAAGCTTTATGCATTTGCTCCAAAATAACTTAAAATACCAATTATCAAACAGAAATGAACAAATAAGATTTAATCATTTTCATTTACGGTACATGCAACAATACAACAAAAAAACACATTAAAAAATATTAAATATAAAAATAAATTTTTGAAAATTCAGAATAATAGCTATATGAAAAATGTCATGCGTTTTCAAGGGATTATGCAAACAAATTGCAATTGAATATAAATTATGACACTGAAACAGTTTCAACAGAATCAGTTCAATTCATCAACTCTAATGAAATTTTTGCGACTGAAGTTTTAAATAAGAGACAATATAATTAACACAGACTCACAAAATGAGAAACTAACCTAATTAAATTTAGAAATACATATTAAAATCATTGCTATGTTGCTTAATTCAATATCATTAGCAGTATCATAGTGAATATTCACTGTATCAGTCAGTCCACAGACAGACTCAGACGTCACTAATCAAGACCGATGACAGATAAATGTAAATGATTTATCAATTTAATGAAGCCGCTTGAGTTGTTTTCTGGTTCATCTTTGTTTTAAACTATTTTCACAATGTTTTTGAAGTGATTTTACTTCTGTATAAATAAATATTTCACATGTTGTATGTTTTTGCAGTAAATGCTGAGTTTTTCACTTCAAGTTTTAAGCGAATGCTCTGTTTTTTGGCCAACATAAACTTGATTCTGCCAGAGTTTCTTTTGGCAGAAGCGAGTTGAAAGATCTTCAAATGAAAATAAATGAAGACTTTAACCGTGCTGAGCATGAATTCACCTCATCCAAACCATCTCAAGCATCTCACACGTTCCCTCTCTTCATCTTGGCAGCTTCCAGAGGTTTCTGTTTACTTTCACAACAAATATCCCAGAGACATTCTGTCAGTTCTTTACAAAACCTCCCAACTCTACTGCGGTCGGCACGAGCGCCAGACGGACGGGACGCGTCTCAATATCTACCCCGGGAGGAGGCTTATTCAAACCATCCAGGCACTAAGTGGAACACTTTAAGGGAATAGTTCAGCTAGAAATAAAAATCCTGTCATCGTTTTCTTCACTCTCGTGTCCCTCACTTCTATCTTCTGTAGAACACAAAATCAGATGTTTGTGCAGAGTGTTCACATACATCTTTTCCATATAATGAAAACAGACATTACAGTGACTATCAAGCTACAATAATGACAAAAAAAAAAAAAAAAACCTTTAACACCAGTCCATATGAGGCATCCATTACATTGCTCTGCATCATATCTGCTGAATGAAATCCAACACTTGTTTTTGACTCAATTTCAGCTGCTGATTCCAAAAATAGTGTCTGTTTTGCTGGAGAATGTCACGCCTTCTCACAAAATATGTACATTTTGTAGCATTTTTGCTTTTGACGAGCTTTTATCAGGTGAAGAAGTCTTGTATTCTCCCTTAATCAGCAGAAAAACACCACAAACACATGATTCCTGTCTAAATCTGAGTCATATTACAACAACTCAATCAACTCTCAGCACATTTGCACATGTATAAATGATTCATGACATTATTTGATGCCTTTATGGTTGATTTCCACCCACAAGATAAAAATGAATATAATTAATACCGTCGTTAAAATGCAGCACATCATTAAACATGTCTTCGTCCTGCATGGACCTGTTGTTATAAAAGCTCCAGTGTTATTCGATTTAAAAAATCATAAAAAATAAATGCATATATATATATATATATATATATACATATATATATATATATATATATATTTTTTTTTTTTGTTTTTGTTTGTTTGTTTTTTGTTTTTTTAATTAAAAACTGTATGTTAAACTACATAATCATGAACAATTATGCAAATGTGTCTTGTTAACCGCTAATGACAGGTTAGCTTGGAGTAGCAAAGTTATTTTTTACTAAAGGAAAGAAACGGTAGTTATTACACAAAAAGCATTTCTATTTAATTTTGAACATATCAAAGGACAAAGAAAGTTTAATTTTGATGCAAACAATTTTTTTCTGTCTATATTTCTGTGTCCTCTCTCTTACACTAAGTTCTCTCCCTCATTTTTTTTTCTGTTTCAAAAACAAAGTATCATATTTTATACTTATTTTCATGACACAAAAGGCTGAAACGTCCTTTGGTGTGACAGAAAATGTCCACTGGTGTGACACCTGTACTGTCACACCACAGGACAAAAATGTCACACCAGAGGACAAGATCTCTTCAAAATGCATTTTGAATAATTAAATTAAGTTTAACTCCTTTTTATTCTTTTTTGATCACTTTTGTGTTCTTAAATACAATAATTACATTAAACTATTTTCTGATGTTTTTGCAGAAAACTTGTACTGTTATAAAGTGTCATGAAAATAAGTATAAAATATGATATTTTGTTTTTGAAACACAAAAAAAAAAAAAAAAAAAAAAAAATGAGGGAGAAAACTTAGTGGATATTGTTTGTATCAAAATGAAACTTTCCTTGTCCTTTGACATGTTCAAAATTACACAGAAATACTTATTATGTAATACGTAATACTTTTCTGTCCTTTAGTGTGACATAATGTCCTATGGTGTGACGTAATGTCCTATGGTGAGACACACATAAAAGAACAGATTTGTTATTATCTTAAAAAAAAAACAAAAAAAAAAAAAAAAAAAAAAACACAGTTACAAGTAATGCAGTAGTGGAGATATAAATATCACTCATCTTAAAATGGTCATTTTTAATTGAATGCAATTGAAGGTTTGAAGTTTGGTGGCACTTTAAATTAGGGAACACTATTCACTATTAACTAGTTGCTTATGAGCATGCTACAACAACTACCTTACTTACTATCGCTAAGCAGTAATTAGGAGTTTGAGGGGAAAACACTTAATAAAAAAGTTTTTTTTATTTATTTTTTTTTTTCCAAGATGGAAAGCAGTATTATATTTCATGTCTTCTGAAGTCGTACAGCACCTTTATGTGATGAACAGACTGAAATGTAAGTCATTTTTCTCAAATTTGATTCATGCACATATTCTGCTCATGTTTTACTTTGTTTTTATAAGATAAAGAAAACTGAGATCTCATTTTGGTAGATTAACTAGTACTGAGCCTGGAACACTCACGCAAAGTTAAAGCCAAACCAAACACGTGTGACCCGCCGTCGCTGTTGCTATGGTTACAGTCTTATTGTACAGTCGTGCGAATACTGTAAGTTCCTCTCTGATCATTCATTTGATTTTCTCTGAGCTCAATGTCATTTCTCTTGATGAGGTTAATAACAATAAATTAAGAGAGTCACACGCCCTCATTTCTCTCGCTGCTGATCTATGACAAAATACTCAGTGTTTTATTGAACGTTACCAGCGTAAAGGTTAATTTGACAAGGGCCGATTACTCTTATGATGATCATCCTGAACGCAACCATCATTATTTCTCATGACTTCAGTGCGGTGATAAATATTTCCCTGTTAAAAGCTTTGCATTGCACAAACATTAGTAACAACAAAGCCAAAATACACTGTGAGAGTCCAATTTATTATACAGATGTTTACAGACTCCAGAGGAAAATAATTACTGAAATTATTAGTCCAGACAGCAGATGCACAACTGAATCTACCTTGTCTGAACTTCTGATCGATCAGTCGACGCTTACTCTAGAGTGCATTAAAGCAGAAGTAGTTTAATCATTTTAATGTATTACATTTATTTACTTTTTAATATATATTGTAATAAGTGAATATATAATATGATAAATGGTTGTATTTTTGGTAACACTTTACAATAAGGTTTCATTTGTTATATATACAGTACTGTGCAAAAGTCTTAGGCCACTTGTATTTTCATCAGCTAAAAAATGGTTTAAAGTCAGTTACAGTCGGTCTTTTGCTGTAGTGTGTCAGTAGGAAATATCAGTTTACATTTCTAAACATTAATTGTAATAATCCAGTGAGATTTTTGTGTGGAGCACAGGCTGTTGTCAGACTCCTTGTGCAAACATAGATCTGATCTCTCCGTCATTCAATCCAGTCTGTCTTAAGAAACAGAAAAAACGGAGACAGACTAAATCCAGAAGAACTGTGGCAACATCTCCAAGATGCTTTAAGAGACCTATACCTACAAAACTACAGTACTTTAAAAATTTTTAGGCAGTTAGGCACATAAAATGAGGATGCTGTCAAAAACAATGTCATAAATAGATTTTCTTTATCAAAGAGCATTTGATGTGACCATCCTTTGCATTTAAAGTAGTTTTTGCCCTATGTGCACTTGTGCAGAGTTTTTCAGGTAGCTTTGCAGGCAGGTTACTTGAAACATCTTGGAGATGTTGCCACAGTTCTTCTGGAATTAGTCTGTCTCAGTTTTTCTGTTTCTTCATGTCATTCCAGAGACAGACTGGATGATGGTGAGATCAGATCTCTGTGTGGAGCACTGGCTGTTGTCAGACTCCTTGTGCAAACAAAAATCTCACTAGATTATTACAATTAATGGCAAACAGAATGTTTGGAAATGTAAACTGATATTTTTTACTGACACACTACAGCAAAAGATAGAAATAACTTACTTTAAACCATTTTTTAGCAGGTGAAAATATTAGTGGCCTAAGACTTTTGCACAGTACTGTATGTATATATACATACATATATATATATATATATATATATATATATATATATATATATATATATATGCACACACACACACAAATATGACAAATATATACTTAATTGTTAAGTTTGGGATCAGTAAGATTTTTAATGTTTTTTAAAGAAGTTTCTTCTTGTAAAGAAGTTTCTTCATTTCTTCAAGGCTTTATACATTTGATCAAAACACATTAATAACTAATGTTATTATTTTATGAAATATTATTGCAATTTAAAATAACAGTTTTCTATTTTAATATACTTTGAAATATAATTTATTTCTGTAATCAAAGCTGAATTTTCAGCATCATTACTCCAGTCTTCAGTGTCACATGATCCTTCAGAAACCATTCTAATATGCTGATTTATAATCAATGTTGGAAACCGTTGTGCTGCTTCATATTTTTTCAGATTCTCTGATTCATAAAAAGTTAAAAAGCACAGCATTTATTTTAAAAGTATTAATACTTTTATTCAGGAGGGATGTGTTAAATTATTAAAAAGTCATAGTAAAGACTTAAACTGTCAGAAAAGATTTATATTTTGAACTAAAACGGTTCTTTCTTTGTATTCATCAAAGAATCAAAGAAAAAAATATTACATTCCAGAAACAAAAAAAAAAAAAAAAAAGCATGAAGCAGCACAACAGTTTCAACAGTCAGAAATAAATTCTATTTTACAGTTTATTAAAACGGGAAACTGATGTTAGAATTTGCAATAAGATTTCACAATATTACTGTTTCTTCTGCATTTTTGATTGAATAAATACAGCCTTGATGAGCAGAAGAGACTCCTTTAAAAACTTTAAAAATCCCCTTTTGAGTGGCACTTGTAACTTTCAAAATATATTTTTAAATAATATATTTTAAATATAAACAGTGAAGATCTTTTACAGCACTATTTAACCCCAAAATGAAATTTTTGTCTAAAATGACCATGATATGTTGGAAAAAGAGTTTTTCACAGAAGAAAGTAAGTTAAACACAGGTTTGGAACAACAACGTTGATGTTTGGGTAAACTATCCTTTGAAGAGATTGTAATGAACAGTTTGTGTTTAGCGTTGTGTGGTTTGTGTTTATCAGTTTGAGGGTTCAGGGTTAATGATAATGAAGTTCCGGTTCAACAGCAGTCGGGATAAAACGGGCCGATCACAAACATTTATGGAGGTCAAAGCGCTCACACGCGCACTCATCCAGCGTGTACGGGCCGGGTGAGCCGCTGTGGCCTTCAGCTGGTGTTGTGCGGTGGGTTGTGTGTGTTCTAGCGCGGCGTTGAGAGTGTGTAGCGGTAGGACGCTGCATTAGTGTGATGTTAATGAGAGCGTGAGCGCTCAAATAGCTCTTCCTGTTGTACCGCTGTGAGATCATCAGCATTAATGCAGCGGGGCGGCGAGAGCGACGCCTGAGAGGACAGGTGCTCGGGTCACGGGCGTCACCGCGGACCTCCGGCGGCTTTAATAGATTCTGGTCAGCTGGAAAGTGACAGATTAGAGACAGAGTCAAAGAGAGAGTCAGAGTTAAAGAGATAGTTCATGCAAACACGATCATTCTGTCATCGCTTACTCTCCATCACGGCATTACAAACCTGTAGGACTTTCTCTCTTATGCAGGACATAATTTTAAAGAACATTTCTACTTTTTTTGTCCACTCAATGAATGTCAGCAGGGTCCAAAACCACACCGGACCCCACTGACTTTATATAATGAAAAACACAAAGACATTTTTTTTAAATGTGTTATACAGAATAAAGAAAGTATATGTATTAAACAACGACAGAATTTTCATCTGTGGTTGAACTATCACTTTAAGGCTCATCTACACTACAGTTCATTAAACTCTGCGAGAAAAAAACTGCCAAACTACCGATTTCACTGGGGATGCAATCGCAAGTATGTAAAAGAAAAAATTAAGGAAAATAATTCCAAAAATAAAAAAGTAAAAATAAATTAATTAATTAATACATTAAATTAAATTAAAAAAAAAAACATACAAAAATTAAATAAATAAAAATAAAAAATATATATGAATTAATAAAAATAAATAAAAATAATAGATTAAATAAAATAAAAAAATAAAATACATACATAAACACATAAAGATAAATTAAAAAATGTACATAAAACACAACATAAAAAATGCAATAAAAAATAAAAAAAACAATTAATAAAAATGTAAATAAAATGTAAATATATTAAAAAATGAAAAATGCAATAAAAATAAAACAAATAATACAAATATAAATAAATTCAAAAATAAATAATAATTAACAAAAATAAATACATAAAATAACATTAAATAAAATTAAAAAATAAACAATAAAATACATACATAAATACATAAAGATAAATAAAAAATAATATACAATAACAAATCAAAATATGAAATATAAATCAATAAAAAATAAATATTATTTCATAGAAGTAAATTAATTAATTAAAATAAATTAATTAAATAAATAAACTACTTTTGCTTTAATGCCCCCTGAAGTAAGCATGCACTGATCATGCACAAGATAGATTCAGTTGTGCTTTCTGGAAACCAAAACAAACCAAACACATCCAAGTGGACAGAAAAGCAAGAAAAATATAAATTTAAGTGTATGTTATGAATAGTATTTAACATGTCTTATTTGTTAACATCAGTTAATGCGTTACCTAACATGAACTAATGAGCAATATATTTTACAGCATTTATTAACCTGTTAGTGTTACTTGATAAAAATGTTCATGTTAGATTGCTAATGTTAACGGATGCAACTTCTGATCTTAAAAATGCGTAATATATAATAATAAATATAATATATAATATAATAAATAAAAAAGTAAAAGTATCATTTAATGTAAGTTCTTTGTAGATAATGTATTCAACTAATGTTAACAAATCAAGCCCTACTGTAAAGCCTTGCCATTTATTCCACTGCAATTCAACCAATTTTATGCATGTTGTGTATTTTTATGTTTATTATAGCTTTAAATGATCAAAATGCAGATGCCAAACTCTACTGGATTTAATTGCGAGTGTGGATTTTGCATTTGTGCACTAAGTTTGTGTCTATGCAGGGTGTTCTAAATCAGTCACTTTTGCATTCTATGATGGTTATGATGCCGCCTAAATAGGTAGCTAAAGTTGAGAGCTGAGATGTAGAGCACATTTCGCAGAAGAACCGAAGAGCTGCACATTAATCTGCCGCATGCATGAAGTCATAATTATGGTGGCTTGTTTCCTACAAAAGCTCCAATCCTAAATGTCCAGGGAGACGTGAGATCATTCAGGCTTCTGAGATAAAATCAATAGCTTTCTTTTACCTTGTTTATTTATTTCTGACAGTCCGAGGCGGCCGCACGCGGCTAACAAGAGCCATAATTCCGGATTGGTCGTATTACGCCCGGCTTAATTGTTCCCTGTCAATTGCATGTGCAGTATGTAAGTTTAGCCAGTTAAATAAGGTAGTTGTTCTTTGTGTTTGTCCATTATTAAGTTAATTTTAGTGCTGGACTGAATCACAGGGGGACAGAGGTCAATAACTTTGAGACAGTGAGACGTCGAACGGTAAGAGCATCGCTTTCTCTCCATTAGCATCTCACATGATGTTTATTCTGCAATCACAAGTCGACATTTCCTCTTGATCTAAGACATATTAGCGTGAGAGGAGAGTCCCTAAATCAGAAGAGGAACACTTTCCGTTCTGAGCCGTTCCTCCTTCACCTCGCTAATGTCCTCTAATGGACTTTAATTCAGTTAAGCTTTAATTAGATCTCGGCTGAAGAGGAAAGCATTATGCTGCGCTGATGTTTCCTGTGTGAGTATGAAGAGAGTTTTAGTTGTCCTAAAGAAGTGTGAGTGGACGCGACGCTAATGCATCAGTGCATCGGCTGACCGCAGCGTCTCAACGTGAAGCCGGATCGCGCTCGTCTGGGTCCGCTCTGTCGCTCGAGGTTTCGCGTTCTTAAACGCTGATCAGAGACGTATTAAAGAGTCTGTAATTATTTACTTTTCTTCACGTAACTGTCTGTTTCTCAGTGAAACATTAAAAAAGATATTTTGAAGAAAGTCTCAATGTTGTTGTTTTTCATAAAATAGAAGTCAGTGGGTTCCAGTCTTGGTTGGTTCCATATATTCCTCAAAATGTCTTCTAGACAAGAAAAAATACTGACAGAATTGTCATTTTTGGGAAAACTATCCCTTTAAGAAATGCTTTCAATCAGATGTGGTCAAAATAAATAAACATATACTGTATATAATATTCTTATGTTTTAATACTTTTACATTTAGATTTTTTGAATACTTAAAAATATTAGAAAATAAAGAAACACTTTACATTATGGCTTATATTGGTCAAACTAATTAATGCATCAGACATCATGAATTAATGTACAACACTTTTTAAAAAATTAAGGTTAAAATTAATTTGATGTTGGTTTTACTTTATAAATACTATACGTAAATAATTTACATTACTGCAAATGTTAAGAAATGTTTCCTAATGTAGAAATTAACATTAACCAGCATACCGTAAAAAACAATTGTTAGTATATTGTCCCTGATTATAAAAAGTTCACCACTGTCTTAATATTAACTTTACTATTATTATTAGTAGTAGTAGTACTTTTAGGATGAAGGATCTACATTCATTGCACTATGCTTGGCCATTAAGATTTTTTTATTGTTGTTTATTTGTTTGTTTTAAAAGAAATTAAAACTTTTATTCATCAAGGATGCATTAAATTCATAAAAAAGTGACAATAAAGACATCTAGAACGTTGCAAAAGATTTCTATTCCAAATAAATACTTCTATTGATTTCTGTTCATCTGTGAATCCTGAAAAATATTTTTGCTTCCTCAAAAATATTGGGCAACACAATTGTCACTATTGATAATAATCAGAATATTTGAAGACTGAAAATCCGGCTTTGATCGCAGCAATCAATTACAGTTTAACATAGATTCACATAGAAAACAGACATTTTAAAATGAATTATTTCACTATTTTTACTGTATTTTTAAATCACATAAATGTAGCCTTGCAGAAGCAACTTTCAAAAACAAAAACACATCTGTCTGTTTGTCTGGTCTTTTCTCTTTCATGTCTTGTGGCATAACAAACAGTGCTGTGTACAGGTGCTGTGTGTTTGTGTTTTGTTCTCCGAATCGGGACGATCCGCACCTTCACCCGTCACATGCCGTCATTTGTGCAGCTGCTCTGGGTGTGTAAGGTCACATTAGACCCTGTGGCACACCTAAAAACACACAATCACACTCACAAGCACACCACAGAGAGATCATCCGGATTTGTCGGGACGGTATGAGCGTGTGGGACGGGTGGTGTCCATCTCTGACCGTCCCAGGAGACGAGCTGGAATCAGAGAGCTCAGGACGAGCAACTTTACCTCCATTGCTGAATGACACGCTTGAATCATTTATTCCAAACCTGCGACGGCTGCTCTGCATGTCACATCATGTTAGAGCTCACACTGAGCACTGCAGGCAAACACACACACACGCACACACGCACTGATGTCTCTGAACGTCAGGTGGGACGCTTGTCCAAGAGATACAATTACCACATTGGCTAAGTGCTGGGGGTTGGTGGGGTGACCTTCCATCGAGTGTGCATGTGTGTGTGTGTCCTTCATTGCTCTCCATTTGTGGGAAAATTGTTGTTTATGGCTTTGGTGTTTTATTGGTCAGATGTTGTGGTTGGCCGTTTCCCAGCACAGAGTGACCACTGATGATCACTTAACTACTCCATACTGACCGCCAGAGGAATAAATAACAAAGAACACAATGATTCAAGAAGAGCTGCAGAATCATAACAATAAAACTTCATTTGCATGTTCTGAAGCAAACGGCAGAAGAACGAGGCGTTTGGCAGATAATGGCAGACGTGTGCGCGCCACAACCAACACAACGACATCACTTCTGCAGCAGAAAGGCAGACATGATTAAACCGATGCAAGAAAGAAACTATTTCTTGTGTCATAATTCGGTATGTAAGTGAAAGTAAAAAAAAAAAAAACAATCTAATTTTTGTATATTATTATTATTTTTATTAATAATAATAATAATAATAATAATATGACCAATCACGGTTCAGCATTAAACATATTCTGATGATGTCATCACTATCAGAAAAAGCTTTTAAATGCAATATAAACAATATTAATGTAAGCTGAAAACAGATTAGTTTGAATTTTAAAAATATATAAATCAGGGTTGCCAGGTTTTCACAATAAAACCTGCCCAACTGCTACTCAAAACTAGCCCAATTGCATTCCAAAAGGGGTCCCCTAGTAAAAATTGCGTTCTTCGTGGTAAAATACATGTTTTTTTAGCAGGGTTCGCCTGCTAAAGTGCACATTCCAGGGGCTAAAAATTACATTACTGGGGTCGCTTTAACCCATGGACATGAAAAACAACCTGCAGCAACAGTTTTAATATAGCCCAAAACCACGGGAAAACAGCAGACTTGGCAACACTGGTATAAATATAAAGTGTAGATTTAAATATTAATATTCATACTTCTTGGTGAAAATGTATTGCTTTGTTTAACTGCTTTATAAATGCGTTTTAATTTTATGTGAATTAATAATATTAAATAAAAAAATAATATTAAAAAATGTATATTATTTATTAAACTATTAATTATTATGAATTTAACCTTTTAACTGTCACCCATCCCTTCAGAGGGACACCTTAGTTTACTTCACTATATTAAAATTTAATCCAATTCTAATCATGACAAACTATATATCATTGGAAAGGCTCCTAAATAGATATTTTACTACTTTTTTTTTTGTTACAAATTATGTTGGGACAGTAATACATTAATTTATGACAAGAGCGCACCTCAAAAATCTATATCATAACAGGAGTCAATTTTGGTTGCCCTTTTCCCCATCATGTTTTAGAAATTATCATAAACTCTACATTAACTGAAAGTTTAAAACATTGAAATTCATAATTTAAAAACATATTTTGATATGTGACATTAGATTACCATCAAAATGGTGCTTCAAAATCATATTAGAAAATGTATTTGTTCATGAATTATAACCATTTAAGTTTGGATAGAACTGTTATTTTAAATCGTAATAATATTTCACAATCTCACTTTTTCACTGTATTTCTGATCAAATAAATGCAGCCTTGTGGGAAGAAGAGACTTCTTACAGAAATACTAAAACATCTTACCATTTTGCTAACTTAAAACTTAACACTAAAAAGTAGATCAGTTTATATAATCATATTTATCATATATTTAAGGTCGAAGTTGTTTTATTCAAGTAAAAATCTGAATTATTTTTTTTCTGTATCAATTCATTTAAAGGGTCATGTCAGGTAAAACTAGATCCTTTAGGAAGTGACTGCAAATTTTCATTTTTCCAGTGTGTCATCTCATCGCTCCTGCCATCACATGTGATTCTGAAAGCCTCTAACTCTCAATGCATCTTTCTCAGCATATGTGAGATGTTCTGAACAGAAATGCAGCACAGATTCACCGTGTTTCACATGTGGGAAAAGCACCAGGAATCGCTGGTTCTCCACGCCATACAGAAGTCCCAGATTTAACCAGATTTTCCAGGGTATTAAATGAACAAAAGCGGCGGTTCCCCACCCCCAGTGAAGAAGCACCTCTGATCAGGACATTTGCATTCATTTGCTCTGGATCTTTAGCATACTCAATAATCAAATTAATGATGTGCTTTCACTGTGCTGATTCTCTGCAGAATTTTCAAGAGAAATAATGTCCATACAATACTCTACACCTCAAATATGTTTTCCTTTCTGTGCAGCTACAGTGAAATATTAATTATAAAATTTAAATAAAATAAATAAAACTGAAAAATATATTTTTACATAATTTTACATTAATAAATAATAAACTAAATCTTTTAAAATTTAAATTTCTATGTATTATTTTTTTATTTTATTATTTTTCAAAATAGGCGTATGATTCTGTTCTGTTTGAGATTTTGAGAAAGACCTGAATAAAATGTGTTGAAACTAAATAAATAATATACCCTAAAAATCATCTAAAAATTATATGATTTAACAGAACAGAATAAAACTAAAAACATTTGGGTTACACTAATATAATACACTAAAGTATGTTTTACGTGTCAGATCAGGTAGAAATAGATCTTATTCAGTAACACGTCTAAAATGACTCTGAATAAAATCAGTATCAACTCCAGTTAAAAATACACAGATCACACTCTCCATAATGTTTTGAGCTGATGTGAATAAACGGAGGAGATGTTGACAGGTGCAGGTCTGTGCCATGCATTAAACACACACTGGGACTGAGAGTCTCTCTCTCTCTCTCTCTCTCTCTCTCTCGTCTCAGGCTGTAAATGGCTTCATTAGAGGCGGCGCTGTGGGGAATGTGTGGAGTATTTATGAGGGTGAATATGGGCAGGTAGCAGCAGACGTTTGGAACCACACGTCCATTAGAAGGATGAGAGAAGATGCTGCTCCCACGGCGATGCTGAATCTGTCGGCATGGCGACACGGGGCACGTATGCCGCCAAACGGGATTTGCGATGAAAGGCAGACGAGAGCGAGTGTGTGTGCGAGTTAAAAATGTTCTGCCTACATCAGGGTAGAGTAAAAACTGTACGTTAAAACGCTCAAAAACGACACTGATGTCAGCGACCGTCTCTCCATCAGGATGATGGAATGAGAGCGGGAGCAGCAGGGGTCGCCGGGGGTCACAGCTGCGCAGATGGTCCTGTTTTTCTCATCTAAGTTGAATGTAAAAATTTGTGACACAAAGTGCTGCGTTTCATATCGGTTTAGTTCTGACAAGACAGATAATGGCACAGTTACACACACACACCTACTGATTAATGCATGAACCATGTGCTCACCTAAAGCTCATTTAGTGCAGCTACACACACTCGCTCACACTCACACACACACACCTGAGCAACGGCACTGCAGTCTGACCGAGAACCTTTTTGATTACAAATCCGCTTCAAAATATTTAAATCCTGATGATTCTGGAAGACAAACGCAGCTGTGTACTGACACACACATACAAGCATTCAATAATTTGATAAGATCTTGCTCACCAAGGCTGCATTTATTTAATTAGAAATACCATAAAAAACTGTAAAGTTGTAAAATATTATTACAATAGCTGTAAAATAGCTGTTTTCTATCTGAATATATATTTAAACATAATTAATTTCTATGATCAAAGCTGAATTTTCAGCTTTTCTTCAGTGCCACACGATCCTTCAGAAATCGTTCTAATATGCTGATTTGCTGCTCAGAAAACATCTCTGATTATTATCAGTGTTGAAAACAGTTGTACTGCTCAGTATTGTTGTGGAAACTGTGATACATTTTATTTTTCAGGATTCACAGATTAATATAAAGTTCAAAAGAACAGCATTTATTTGAAATGGAACTCTTTTGTAACATAAAAGTTTTACTGTCACTTTTGATCGGTTTAATGCAGCCTTGATAAATAAAAGCACTAATTTCTTTCAAAAAATCTTTTGAGCAGTAGTGTATATGATGCATTACCAGCACTTTTGAGAGGAGAATAGAGCAGGAGAGGATGAGATGAGAGGACAAACACACACATCAGTGCACTGTCAGGTAATACTGTATGTGATTCAGTCTCTGATCCACAGATATGACACTCACTGATCAACCACTGGAACAGTGTGTGTTTGTCAGTTATTTTTCATGTACTGTATGCTGCTCTGATCTCTCATGACAATGTCAGTCACACTGCACACACACACACACACACGCTTCAACAGAGTGACTGTATTAATGATGTACCACACACTTCTGCATCTGTGTGTGTGTCACAATGTGTCAGAGTCTCATGGGAGCTTCAGTCACAGAAAGGTTTCATGATGTTGATGATGTATTAACTGATGGACAGTTTACACTCAAACAAAGCCAGGATGAAAGAGATTTTAACCCTGCAAAATGATATTTCTGAGTGAATCATGATATTCAGTGAGAATAAACTCATCAATAAACAACTAATTGTCTTTATATGATGATTTTTTTTTAACAAATAAGGATGCCTGCCCCTATTTATACATTTTATACTATTTATACCAAGTATACTACAAATACACAATATTTTCATATATATATATATATATATATATTTTTTTTTTTTTTTTTTTTTTTTTTTACTCTATTTCTAATCAAATAAATGCAGCCTTGTGAGCAGAAGAGACTTAAAGAAATACTAAAACATTATACCATCTTGCTAACTAAAAACATAACTTTAAAAAGTAGATCATATTTATGACAGTATTTATCATACATTTTAAGTCGAAATTTGCTTTATTTAAGTAAAAATCTGAATTATTTTTTTCTGTATAAATTCATTTGAAGGGTCTTGTCAGATAAGAACGCCTGCCCTAGTGAAAAATGAATATACTGAAATGTATTTAAAATGCATTTATTTCATACTAAGTATACTACAAATATATTTACACATTGTGTACTTATAAAAAATGCCCTGCTATTGTACTTTTTTATACTAAACTAGTGGACGTAGTGCTGAAGTCTAATTAAAGACATACGTAAGTACAGTACATTTGATTGTGCTAAAGTGGAACTACTGCACGTATACTTTAGGTACACTTTGAATATTTTGCAGTTAAAGACCGATAATATATAAAGATCATACAATCCTCATCAATAGTGACATTAAAACATATTTTATGCTTAGTATTAAGAATTGTGCACAAATAGTACTCCAAATAGTTTGAAAACAATTTTTAGATGAGTAAGTCTCAAACGATATGTCAGTAAATATGTTAATAGACTTGAACTAGTGTTGTCACGGTACCAAAATTTCAGTATTCGGTACCAATACCAGTGAAAATCCACGGTTCTCGGTACCAATTTCGGTACCAAATCAAAACACAAAAACATGAATTGAACAACACACTATTTTTATTTATAACAAACAAAAATAAAACAAAGTTTTGACTTGGAAGCTGGTATTTTGGGCTGAGGTGATGAAGCATTTGCTGAAATCCCCATTTTTCACTGTATAAACTGGCACTTGATCCATACATGTGAATTCAGCAACAGCTCGGTTCAGTTTTCTTGCCTCAGGTGAGTTTTTGTCGTACTTCTGCTGCTGAAAAGCATCTGGAACCGTTGTCTGCTTAGGAGTTTGGTTCGTGGTCTTCTTCAGCCTGCAGCTGTAAAAGGAAAATATAATATACTTCAGTAAAACAATGGGCTGAGTCTGACTAAATGCAATATTAGATTGACACCAGCTAAACAGAACTTTATATATAACTTTTCAGTAAATAACAAACCTCAGCTTTTTATAACAAAGTTAGATAAGATTACTTATACTGAGTGTAAGATATCAATGTTACACAGACGGAAACTGTCGTATTAAAAACACTTTACAAAAAGATAACATTTAACATGACTTAATAAACAAGTGTTACATAGAAATTATTCTCTTAATTTCAAAATGTATTAATTTATTTTAAATTAAAAGTTGTATCTGTTAACATTATTTCACGCACAATGAACAAACATGAACGATCAAATGTTTGTATAAAACAACATTCACACACATTAATTAATGTTCACTCATCAAACTGCGCAAACTATATTTCATAGCCTAGAACTGCTTTTCTGATGGACCGATTTTAAGGCTATAAACATTAACCATACATTTGTTCTCTAACACACATATTTTAGCTACACAGGTCATTTAAAAGCCTCAGGTGTGTAAAAATACCACACTATCATGTCCTGTTTTTTTTTTTTTTTTTTTTTTTTTTTAATAAACGCTATAAGAGCATTAAACACTTAATAAAGAAGTTTATTCTAATTCTCGCGTTAGCATTAGCCGCGCTTATGCTAACGATTAACTAAGCAAATGGCGATGTTTATTTAAGGTATAATTTTTATAACAAAAGCTCTAAATATAAAATTAAATGAAAACTTACCTGCTTGAACTCTTTCATTAAATCTTGGTGTCGGTCTTTGAGGTGTTTTATTAAGTTCGATGTATTTCCTCCTTTTGAGAGAGAACTTCGATGACACCGTTTGCAAATGGGTTTCTGATGATCTGTGATGTTGCCCTTGTCATCAGCCGCAAATACAAAATATTTCCACACGTGGCTCCTTCCTCCTTTCTTTACAACAAGCGGATTCAGAGCAGCCGCATCAGCAGCACCACCAGTCGCCGTGTCTCTGTGGTTTTATGAAGAAGACGCAACTGCGCAGTGCGTACTTTTCGCATAGCGCAGTAAGAACCGGGTTGACCGGGTGCTCGGTACCACCGGTACTTAAGAAAACCTGGTACCGTAACATTTAATTTTTTTTAGTACCGACTTGGTACCGAAGTACCGGGTCTTTTGACAACACTAACTTGAACTATACTCAGTATAAAATAAATGCATTTTAAATCTATTACTTTTTTACTAGGGTGTACGTACATGAATTCACGTTTTGTCAGTTTCAGCAGTTTAAGCCATTTCGTACAAATTAACACACACACACACACACACACACACAAACTTGATGTTTAGTTGATTGAATCTGTCATATTCCTGGGGAATTCTGATGATTTTTCTAAAAAAAATTGAAAACACACATCTCAGTCGTGAATCACACATGGCTAGTTAGCTCAGATTTACAGCACTGACAGAGTGACTGACAGACATGTGTTACACACAATACAACACTGAACTCACTGTTGAACACACACACACACACACACACTCAGATCAATGAGGCAGTCTGTTGATAGTAATTGGTCTGAAGTTCAGGCCATGTGTAAAATGAGATTTTGTAGAGCAGATGAATCTACTGACCCATCCTCAACCACACACACACACACTCGTGACCTTTGACCCTGACCCACTACAGTCACCCATGAGTGACACTTGCTGACCAGAACAAGCAGTGACCCTAAAATAGCTGCGATTCACCCTAATATCACAGCACTTACACTCATGCGGCCGTGACGCCCCACCGCTCGCCCCGAACACGCATTAAACACACAGACAAACTTCTGATAGCCAAACAAACTCTCTCTCAAACACACACTGAGCCATCTGGGAATATTAGCGCAGTGGATGCATACGAGTGAGAGTGTGCGTGTGTGTAAATGAGATGGTAAGTGTGGTACGGAGATGTATGAGTGTGTTATCTCAGTCTCCAGGGTCCATGAGGAACAGCAGCTTGAGCTCAGCAGGGTTAAAAGGCGCGCACACACACACACACACACACACCCTACTGACTGCAGATCTGAGCAATGTAGGAAGCATCAGCCTGACAAAATAGTCACCATGGTAACCACAGTACTACCAAAATACCACATTTACTGTACTGTTACTACAGTAAAACTCATTATCAGCGCCACTGGAATAGTTAAAAAAAAAAAAGAAATAAAGAAATAAAGTGACACAAACATTAACATTCCCTACACCACTGAAAGAAAGACTCATATTAATTTTTAATATGATTATATTAATTTTTAATATGATTATATTAATTGTTTTACATTCTCTGAGGAAAGTTAGAATAAAAAACAACAACTCACTTGCTAAGGTGTTGCTATGGGGTTTAATAGTGTTCTGCAATATTGCTAGGGTGTTGCTAGGTTGTCACTAAGATTTTGTGTGGTTACCATAGTGTTCTATGTGATTGGTGTTTTGTGTGGTTGCTAGAGTGTTGCTATGTAGCTAATAGAGTGCCCTGTGGGGTTGTTAAGATGTTGCTATGGGGATGATACAGTGTTCTGCAATATTGCTAGGGTGTTGCTATGTAGCTGATAGTGTTCTGTGTGGTTGCTAGGGTGTTATTCAAGTTTGCCACAATGTTGCTGTGATTGCTGAGGTTTTCTGTTGATAGATTTAGCTCATACAGTGTTCTGTATCATTGCTAAGGTGTTGCTATGTGGTTGATACAGTGTTCTGCAATACTGCTAGGGTGTTGCTAGGTGTCTGCTAAGGCTTTTTGTGTGGTTACTATGGTGTTCTATGTGCCTAGTGTTTTGTGTGGTTGCTAGAGTGTTGCTATGTAGCTCATAGAGTGCTCTGCATGGTTGCTAAGGTGTTGCTATGGGGTTGGTACAGTGTTCTGCAAAAATTCTGGGTTGTTGCTAGGTGGTTGCTAAGGCTTTCTGTGTGGTTACCATGGTATTCTATGTAATGTTCTATGTAGCTGACAGGGTGTTCTGTGTGGTTGCTATAGTGTTCTGGATGTTGCATGGTGTTTGGATTGTTTCTAAGGTGTCACTGTGTAGTTGATAAGTTGTTCTGTGAGATTTCTAAAGGTGTTATGTGAGGTTGTTAAAGTGTTGCTAGGTGGTTTGCTGTTGTAGTTGCTATGGTGTTCTGGACGGTTTCTAGGGTGTTACTATGTGGTATGGCTTGAGTCTCTCCTTTAATGTGCAACTGTGGTATTTTTTTAGCCATTTTCTGGTCCAGCAGGTTAAAATGGTGTGTTTGATTACTTAGTAAAGCACACTCTCCTCAACAACACACATGATTTGACGGGTCATTCAGATACTGCAGGATGACACACTGCTGAAAGAATGATTTGATTCGAAAAATGCATGAATTGCTTTGGTGGTTCTGAGTGTAAAATAAACTGCTGTGCCAACAAGAAAGTTGGGAGAGTTTTGAAAAAGCAACCTGAGTATTGAGAAAAGTGTCTTAGCGACTGTATAAAAAAAAAAAAAAAAAAAAACTAATCTGGAGCGGCACTGCCATCCACAGAGCTGCACAGGCGCAGCCGGAGTTTGATGGCATCGGTGCTGATTCCCGCAGACGCAGGTGAGCGCGTGGTGTGCCGAGAGCCCCGGGCAGACATTAGCTGCTCATATTAATTGTCATGTTTGATTGCAGGTTATTAGTGCAGGCTGCATTGTTGTTGTTTGTAAACAGGCACGCAGGTAATGCACCAATGATCGTGGTGCTCGGCCCATCTGCTCCCCGCAGCACACACACACGCACACACATGCATATTCCGTGTGCCGTGTTCTCTAATAGGTTTCCCCAGCTGTTTCTATTCCTGCCGCTCTCACGGGTCGTGCATTTGCCTCTTGGCTCCCGCCCAAAGTCTCGTTCAGAGCGCTGATAAACACGAGACCTCTCGTCCCACGGCGGACCCCGCGTCCCACTCCGGATCAGGTGTTGCAGGTGGCGCGTTAGACGGCGAACCTGCCCGCGACCCGCCGTTCCTCTCCCCTCCTCCCTCACGCCACCGCTGCGGCCTCGTCTCAGAGGCTTTTCAGAGCCGATTGTTCACGGTTGTAATTACATGTGCATTAATTGATAAGGTGGAAAAGCAGCATTGATTTGGTGTCAGAGTCGCGGATCTGAAGTGCACAGCGACTGTAATGACCACTCAGTTCTGCACTGACAACTTCAGTTTCACAACACGTCCACTTCCAAACAACAGAAGACACACACACACACACACACACACATACGCATTTGAGAACAGAAAAATCACATAGAGCAAACTCTGCGTGCACACACACAAATATATCCGAAGTTTCCTATGGCATGACATGCTATATTGCATCCAGAACTATTTTAAACTGTATTTTGCTCATTCTTTTATAAATATTATGCAGTTTTTGTCAATTGAGTGAATACATGGTAAACAAATTCATTTGTCACACTGCAGGATCATTTCAAATGAAGTACTGAAGGCAAAAGCTGATTAAAATGGGTGAAAATTTTACAAGACTTAAGATATAAACATTCCTTTTAATCTAAAATGTTGATAAAGTTCAGGAATGGTTTATGCAACTATCGGTGCACATGCAGAGTCTTTTTACAGTTTGTAAAAGAGACAGATGAGTTAAAATAGAACCTTTTAAATGCAAAAGAATACAAGGCTGTGTTATATTGCGAATGAACAGACTGACTACATTCACAAAATAACACAACCTTAAATATATAGTAAATGGACTGTGCATTCCTTTTACTAGTTGATCTAGTGGTGTCATATAAATTAAGGGCAGAAAATGTAATTTGTAATTACATTTTGCATTTATGAAGTATTTTAGCATAACTTGAATTTTTGATATGTACATGATGATACCATGGTACTCTAGTTTATTTAACATGCAGTGCTGAATAATAGACATATTCATGAACAATGGAATATAAATAGTGCTTCAAACAATAACATAGTACTACAATGGTACAAAAACATCATGTTTTTATGCCAAAAATAATGTAATACCATAGTACTTTTTATTTTTTATTGTTTTTTATTTTTCTTGTCAATGATTTTTGATTGTGTTCTCCAGTGTGCCTGAATCTGTGTCTTTCTACATGAGCTGATGTTTCCTGTAGATGGCGCTGTATTCTACACTTCCACACATCCTCAGTGCACGCTCTCTCTCTCTCTTTCTCTCTCTCTCTCTCACAGTGGCGCTTTTGTTGTATTCTGTTGTTCTCAGTTCTCATTCTATTTATGTTAATGCAGTGAGTTCATGCCGTGGTGATATGTGACTATGAGTGTGTGTGTGTGTGTGTCAAGAGGGGGGTCAGTGCTTGTGTTTAGAGACAATTCCCATGACATTCTCTGGCTTTGGAAAGCCATGGAAAGTTTCTTCCCAGGATCACCTAATCCTGCCAAGTTCCACAATCTCCTCTGACTCCTCACACACACACACACACACACACACTGACCTGGGCCGGAGAGACCCTTCACTGATGTAGGTGTGTGTGTTTCTGTCAAGACTGAAGAACTGCAACCAAAGAAAATAAATGATGTGAGCCTCAGTTTCAAGCAATCATAAAGTTCTGCCTGGCACATGCGAGACATATTTAAGACCGTTTAGAGACCTCTATCTAGAGTCAAAGAAAAAAATGAATAACTCTAGAACTGATACAATTAATGATTGTAAATGTCAGAGTTCACTGCACACTTCATGAATCTGTCACATTATTATTATCATATGTATACTGCAAGATGCAGTTGGAATTGGCTGGATATTTCAGGTATCATTTTATCAAGCACAAGTTTTGTGGTGCTTTTCACAGCAATATAAAGAATACCAAAGTAACCATAGATTAGAGTCACAGCATATTAGAGCAGGAAACATACAATAATAATAATAATAATAATAATAATTATTATTATTATTATTATTATTATTATTAATTTATTAATTAATTAATTAATTTATTTACCATGTCTTCATCTCTAGGCAGGATTCCTTCCAAACATTTGTATTTTTTTTTAATGATAATGAAAAACACTTGCTTCGGTCACAGTTAAGTTCCTCAAACAGATTAACATTACATACTGTTGCACTGATAACCCTTATCACTTGTTCTCATCTCTCTCTCTCTCTCTCTCTCTCTCTCAAACACACACACACACACACACACACACACACAGACAGAGTGCTCCAATTACCCAGAACATTTTCTCCTGAGTCTGGTAATGTATGACATTTGTAATAGTTCATCATTCATTCACCCTCGTGTTGTTCTAAACCCATATGACTTTCTTTGCTCAACATCGAACAGAAAAGGTGAATTTTTGCACTTTCATCCTCTTCATGATTTTCAATTTAAAAGGGAATGGGCAGTCTAAAATCAAGCAAGCACCATACACGTATACATGCACTATATCCCAAGTCACACGACAACTGTGTGGAATTTGCCCAAATTTTAAACACTGCCTTTTGACATCAATGACATCAAACGTCACTGGTCTCATGAACGACTGTTACTTTGAAAACATATATTAAATATATATGGAAATGGACAGTAAGGATATGTTTCAAAAATAAGGAACATGTGTCAATGTATAATTATTTCTCCTCTCACAGACACACAAACACACCTCTGACTCACAGCACATAAAATTCTGCACAAATCCGAGCTAGCAAAACGAGAGTGTCAAGGAACAATGTAGAACATGTGGCCTCCAGCGTCCATTCTGACTGACCAATGACAGGTACCGCAGCGAAGAGGACATCAGTGGGTGTGTTTGTGTGCGTGTTAAACTGAGTTTATTCACAGCAGGTAAACTTTAAACAGCTGTGCGATGGTGAGGTTTACTTTGAGCAAACGCCTGACTTCCTTCTCTTTTAGCCTAACATAAACTGCTGATACAATCAACAGGAATCCAAACACTCGGACAGGAAGCGTCAGGTTGGTATCTTTAACCCTCGCCGCTCTGAAACTGCATTTTCTGTGTATACAGAGTCTCATTTTGCAAACAACGGAAGACTTAGAAATCTTGTAGCGCATACCAGCCTTTGGAGCGCAGGAATTATGTGAGGATGTTATTGATTGATCGCAGCTTTGTATTAAACAGCATCGTTCCCTCCAGGCTCGTCAACGAGCTCCGGGACCTGCGTCTTAACACCCCCGTCTGCCGGTGGATCCTGGACTTCCTGTCAGGCAGACTCCAGGTGGTGAGGAAGGGCAGCTGAATATCATTGACCCTCACTCTCCGCTGAGGCGTCCCCCAGGGCTCTGTGCTGGGCCCGCTGCTGATCTTCCCCTACGCTCTCTTCTCATGGCTCCAGCTTTACTGGGAAGTTTGCTGAGCTCATAGGTTTGGTGGGCCTGATCACAGACAATAATGGGAAGGTCTTTCTGGAGGAAACCAGTCTGACAGTCTCTCACTAAATGGGAAGAATTATGATCTCTGAGAATGAATCAGTGGAGATAGTAAGCAACTTCACAAAGTACCTTAGAGTCCAAATCACAGAGACCATAGATCACATACCAACATATTTACAGTCTTATGTAGATGTTTGACTAAAGTCAAAATAAATATACACTGTAGCCAATTGTTCAATAACCACCCGCTCAGAGTGGAATTGACTATCTGACCGATATACTGTATAAGTAACCACAGGTTACTTTTTTCTAAATATCATTTAGGAATTTGCTACAATGTCACATTATCAATCATTCAGTTATAAAATCCAATTGCTTTATCCTTGTTACAGTCACAGTTTTTTTTTAAGGTCCAATTCTCACCATTAACAAACCATTAACTATGATTTTTGCCTCAATATTCTCCTAATTTGCTGCTTATTAATAGTTAGCAAGGTAGTTATAATAATTAAAATTAAAATAAAGTCACGCAGAAAATGTGCTTTATAAGCACCAACAATCAACAGGCCAGTAATATGCATGCTAACAAGCAACTAGTTAATAGTGAGAATTGGTCCCTATACTAAAGTGTTATTATTATTATTTAATAATATTTATTAATATTACTAAACATTATTATTGTTATTATTATCATTATTATTATTATTATTAATATTAAATATTATTTGCACTGCTAATTATTAATAATAATCAACTTTTAAATGCAAGATAAAAAAAAACCTTGCAACACTACAATAGTTTTTGAATTTATTAATATATTAATACAAATAAAACAAAATTTAAAAAAATTATATTACATTATATTATATGTATTATATTATTATAAATAAATTCATAAACCCATTAAAAATCTGATAACACTACAATAATATTACATTTTTATATATTACTTAACGCATCATAAACTAACACAAAATAACTTTTTTACAATATTTATCTAGACTGATGTGAATTTCTAAATATACTATTGTTCATTGTTCATTTATGTTGGTTCATAATATATGAGCGAATGTTAATTTATACAGCTTGAAATGTTAAAAATGTACTAGCATATGCAAAAATTAACATGAAATTAAATTACATAAATAAATGCGGTAAAAGTATTACTCATTATTAGATATGATGATGTATTTTGCATTAACCAGTGTTACCGACCTTACTGTTAATTATTACTAAATGTACTTCCGCATCTATAAAAGTCTTTGAGACTTTTTAACCATGTGTTTGTGACACCTTTAAAAGGTAACTGCACACTAGAGTGGGCTGAAGGCTGAAGTGTGATTATGAACTCTGATATCTCACAGTGTAGAAAACACACACAGGTTTTGTTCTGGTAGCATCAAAGCTGTAGTAAAGCCACGGACCTGACAGCACTGGGCAAATACAATGTGTTTAAAATAAACCGGCTTTAGAAATATTCACACAGACCGGAGGGTTTTCAAGGTGTTTTACCAAGGGAAACGCACTTCAGATCCACCACCACCCCCACACACACACCTACACTCACACACACGCGCACGCACTCACACACTCACACACACACCCCAGGGGTTTTCAAAGGTGCTTCCTGTGTAGTGAGTCAGAGGGGTCCTGGTTCGCTCAAGTCTTCCTGAGGCGTACATTAAATTACTAACGGCCATTGCAAAACACAGATGCACACACAAACACACTTACACATCAACTGACACACCAGGCCGATCATGCCAGGTACGATTACATCACCTACTGCCCACAACCACAGCGGCCACAGAGAGCATCAGGCCCGCGGCTAACTGCTCTCTTATCTGCTCTGCGCTGACCACACGCACACACACGCTGAACAAGTTTAACAGAATAAACCTTTAAAGTCTGACAAAATATCTGTAATGGTTTAATGCCAAAGTGTGTCGATTGGACGGCTCTCTGGCAGTATCATGATGTCATGTCAGTGGGCAACACAAATAACAATAAATGTCAAGAAAGAGTCACTGTTTCGGAGCCACGCGTCAGATAACTGACAAACTCTATTACTGCAAAAACTGCTTCGTGCTCAGCGAACATTCCATCCAGCCTTATGATTTTTTATTTTAAATGATTATCGTTTTAGTATTTTTTTTTTTTTTTTTTGCCATTCATTAATTCTTTCATTCATCCATTTAGTTATTTATTTTTGTATGGTCTTTTCAAATTTTAATTTCAGTTTTAGGTTGTTATTTTAGTTTGTTATTTAGTACTTATTTTATATTGCAATAATTATAAATGAGAAGTGTTGCCTTTGCAAAGAAAGAAAGAAAGAAATGTGAAACTTTCTGTTTTTTTAGTTTAGTTTGAGGCACACTACTGTTCAAAAGTCTTTAAAATATTTTTAAACAAAGTCTCTTTTGCTCACCAAGGTTGCATTTATTTATTCAAAAATACGATAAAAACAGTAAAATTTGTAAATATTATTGTAATTTAAAACAGCTGTTTTCTATGTGAATATATATTAAAAATGTAATTAATTTCTGTGATCAAAGCTGAATTTTCAACATCATTACTCCAGTCTTTAGTGTCACATGATCCTTCAGAAATCATTCTAATATGCTGATTTGCTGCTCAACAAACATTTCTGATTATTAGCAATGTTAAAAACAGTTGTGCTGCCCAATATTTTTGTGGAAATCGTGCTACATTTTATTTTTCAGGATTCACAGATGAATAGAAAGAACAGCATATCTTTGATTTTTTTTTTTTGTGAATGAATAAATAAATAAATAAATAAATAAATGTTCTCCAAATCACCAAAAAAACAACAACAACAACAACAAAACCTTCCAGATCAACTTCTGGTTAATTCTGGTTTAATCATAATTTTGATTTAAAACATGTGATGATGTAATTCCCAATAAAGTTAGAAGTACGCATTTAGCAACACCTTGCTCTCTCAGCAACTTGACGTTTTATTTTGCTTGGCCTCACACCGACAGTATGTGACAGCAACAAAAAAGAAGCACAACTAAAAGTTTGAGACGAGACCTCGTCAGCAGAGTCCGTTTTAAAGCGTTTGCCTGTACTGTAACTTACATCTGCTCTCTGTGCATTTTCAGGACTTTGCTAAAATGTATGACTTTCTTCAGAAAACTCTGGCAAACTTAGTAAACTTGTGTTTGTGATGGTGATGTTTGTGTCTTGTTAGTGTTAGTTCTGATGGGAGCCGCTGCGTCTCATCCTTTGTGAGACGAAATGCAATGCTCAGCCGGGATTCTGAAGCGCAGTTCTGCGTCGCTGTTTATTTGATGTGACCTGGAGGCAGCTCTCGATGTGCAACCCAATTTAAGAGCGCCGAGGATGGGCTTTCTGTGTGTAACTGGCCCCGCTGCCTGATCTAACGCTGTAAACAGCCCGTGCGGCCCTCTCGACTGTCAGAAACACGGCTCCCGCATGCTCCGCTGAGCAAACTGCAATTCAGCACTACACGCACACACATCTCGCTCTCTAGATGCATGTTTTCTTTGTTTTTCCTCGCTCATCAGACGACTCGCGTTCCCCTTCGCAGCGCCTAAGCAAACAAATCGTGCGCGTGTCTAACAGAAACCACTTGGGTCAAACGGACCGCAAAGCGTTATTTGTGCTCGAGCGCGAAACGTCTTCTACCCGTCGGCCCCCGCGGAGAGACTTCGCTGACTGACGGCTAGGGCTGGCCGATATGGCCAAAATATCTGATTTCTTCTATACCATACGATATCAATATGTGTCATGATTTTCCATTAATGGGGAAGGAAAAGCTTTCCAGGTGTTTGTTAATCCATTAGAATGAATGTAACAGAATAAATAAATAAATAAATACAAAAAAAAATACGGTAGAAACGTTTTAGGTTTTAACTTACATTTAAATACCGTAAGTTCATTAACTGATATAATGTTAATGTACCAACCTATTGAAGTACTGAAATCTGTTTTGTACCTTTGTAATTCACTGATAATCACCAAAAGCAGGTGGTGAGGAGAAAGTCACATAATAAACCAAAGCCCATCACAAGCAGCTTTTAAATACTAACATATATAATAGTGTTGCACGATATACCGGTACTTAAAAAGTATCGCGATACCCTGCTTTTAAAAATGGAACGATTCCGAACTTTACTAGTAGCGGTACTTTAAGAATGTATTTTAATAAGAGCCGTATTTCTGCGTGTCTGTGTTAGTGAATGACGCAAACGCGCAGTTTTGTTTACTAACGTTATAAACATACGCATGACACTCGCTGTGTTTTCAGCCTTTACCGCATCAATATACGAGTACATGAACACGTGAACATCATCTTTAGAACTGCTCTGAGAGTCACTTCATGAGCATTTGTCCGTTTGTTTCGTGAAAAACTATCGTCATATAATGAAGATCCTAAAGGTCTTCACAGCAACCCGCCAAAATAAAAGTTCGGTTTCACTTGACAGTCAGAAATATATTAATATATTACATAATGTAAAGATAGTACTACTACTACTAATAAAAATATTATTAAAACAATGTTTAAGGAATAGTTACCAGAAAAAAAAAAAAAAGAAAGAAAAAAAATTACTAGAATTTATTTACCAGAAAATTGTAAATACACAACACAGCATTTCTAAAAAATAATAATAATAAATTAATTCTTTATCAAATCTAATTATTCTTTATTTATTGATTTTTACTGATTATTAAAATGTAATGAAACAATTAAAATAGAATCCAGAAATTTAATGGAAAACAGAGATTCACAAACAAAACTGAATTTGAGAAAAATAATAAAATGTATTTCATATATATATTTTTTAATTTTTAATAAATTGCTTAAATTCTGCACGTTTCATGATTTCAATAAATTAGACATGCTTTTTGATAAATATTTTTTATGTAACCATTAAAATAGAGTCTAGAAAAATTAAAATGGAATTTGAGAAAAAATACAACAGATTTCATAGGGCCCCTCTTTATTTCATTTGTGTCTCAAATTATTTATTATTCTTATGTTTTATTGAAGTTTTCCTTTAGTTTGTTACTTGCATCTAGGTTCTTATTATTAATAACAAACATAAAATAACAACAAATGACTGTGTCATGATATAAACTGTTGTTGTAAATTAAAATGACTATATCATGAAATAAGATTTGGCTTTATCCTTTAAGCTAACTTACCAATATAGCAAAGATCTCTACATACCTGAAGGCTCGGTAGTTGTTCACCATAATCCTGTGTAGTGGCACTGGCATGTGATTATTATTATTTTATTTAATTTTATTTTTTTAAAGGGGTGGGGGGTGAAATGCTTTGTTTTAATAGATGAAAAAAACTATGATCTCCATTTGGATCATCTATTATTTAATTACTTTTCCTGTTGTTCTACGTTTTTGTTTTTTTTGTTTTTTCCCGAAGTATCAGTTCAGTAGTAGTATCATGACATTTTAGTCCAGTATCGTATCAAAGTCAAAATTTTGGTATTGTGACAACACTAATATATAGAAGGTGCACAGTGTCATTCACACAAACACTAAACACCATCATGGTAACACACCTGAACCTGAAATTATGCAATACATTTAACAACATTAGATGTAACATACAACCCTAATGTACAAAACTAAGAAGAATCACAGTTATTGCAAAAAAAAAAAAAAAAAAAAAAAAAATCACATTTGAAAATGTAACGCAGGGAATTCTGGGAACGTCATTTCACAGTTATGCACTTTAAATTGTACATAGTACACCATTCCAAAAATGGTATACTACTGTAAAATTACACTACCGTTCAAAAGTTTGGGGTCAGTAAGACTTGTAATAGTCTTTAAAGAAGTCTTTTATGCTCATCAAGGCTGCATTTATTTGATTAAAAATATAGAAAAAAAACAGTAATATTGCAAAATGTTTTTACAATATAAAATAATGTTTTTTATTTTAACATACTTTAAAATAGAATTTATTCCTGTGATGAAAAGCTGAATTTTTATCAGCTGTTACTCCAGTCTTAAGTGTCACATGATCCTTCAGAAATCATTCTAATATGCGGATTTATTATTAGAATGATCAGTGTTGGATAATATCAACAGTTGTGCTGCCAAATATTTTTTGGAAGCTGTGATTTTTTTTTTTTCAGGATTCTTTCATGAATAACAAGTTTAAAAAGTACAGTGTTTATTCAAAATATAAATATTTTATAACAATGTAAATTATTTATTATTAACTTTTAATAAACTTTTAATTATTAACTTAATACATCCTTGGTGAATAAAAGTATTAATTTCTTAAAAAAAAAAAAAAAAGAAAGAAACAATAAAAATGTACTGACCCCAAACTTTTGAACGGTAGTGTACATGCAATGTCCAATAGTTTTCCACCGTATATAGTAGGGGAACTTACTGTTAACCATTTACCAGGTTTTTTACTGTAGCATTTTACAGTCTTTTACCGTTAAATTCACTGTCATTTTTTTACAGTGTAAGTTAAGTTAAAGCTTTCATTTTACCTACATTCTGTGTTATCCATTTTATTTGTCCTCGATTATGTGGTTTATGAATTAGAAATGATGTCTAATGAAATGAATTGGAAAAAAAAAAAAAAAACCTAACAATAAATCCATTTAATAAACAATGTAATTTAAATGCAATCAAATGAAAATACAACAATGAATTTACAACATTTTTTATTTTTATTTAATTTTGGTTATAAGACGATCCTTAAAAAATATTGTTATTACTTGAAGAGGTACATTTTAGCAATATATTTATGTCATAATTTCTTCAATTTAAACCAAACTTATATTATGGCAATAAATAAAATTGCCACTGTCTGACAGTAGTTTTTCCTCAAAGTAAAGAGTGTAAAGTTTGTGAAGTGAGACAGAGCAGCTCTGGAGATAAAGTTTACGTATTCAAGTCTCATTTTTTGAGAGACGCTAAAAACACTGAGTATCACACGCGAGTTAGAGTTTGTGTAGTAGACACAAATGATGGCTTGTGTTGAACCCATCTGCTCTCATTAATTCAACATATTTTTAAAATAATCAAATTTAATAGCAGAATTCATGATGAAAATATTCATTACCCATGATGCTGTACAGAAAATTTCACCAATCTGAGAATTGTGACGAGAAAAGAGTGCCAAGAGATATTTTGCTCTGCCCTTTTTCCATGAAGCACAGTAAACTCCCTACGCTCTCAATATACCTAAATATTTGTATATACAGTAAATATGCATTTTGCAATGAACTGTTTCTATAGATAGGACCAAATTTAAATGAATAGTGAATATATAATTTTGCATCATTTTTAACTCAATTTGTATTACTTCATGGGATAGTAGCTCATTCCCTCATTGAGGCCATTGAGTTCAAAGTCTCATCCTTTTGTCAAATGTTCATTTACTTTCTGGCTTTAAATCAAAATTTGTGATGTTTTGATTCTTCTTGTAATTGTTTGGTTTTGGTTCAGTGACTTTTTTTTGTCCCTGTGGGTGGATGGGTGGGGCTAATGCACTTTATTAGCCACATGCTCTGATTGGCTGCTTTCACGTTTACTACTGCTGCTGTTATTGAGTAAAAATGTCCACAGCTTATTATTGTTATACAGAAATACATTTTACTGCAGTCTTAATATGATATCGTTTATCGCCCAGCCGCTCACCTGCCTTTATGCACGTGTCGTATCTGTAGAGGATTTTGGGATTGAGCGAAAGAAGGCGGCGCTCCCAGATCTGATGGCTTCATCACTGCGGTTTAGTGTAAAGTTTGATCTGCTCTTTGTCGGAGGTGAGCGCGTGCGTCTGCCTTCCTTCAGACGTGATCCGCCGGCACATTTTCATGCAAATACGGCAGCCTGCGTTTCCAGCCCCTAATAGCTCCTTACAAATGATGTGTCATTACAACGAGCTTTATTTAAACAAATTTAATACGTCTTTAATCAAGGAGGAGAATGTTCTCAAAGGTCACACACCAAATCAAGCGGCGGGTTTGGCTTTCAGACTATTAGCTCAAGGGGGAGGAGAGAATTATTTCATGGACAAGTCATTCTCCTCCAACCTTTATTTACATTTTTATTCACTTATTAAATTTTATTTCATCACGCACTGCAAACACACGCACACACACAGTCATTTATAAGTCTATCAGCACAGAGAGGAAAGACAGCGATTGTGAACCAATCAACATGGGAAAAAAGAGAAAGAAACCTACACAGTAAGCACAATAAACACAAAATCACATTAAACACACACAAACACAACCATATACACCATAAACTCATTTTACATGCTTTACTCACATGCAATAAACAACTCCACATACTAAAGACAAACTATACAATAAATGCACAGCTAATAATAATAATTATAATAATTAGTAGTAAAACAAATGTTTATTAGAATAAGAACATACTATTTATCATTTTCTACTTCAAAATTTCATGTTTAAATGTTTTACTTGCCATTTTTTGTAATTGTGAAATTTACTATTACAAATCATTTCTAAACCAACGTTTGTAATTTTAGTATCATTAAGATGTATTTATTATTATTATTTTATATTTTATTTTATTTATTTTTATTATTTAATTTTATTTTCCTTTCCTGTCCGCATTTTAATTTTAGTTATTTTTTCTGTAAAATTTTTAGTACCATTATTTTGTCTTTTTTTTTGTATTTTATTATTATTATTATTATTATTATTTGATATATATTTTTTAATGGCCAAATAGCTTTAATTTTTTATTTCAGTTTTAGTTTTAGTTGTTTTTGTACATCAAGGCCTGGTTTATCAGACAGGCTTAGACTAATCCCAGATTAGGCCATAGTTCACTTAGGACATTTAAGTAATGTTTTAAACATGCCTTACAAAAAAAAAATCTGGCATGCATCTTGAGAAGAAAAAAGGGCACTGACATATTTTAAGATCAATCAGTGCAAGTTTCTTTTAGCTGAAACAGCTCACACTTACATTTTAGTCTGGGACTAGTCTTAAGTCTTGTCTGTGAAACCAGGGGCAAGTTTTATTAAATGAAAATGAAACAAGATTAAAATGTTGCCTTGGCAACTAGCTGCAATAAAAAAGTTTTTTCTTTTTTAAAATTATTTATTATTATTATTATTATTATTATTACAGTTTATTTTATTTTAAGTAATGAAAATTGTTTTAATGGTTTTAATTTTACACATAAAACAATCTATGCACTTTATATACAGCCAAATACACTGAAATGCCTTGAATCTCCAGCTCCAGATTTTTTTGTGACATGCATTGCTTCTCCTGTAAATGTGCCTGTGTTTTTATGAGAGGTGTGTGTGTGTGTGTGTGAGAATTCTGAAAGCACTCTTTGGTCCTGTAATATAAGTTCATCTGTAATTTAAACATGAACGCTTGCAGCCATGAATCCTCCATATCTAATGTTCCAGAGACTTTCACATTAATGTCACGGATTTTAAATTAGCACATAACATCTCATGGAGCCCGTCTGTGTGGTTTTACTAAAACTGAAGGCGCCGTGTCAAAACATCAGCTCATTTTCTGAGAGTCTGAGAAAGACTAAACGCACCATGATAGAAAAGATGAAATTATAGAGTTAAAATGCAGTGACCCGTTCAGGAAAATCTGCAGCAGTCCTTCAAAACAGACCATCTGCAAACAGTTGTTGATGACACAAATGTTAGAATTATCCTTTACGTTGTGTGGAAAATTACAGATCACATTTCTGCACTTCTAAAAGAATATTCAGGGTTTCATATTAGTTAAACTTAATGACTGATTAATTACCACAGAAATTTTCATTTACTTCTCGTGGTTTCTTATTTCTCTGGTGTTTAAATTATTTTACATACAGTTTGTAAAACTAAACAAAAATCACAGATACAGTAACACACTTAGGGGGAAAAGTTTTTTAAAAAGTAGAAATGCAAAGCTTTCCTTTTTGTTAATGCACTTATACTAACTCTTACCTACAAAATGTTTGTTATATTAATCTTAAAGCATCACAATTATGTAAACCATGTAAACATGGTCAAGATGGTCAATTAAATTACTATATAAAGATTAATAAGTGAATATCACATTGTAGTCTGATGATTTTACCTTTTTCATTTATGCATCTGACAGATGCATTTATCTATAATTACACTGCATTTACACACATTTTAATCAATCATGCATTCCCTGGGAAACAAACCCAGGGCCTGATGTTGCAAGCACCATGATCTACTGTTTGAGCCGCTTAAAGCATTTTAAAGCATTTCTATTATTTCCAAACAGCATGCACTTTTGTTTAGCCATCTTCCATTGTAATGTAAGTACATTACTGTATACAATTCGGCTTGTTTTTACAAACTGAATGACAAAATTAAATTAATTAGAGTTGTAAAAAACAGAAAGAACAGGTATATTAATGCAACTTGTAACAGAACCAAAACCGCTAATTGCACTCTTAAAATGATCGTATCACAGGTAAGATGGCATAAATACAGAACGATGCAGTGCAGACACTGTGTGTGTGATGGCTATTGTTATCTTTTCTTAACCCTTGCTTTGCTAATGCGTGTTCTTGGGCTGGCATTTACTCGGAATGAATTGCTCGCTTAGACACACACAAGTAAATAAAAGTCAGCAGGGGCTGATAGTATGAAAAATGGATTTTCATTACCGTTTCATTGATTGTGGTAAATAAGGGGCCTGCGGCCCGCGCGACGCTAATAATTTAATCTAAGGTGACACCGACCAAAACGCATGTGGACCAAAATCATCCCTGAATATTAAACGAGGGCCTGAAGACAAGCGGCATCAGCGCATTTAAATGCATGCAGATTGCCGTCTAACCTATTTAAAAACAGAAATTAAACACTGTTGTCATAAATCACATTTGCGGCTGCGGATACGCCTGGTTATGCGAGCGTTTACCGGAAACCGGAAAGGTTGAAGTATCCGGTGCATTAAATTGCACGGGGATAATTAACACTTTTCTTCTGGCTATTTATAAGAAATGGAAAATGGAGTCGGTTGTACTGTGACAACAAGGGAATTGTGATGCAAAATAAAAGCCTGGGCGCCGCTCTCAGGAGAGAGACCATATATATTCCGCTCTCGTACAGATGCACGTCTGGCCTTCTGATTCGACGTATTCTAATGATATTTTAGCCCTCCGTTTAAGCAGACACCACAGCACCTAATAGTGTCTGTAACACAGTGACACGCGGAGAAAGACTTCACGTGCGAACTCACCTTGTCGATGGGCTGTGACAAGGAAAGTGTCAAGCGCACACCCGCCCTGATAGAATCAAACAGAAACACTTGCCCCGTGGCGGGTCTGAGCCCTGGAGCCCAAGCGCTTTAACGGGGTGCGCAGACTGTCACCAATTAGTAGCTGTTAGTGGAGCCGGCGAGGGTGTCCTAATTTGACAGCTCTATCTCAGAGGTGCTGACCTGTGTCACCGCCTTGAGCTCTCGCCCGCCATCCACACGTCTGGTGAGTGTGAACGCAGACTCACCTGCTCAGAGACGACACTCGTGAAACTCCGTATCTGACGCTTCAGCAGTCACGAACGCCTGCGCTTACAAACTCACAGGAAGAGTCTGCCAAAAACACATCCAAAAATGCCGTTACAGAGAAACAAAGAGGATTTTTGAGGAATGTTTATATAGAATAACACTTCATAGCAGTGTTATTTAAGTATCATCGAGATACTATTATAGTTAAAAAAAAAAAAAAAAAAAAAAAAAAAAAGTAAATATATTTTTATATAAAGTTTATTGGCGTGTTTCGATCATTTCAATTAGATTTTGATGTTCTCAGTTTTAGTTGTTTTAGTACATCAAGTTAAACTAATAAGACAATAAGACATGCTGCCTTGGGAACTAGCTGAAATTAGTTTTTTTTTTTTTTTTTTTTTTATTTATTATTATTTAATTTCAGTTAGCATTCCAGATAACATTTTAATAACGAAATTGTAAACAAAACTGCTTTTAACTTGCTTGAAAGTTTAAAAACCTTTATGGACTAACAGAACAAATAGAAGTAAAATGTACAGTCATGGATGGATGGAATGACTGACAGAACAATGGACAGAAGAATGGATGGATGCATGGATGGATGGATGGATGGATGGAAAGATGGAATGAGAGACAGGATGCTGGACCGATGGATGGAAAGATGACAGACAGAACTACTGATGGATGGATGGATGGATGGAACAACAGACAGAACAACGGATAAAGAATGGAACGACGGAAAGAATGATGGATGGAAGGATGGATTGACGGAATGACGGACAGAACGATGGACAGATGGAACGTTGGATGGAATGATTGATGGATGGAACGACAAAACGATGGATGGTTGGATCGACGGATGGAACAACAGACGGATGGATGGACAGAAGAATGAATGGATGGAAGGATGGACAGATGGATGGACAGATGGAATGACGACAGGATGATGATGGAAAGACAGAACAATAGACGGATGGATGGATGGAAAGATGGAACGACACAGAATAATGGATGGATGGACGGATGGATGGATGGACAGACAGAACAATAGACAGATGGATCAATGGAATGACAGATGGACGGACAGAACAACTGATGGATGAAGAATGACGGAGGACAGACGGACAGACAGAATGATGGATGGATGATAGATGGATACTGTAGATAGACTGACAGCAGACAGAGTCATTTGATCAGTCGTGTTCACTATTATCTGCTGTTGCACTAAAAAGAGCTGCACTAAATCTTCAAAATTTGTGCTTTTGTAGATTTCAAACAAATAATCATTCTCTTGATCTTCTACAGCACATCAGCACCAAGATCTCTATAGACAACCTATGCTTGTGAGGAGACTCTCGGCATCAGGAGGAACCATCAGAGAACACAGAGAGAAACACATGAATGAGCTGCTGACTTCAACAAATGAAGGAATGTGTACTTGAGCGATACCCTAACGAAGTGTCAAATGGCCAGGCTAACTGTAACGCCAAGCTACGCTAACGTTCCTCTCCGCACCGCAGCTTCTACGTGATTGACCTTTCCACAGTTTACCTACGGTTCCTCACGGCTCGTGCTGAATCATTTCAATTACAGAGCTTCATTAGCGCGCGTCCGCCCGTCTGTCCAGCTGCACATACTAATGTTTGCTCCTGTTTGCATCTGACGGGGTTTCAGAAGAGCTTCTGCCGTAATCCAAACCCTCTAATGAGGAGCAAATCCAGTCACACTCATCAATGCTAATCCAGCACACGCACACACAAAGGGCTCCTGGATCACCTCCTCATGAGCGCTGATGGATTACCACTCAATGCTTGGCATTTTAGCTTTTTTTCATGTGAACTTTTCTTCTGTTTTGTCATTCTTTTGATTTTGACGTCCCATTCAATGGTTTCAGTGCTTGAGTTTCCTTTAAATCCATAATTTGACTGTCAAGCTAGATTTGGGAAGCACTGCTTAGTGTAAAAGAGGAACCCAAAGTGTATTTTCTTTTTTTCTATACTGTGACAAAACCTTTCACTATAAGATCAATAACATGTATTTAGAACAGGGGTGCCCAAACTTGGTCCTGGAGGACCAGTGTCCTGCAGAGTTTAGCTCCAACTTACCTCAACACACCTGCCACGAAGTTTCAAGTGTGCCCAGTAGGAGATTGATTAGCTGGTTCAGGTATGTCTAACTGGGGTTGGAGCTAAACTTTGCAGGACAATGGCCCTCCAGGCCCGAGTTTGGGCACCCCCGATTTAGAAAATACTATAAATATGGCAAATTTCATGTCAATTTAATTTCATGTCAATTTAAAGTAAACATGAAATCGAAACCAAACATATTTCTTTCTTAATACAGAAAACGTAACATTTCGAAAGAAAACACCAAAATGCACTTGCACTTCTTCAGAAACAACTTTACATTTCAGTTGGTATCATCATGATGGCATGGGATGAGAATCAAACCAAACATGTTTAACTTCTGTTCCATTAATCAAATTTGCAAGGATAAAATCTGTCCTGCATTCTATCCTGTTTTGTGCTAAAATGCATCAAATTGAAGAGGTAAAATGTTGTAAAACATTTTTTTTTTCTGTTGATTTGAAAGCTCACAGCTTTTCATATAAACACATTTCCAGAATCTCATGGCATCAACATTTAGAGTTTAAACACTTTCACTTAACAAAAATAAACACACTTTTACTAAAGAAAGTGGAGAAACTGTAACAGTATTTTGGTGGAAACTATGATGGTACGGCATGGTATGGAACCCTGTTTCTGGCACAGAATTGTGAAATACAAATGCAAAATTCTGTCAGACAAAAATCACGATTTTTGTGGAAAAATAAAGAAAAGAAGAGAAAGCAATTACCTTTTTTATTTTCTTTATTCCATGGTGAAAACACACATGGCAAAGGAAATGGCACAGGTCATATAAGTATTTTCAAAAACAAATTTCACTGCTTTGCAAAAAAAAAAAAAAAAAAAAAAAAAAAAAAAAAAAATCATTATTCAGGACAATTAGCAGAGACAAACACTTTCTGTCTTAGCAAACAGGGCCGCCTCTGGCTGTGCTGTAATTACTCCTATTAGCACATGAAGTTCATATCCACATTCCCCTGATGTTCCTCAAATGATCTTCAGTCTAAATATGAACTTGAGGCCTCCAGCGTTCCAGCCGCTAATAAATAGGGGGCATTTTTCCTTCCGGATGTGTTTCAAATCTATTATATAAGAAGAAAAGCATGTGGACCAAAAGCCTGTCTGACAGAAATGGCACGGAATCGCTAAACCACAGTCCTTCCTCATTCAACTGATTCAAAATACAATTCAAATGTGAATCAAGTGAGACTTTTTAAGCACCACTTTTAATGTTTTCAGTTGTAAACACATTTGTAAAACTAAAATGTTGATGAATTAATTCAAAGAGTAACACATTGTGTACAAATAAATTTGATTTGATTCCCAAAAAAAGTAATCTGCGTGTGTAACATGAGTTACTTGTACTGATTACATTATCAACACGGTGTTCATAGATCAGATATGGTGTGTGGTGTTTGTCAGAACAGGAAACGTCACGTCTGATGTGTTAACATGAGCAGAGGTGTGTGTTTAAAGCACATTACTGCTCTTTCAGGATGTTTTAGGACGTTTACAGGCGGAGCGGTGGGTGGTCGGAGGAGAGGTGCCCCTATTTTCAACCCATCTGGTCCTGTTTGACCTACGACCCGTTTTATGTAATTGCCGTGCCTGAAAGTGTGCTGTGTTTTGAAACAAAGGTAATAAATAGGGGTGAACGGCACGACACAAGCTTATATCATGACAAGAGTCATTTACATCACAGTAACGCCACGTATCAGGACATTCACCTGCATTTTTGCTAGTCTAAATAATTCCAATTTACATCTCATTTAATTATCAGCTTGACAAACAGTCTCTCTGAACCTGCTGAAACCTGAGAATTTATCCTACCACTCACCCCAAAACTGATCATTCTGTCATCATTTACTCACCCTTATGTTATTCCAAACCTGTATGGCTTTCTTTTGAAGATAATTTGAAGTAAAACAACACTGGACCCCACTGATTTTCATTGCACAAAAATTACATTCATTAAGGACACATTAAATTGATCAAAAGTGACAGTAAAGACATTTATAATATTACAAAAGATTCTATTTCAAATAAATGCTGTTCTTTTGAACTTTCTATTCATCTGTGAACCCTGAAAAATAAAATGTATCACAGTTTCCACAAAAATTTCTGTATAAGATTTCTGAAGGATCATGTGACACTGAAGACTGGAGTAATGATGCTGAAAAGCTTTGATCACAGCTATAATTTACATTTTAACATAGATTCACATAGAAAACAGTTATTTTAAATGGTAGCAATATTTCACAATTGTTCAGTATTTTTGATCAAATAAAGGCAGAAGAGACTTTTAAAAAACATAAAAAAAAAGGCCGACCCCAAACTTTTGAACAGTACTGTATGTATACAGTATATTCTGATCTTTTTATTATTGATTAACTCTGGTGTATGCTGTTGTATCACACTATTATGTGTTTATTGTAGTTCATGGGCTTCACTGCCTCAGCTTTGGTAACTCAGCATAAATGTTGACTTTGTGATGGCATTCATCTGTAATACTGAGAGCATCCAGACCAGTGGCGTCTGCTATTAACAATATCCTGAACATCTCACCCGCAGGCGCTCGCGACGCTTTCATTGCAGGAAAGGTCAGCCGGCGCTGGGCTGCATGTGCTCAGGAGCGTCTGTAATCGAGGACGCCGTAAGTGCTGATCTTATCCTCATCATACATATGTGAAAGCACTGAGAGCATCAAATGGACGTGTTCTTCACATTTATCTCGCTCAGCTCCATTTGCAACCTTGTTATGAGCCTATTTAGCTAGTTGTCATTTGGCAGACAGTTTATCATCTATCAGGATGTTTAATACAGGATTAGTCAACCTGCAGATGAAATTGAATATAGCAGCAGTAGTTCAACAGGTGTGATAATACAGTGGATGTCACTCTAACAAACAGATAAATGTAAATGAATTTCAGCATTACTGCATACTATTAGTAAAAAACAGTAACATGCATCATTATTGGTTTTGAACTTTCTTCACACCAAAGCTGCATTTATTTGCTCAAACACGCCGTAAAATCAGCAATATTGTGAAATATTATTACAATTTCAAATAGCTGTTTTCTATATGAATATACGTCAAAATGTAACTGATTACTGGGATCGAAGCAGAATTTTCAGCATCATTACTCCAGTCTTCAGTGTCACGTGATCCTTCAGAAATCATTCTAATATACTGATTTGAATAGAAAGTTCAAAAGAACAGCATTCATTTGAATTAGAATGTTATTATCAATATCTTTACTATCACTTTTGACCAGTTAAATGCATTTTTTTACTTGCTTTTTTTAAAGTGTACTAAATCCAAACTTTTGAATAAAAAATGCCTAGTCATGTAAAAAGCCACTGGTTATTAAGAATTTTTTTTATAATTTTAATATTAAAGGAGAAGTCCACTTCCACAACAACGATTCACAAATAATTTACTCACCCCCTTGTCATCCAGGATGTTCATGTCTTTCTGTCTTCAGCCATGAAGAAATTATGTTTTTTGAGCAAAACATTTCAGGATTTTTCTCCATTGGTGCCCAATTTTGAAGTTCCAAAATGTAGTTTAAATGCAGCTTCAAAGGGCTCTAAACGATCCCAGCCGAGGAAGAAGGGTCTTATCTAGCGAAACGATCGGTCATTTATTTTGGAAAATAAAAATTTGTATACTTTTTTTAAGCACAAAAGCTGGTGTAGCACAGGCTCTGGAATGCGCGTTCATGACAATACGTACTATTGAATCACGTCGAAAAGGTCATGCGGAACATAGGCAGAACTACAGACCCAGTGTTTACAAAGTGAATGCGCAAAGACTCCAAAAGTGCAAATACGTTTGTAAACGCTGCTTACAAACAAAAAGGTACAACGATGTCCTCCTCTAAAGTTGTAAGAGAAAATAAGATGGAGTTCTTCACCATACTCAGTACACAGACGATGAACTTACACGTGATTCGTAGTAGTGATGGGAAGTTCGGATCACTTTACCGACTCGGACCTTTGAGTCTCGTTCAGCAAAATGAACAAATCTTTTTTTCAAGTCATTTCGTTAATTTTAGCAAAATATAATTAAAATGTTACGTGTTACTTCCCTAACACATCTACTGCTCACACAAACATTGATCACACTACAAACAAGACAAAACTATAATGCTATAAGAAAAAGATTCATTCATTGTTTACCTGGGTCTTTAGTCTATGATTAGCTCTTATCTGACAAGTTTTCGGGTTTGAGTCGTTCGTTCATCACAAGACAGCCCCATAAGATGAACGAAAAAAAACCCGAAGACTCGAAACAGGTGAACTAATTCCAGTACAGAACCTAATAGGATGTTGCGCATGTGCGACTGAACGAGACGACTCGTTCTTCCCGAGTCACATTAAAGATTCATTCAAAATAAAAGAATCGTTCAAGAATGACGCATCACTATTTCAAAGCATCGTGGACGCGCATCCCAGAGCCTGTGCTACACAAGACTTTGTGCTTAAAATGTACACATTTTTTTCTCCGAAAAAAAACATGACCGATCGTTTCGCTAGAAAAGACTCTTCGTTTAGACCCCTCTGAAGCTGCATTTAAACTACATTTTGGAAGTTCAAAATCGAGGCACCAATGAAGTCCATTATATGGAGAAAAATCCTGAAATGTTTTCTTCAAAAACCATAATTTCTTTACGACTGAAGACAGAAAGACATGAACATCTTGGATGACAAGGGGGTGAGTAAATTATCTGTAAATTGTTGTTCTGGAAGTGGACTTCTCCTTTAATATACAAATGTTAAAATGCTGTATCTACTAATACTTTACATTTGGCAGCCCAGTTGAATAATTAAAACTAGTTGTAATTTCTGCTTCACTAGCATCATCATTTAGAAATGCAAAAAAAATAATGAGAATAATGAGTGGCAAGTTTTCAAAATGCCACTGGAAAAAATAAGCAGATAGCCCCGCCTCCAAACAAATATGATTGGTTGAGTCAGAAGTTGATATCACATGATCAGTGTTCAGTATGATCAGTATTTTGTGCTTTATTGTATACTGGATCAAGTGATTTGAGTTTGATGCTACTTACAGCTAAGCTCCCATTAACCCCGATGGTCAAAACTCGTGTTTAAGGAACCACCGTAACATACTGATGTTTTGGCCTCACGTGACAGTAGAGGCAGAGCTGCTGCATGCTCTTATTGTTTATTAATCATGGCTGGCCTCATTAGCAGTAGCCGAGGAGTGCGTTGGCTCTGAAATGCCACCCATAATGCAGGGCCACTGTGAAATGTTTTATTACAGGCTAATCAAAAGCAAGTTCCCTGAAGGAGTTGCGAATCAGGGGAGATTAGTTATCTAAAGCGCTCGCCGCGTTTCCGGCCCGTATCACCTCCCAGATCTATAATGAAACATAACAAGGTTTCTGTATCGTTCCGAGATTAGAGAGGTGCGTTTGAGAAGGTAACATTTATCAAAAGACCCTCATTTATCATTTATCAAAAGCACTTGCTAAAGGTCAATATCTGTCACGCATTTTACATCTTCGAGAGAAAAGCGGAATTAAAAAAAAGAGCTCGCTGATATTGATCCAAGGTGTTTCGGAAGCTTCCTCTGAAGTGAACCAGCGATAATGGAGAGAAATGACAATGGATAGAAATTAAAAGCAAGATTTCTTGCAGTCTTCTGATTGGTCGGCAGCAGCGCTGCACTTCATTTGCATTTTCTATCCATCACATTTACATATTTCTTTTAGCCCGGCACACAATCTCTCACCAAAACAATGTGATTTATGTAGTGCACTACAATGACCAGAACTCATTCACATCAGCAACCTCTGAACCGCTCCAAAAAGACAGAAATGTACAGAAACACTAAATGCTTTCTGTAGTTTGTGAGCATTGAAAATCTAATTTCATAAGTTTGTTTTTTTTTCTCAAAAATTTTTTTCAACATCACTTTGTATTATGTCAGTAAATGAATCATTAACTACAGGGTTGCTGTAAGTGAACTCATAAGCCTTGCTCATTTAAGGATCAATAGTGGATAGGAAAACATAAATTCAATCAATATATATATATATATATTTTTCAAACTAAATTAATATTCACATTCACCATGGTTACACTAAATTGATTAAAAGTGACAGTAAAGACACTTTTGAACTTTCTGCTCAAAGAATTCAGAAAAATAAAACGTATGACCATTTCCACAAAAATATTGTGCAGCACAACTGTTTTCAACATTCCTAATAATCAGAAATGTTTCTTGAGCAGCAAATCAGTATATTAGAATGATTTTTGAAGGATCATGTGACACTGAAGACTGGAGTAATGATGCTGAAAATTCAGCTTTGATCAAATTACATTTTAACAGATATTCACATAGAAAATAAATACAGCTTTGATGAGCACAAAGAGACATCTTTTAAAAACATTATCCCAAAATTTTAATGATTAAGTAACTGCACATATAACTCAGGGCACTAAAATATTCTTGGAATAAAGTAAAACATTTCATAACTTATGTTTTGTGAAAGTTCATAATGTGATTTTAAGGTGTTTTACTCATATGTTCTGCATTAAATCAATCCTTTCACTGCTAAGTGGTGAAAAAAAAAAAAAAAAAAAACACTTTAATTTCAACACCCGGACCGCAATTACACTAAAATAAATGAAAGTTTTATGGTCTTCCTACACAGCACAGAGTCAGTTCACGACTGCACCGCTCCTGAAAAATGTAATAAATGTCTTTTCTGAGACCTGTTTTATATCTGTAGTGTTTATTACGTCCTGTGATTTAAGACGAAACCCATTTCCTTCCTATTGATCACAATTAGATGTTCTGCTAACAGGTAACGCATGACCAGACTCAGATGTGCTCTAGAGTTAACATGTCGTGAGCAGCTTGACCCCTGCTGAGGGTTATCACTTCCCGCAAGAGAAACAAACCGTGAAGAGCGAGAGAAGTTCTCTCGTTGCCTTTCTGTGAGCTGGAAGATCCATTTGCTTTGATTACAAGGTGGCTGTTTGATTTGTGTAATGAAGCTTTCTGACAGCAGAGTAAAGGTGGTCTCCATATGAACATGTGCATTTATTTATTTATCTTCAGCTCTTTCTGGCACTGGGTTCTTTAAATGAGCATCTCCATCTCTTTGAGGCAGTCCAGACCTTCAGTGTTTAGAAAATCTCACAGCCAACTCTGAGGAACGAGGAAAAGGCGATACGGGGCGGCGAACGGGGCGATGCGTGTCTCGGCGGAGGGATTCCCGCAGCTGTGCAAACAGCCGAGCGCAGCTTTGGGGAAAACACACTCCAAACCGCAGCAGCTTCAGGTGACTGCACACCTTGAGCGCTTCACTCCGCACGTCAGACTCGACCCGCCGCAGTTGCTCACCGTGAGACGCGGCAGCTGCCGCCGCCGTCCGCGTACAGGTCGGACACGCTCGGAGACGCTCGCTTCCCAGGAAAGAGCTCATTCCCTCAGAGCTTCCTCATTATTTCCTACCGAATCTCAGTGACTCTCGTCAACAATCAGCTTCGATTCTGCCTGCTTCATATTTACACAAAGTGCCTCACAAATCTAAATAATACCGCACTGAGTGTCATTAATAACAACAACATTGTAATCTGACAACAATGCATAACAGATGATCAGTTAACAGTTCCAGTTATGATTATGTTATGATTTGTCATATATATTCATGCTACAGATCTGTTGTGCATTGCTAATAACTTGATGAAAGTTATTGGTCTGCACAGAATTGTGTATGACCTTCAAATCTAAATATGGAAACAAGTTTTATTAATGACATTAACTAACATTATAATCATACAATAATATGTAACAGATGATCAGTTAAAAGAAAGTTTCAGGAACTTGCAGATTCATATATTTTCACATTCATACTTATATCATCTACAGATCTATTAAGCAATATATGATGTTTGTTAATAACTTCATGAACGTTATTGGTCTGTTTAGACTTGTGTCAGATGTCTTTAGCTAAAATAATCTGGATTGGTTCATATTTACATATTTTTACAATGACCTCTAAAGCTAAATAACATGGCAACAAGTTTCATTAATAACTCTGAAATTATAATCTGATAATAATGCGTAACAGATTATCTGTTAAAAGAAATCAGAATATCATGAAAATTCATATATATATAGACTACAGTTGATTTTCATAATTATTCATGCTACAACATCAGCTATAGATCTGTTAAGCATTACATATTTGTTCATATCTTAACATTATTAACCTGTATAAACGTCTCAGATGTCTTTAGCTTTAAAAAAAAAAATAAAAAACGATTCTGAGGGAAGAAAACCAGATTTAGGCTACACTGATCTGCGTTTTGAATGCTAACATTGTTGATTAGCCAAAAAAAAAAAAAAAAAAAAATCTGTTCTTCCTTTTCTTTATAAGAAGCAAAGACCTTACAACTTAAAATGGAAGTGAATAATGCATAAATACTAAAATACTTTCAATAGTATAGCTACAAGACGTACAAAATGTGCATTAACATAACTGTGTGTGCTAACATGAATTTAGTCTTAAATTTGCTATATTATATCCGTGTTATAACCAATTTTAAACCTTCATTGCCATGACAATGAAATGCCACAAATCACAGCTGTAAAAATGAAGCTATAAACAGCTCAACAGCTAAAATAATCATATATGTGAAATTGTAAGTTTGACATTGCTGCTTGAAAATCCTCCACAAATCAGCTTCCTTGACTTCCATTGTAAGTGTCACTGTAACCTGCCTCTTTGCTATTTTAAAGAAAAATAAGGGTTGAGTTCAAATTATTTTTGCAGTAATCAACTTTAATGTCACAAACACTGCCGACAGAGCTTAACTTGGGCTGAACTCAGAATATTCCTTTAAAACTCACACAGACATCATTTTTCAGGACCTCACAGATGAGACGTCAACTTAACGATAGCTGAGAGTTGCAGAATTGTCCTAACAGTGTGTGTGTGTGTGTGTGTGATGTTGAGTGGGTTGGTTTAAACAGCTATGAGAAATGATTCGAGTGATGTGACATTTGCGTTGTTCCCAGGGTAAAGAAAACAAGTCAAAGGTTTAACCTTCACTTCCGCTAAATATCCCCACATCAGCCTGAACTAATTTAAGTTTAACTTGTAAAAACTGTCCACTGGCCTGACATGGAAAAAGACTCAATAAAACACAAATGAGTTCCAGATGACCCGCTGAACACACACACTCTCTCTCTCTCTCACACACACACAGAAAGTCTTTCCATATGCTTTCATCCTTTGTTCTGTAAAGTCTGTGTAACAGCCACAGTCAAACGCTTCTCTCTCTGTGAGTGACGGGGCGCCGCCGCTCCTCTCTGTACTTCTACAGTCATGTGATGTGCTGGCAGATTTCAGAAACATGAAACAAGCAAAATACACCAAATTGAGGGTTTTCATCTGGCACATATTGCAATTTGCCTGCTTTTCTTATTGTTTCATCTCTGAGAGGTCCAAATAAAGGTGGAGCTACAGGATAAAACAAAACTTCTACTCATTCATTTCCAATTCTCAATGATCTATAGGACCCTTTTTAATCTTTTTAATCTATTAATTTTTTTCTATTTTATTTTATATCATTTTAATTTGGACTCTGTTTTAATGGATATTTTAATGAACTCATTTAGAAACACGAAGGACATGCAGGATTCATGTTTAAATAGTCTTTTTGTGGTTTAATATTCACAGATATGGGCCCTTTTGATTTATTCACCTAACATTTGATTCATTCAACATTTGACAGAAACTCCGTGACATTCCATGTTATAAAAATTCCACGTCTGGATTCTGTGATTCCATCTATGTTTTCTGCATCTTGGAAATCATAGGGCCCTAGATCTATTCTTAAAGCCGTTAACTAATTCAAGCATCACTAGCATACATGAAACCTCTATTAAAGTGCTAAAATACAGTGTGTTACTTCACATATTGATCAAATGCATGCTTTTCAACTGCTGAAAGATAAAACAGGTGCGTTTGTGCAAAACAAACAGCTCATCTTTTCTTCTGAACAAGTCAAACTGGAGAATAAAGAGCATCATTTAGCACAGAGAGCTGAAAGTGCTTCTTTGCTCAGGGTTTGGCGGCGCTGGGCCGTCGACCCCCCGCCCTCCTGCTCGAGCTCCTGTTAGGATGGAAACCCGTCTGATACTTCAGACGAGCCTGAGGGACAGAAACAGCCTGAGGAATCTAGCAGAAGACCCCCAACACACACAATCAGGAGAGCCGCGTTCCCCTTGCAGCCTTCCGCAGTCAGACGTTCAAAGCTTCATCATTAAAACTGTGCCCTGGGACAAGAGCTGATCCACCCCCCGAACACCCACCACCACCGCGACACACACTGCGCTTCCATCCTTCACCTCTGTCTCCCTCTCTTTCACTGTCACACACACACACACACTATTCCCCAACACAGCCTTCATCATAGTAGAAAAACAGACAACAACTGCTACCACTAAACTCACACAGTCAAGAAAATGAGCTCATAGAACCATTATACAAAACAACAGAGAGAATGATAGAACCATAGAATGATAGATAAATAGATGGATAGAATGATAGATAGATGACAGACAAACATACAGACAGACAGAAAGACAGAAGGGTAGAATGACAGATAGAACGATAGAACGACAGAACAACAGATAGAACAATAGATAGATGATAGACAGACAGAATGATAGGCAGGACAACAGAACGATAGAACGACAGAGAACGATGGATAGATAGATAGATAGATAGATAGATAGATAGATAGATAGATAGATAGATAGATAGACAGATGGATAGAACGACAGATGGATAGAACGACAGATAGATAGATAGATAGATAGATAGATAGAACAACAGATAAAACGATAGAACAACAAAAGGACAAAACGATAGAATGATAGAACGACAGACAGAACGATAGAACAATAGATAGACAGAAGGATAGAATGACAGATAGAACGACAGAATGACAGAACAATAGATAGATGACAGACAGAAAGATAGACAGGACAACAGAACGATAGATAGAACGACAGACAGAACGATAGAACGATAGACAGATAGATAGATAAAACAACAGATAGAACGATAGAACGACAGATAGATAGAATGATAGAACGATAGATAGATAGATAGAACAATGGAGTGCTAGATAGAATGATACATAATTATGGATGAAATAATTAATTAACAACAGATAAAACATTAGAATGATAGAATGTTAAAATGATAGACAACGATAAATAGAATGATAGTTCTTGTTTTTTTTAGACAGAAGAAAGAAAGTGATTTAGCTGATGTTTGGAATGACATGAGGACGAGCAAACAAGTGAACTATTCATTTAACACACCATATTCAACTAAAATAACATTTTCTGATTTTCATACAGCTCCTGTTTGCACGAGCACATGTGGAGGTTTCTAAGTGTCTGAGTGTGTGTGTGTGTGTGTGTGTGATTGATGAGGACTCAATGAGGTGGCTGAGAGAGCAGGTACAGATGAACGGACACACAGTGTGTGTGTGTTTAGGAGATAAATGAGATTCACTCCACGAGGTGAAGTCGGTCTCCAGACAGAATCAAAGAACCACTAACCCCTGACACACACACACACACACGGCGGAGCAGGGTGTATGTTGTGTGTTGTTGTTCATTACACCTGTACCGTCAGTTTCTGTAGGTTTGTTCCCTACAGCTCCGAGTTTCTCTCACGTTCACGTGAAGCTGTGAGCAGCATTAGCACATTATCCGTCTCACCTGAGAGCGGCTCCATTATTACCTCAGCCGAGAACATTAACGTTAACACAGGCTCATCACGTGATCAGCGCACTTTAGAGGAAGTCGGTGAAATGGAACAGAAGTTGATTGTGATACAGGTGATGAGATGGTTGGTTTCTCATTATCTGTTTACTTACTGTGAGCCGCCGAAACTGCTGCGCTCATATGAGGCCGATTCTCACAGAGCAGCAGATAAGGACTGTCATTACGCCACTCTTTGTCAACACGTTACTAATATTGGCACATGTTAAAATGGCTCCGGGACAATAAATGATGTTTTTGTGGGAAGCGAGAAATGAAGGAATGCTTGATTGTGATTGTTATCCAGTGGCGAGTAAAGCAGCTTTAGTCCTCCAGCCCAAATAAACACAGATTACAAACTAGTCCATTACTGCTTATTTATGGGTTTGTTTCAGATTGACTCCGTCTTCTGGCAGAACCGATTACATGTGGAGGAACTGGATTTGAGAACTAGATTTAGAAAGCAAACATTTAAAGAATAAGACATTTTAAATGGAAGCTGGAAATCCTGCAAGTTATGGTGTGGCTGTAAAATAAATATAGAAGTTTCATCAGTATTTTATAATAACATCTTTGTTTCCATCCAGTTTTGGAACTTGTGCGATGAAGTTCAGCGCAACCTGACACACATTAAACACATGAGGATGTTTTAGTTTAGTTTTAGTTTTCAGTTCAGAGATCACCGGCGTATTGCTGTCAGTCTCATTACACACAGCTTGTTCTTTGACTTTCTCGTTGTGTACAGAACTGCATTTCATCTCTCCTGTCTATATACACCTCACGCTCACACACGCTGCTTTCTTCTCTTTTCCAGGAGTGTTTACAGCTGCTGTTGGTGAATGAAGTGATCTGGAGGGCCGTAGAAACAGAAGGCTGAACTGAAACGACTGTCAGTGTGTCATGATTTAATCAGCCTCTTACAGCAGTAATGCATCTGTCATTCTGCTGTTCTTCACTCGTCTCACAGGTCCGATTCTTCACTGTAAATAACGCTCGTCTCAAGCAGTTTAGAGCTTAATCTGTAACTGAGCAGAGGTTTGTGCTTCTTGTAAAATGCCTTTAAGACAATGCGGGGAACCACACACACTTTTACTAGAACAATAACTAATAAACAAGTCTGTTTTTTTCAGTGTGTCTGAGGTTTGTGGGACATTTTTAGCACAGATCATTTTATTTGAAATACACTATCATTCAGTTTGGGGTCTGTAAGATTTTTTCATTCATACTACAAGTTAGTTCAGCAAGGGTGCAATAAATTGATCAAAGTTGATGATAAAGACATGTATAATGTTATAAAAGATTTAAATAAATGCTGTTCTTTTAAACTTTCTATTTAATCAAAGAGTCCTAAAAAATAAAATGAATCACAGCTTCCACAAAAACAGTGTTTTGGAATTCATTTAGAATTTATTTATTTCTATTTATTATGTATTGATATTTTATTTATTATTAAATTTCCACTCCTTAATTACTAGTAAAATGGTGAATAACACATTATGTGAAATTGTTAAATAGAAAAACTGTTTTTTTTTCTTCTTTTTTTTGTAATACATACGCAAATAATACGTTGTTTTATTTACAACTTCAATAATAATACATAATAGTAATAATAATAATAACATTATTATATATATATATATATATATATTTTTTTTTTTTTTTTTTTTTTTCAGTGTAGAAAACGGGTATTTTAAATTATATAATATTTTACAACATTACTGTTTCTACAGTTTCTGCAATTATGCAATTAATAATCAAATAAACTGTGTTCTAAACTGTGGTGCACTAAGTCAAACAAACCTTGTTTAATCATAATTTAGAATCTGAACTATCAGTAATTCTTGATTTTGAGTTGATTTAACTCTTTTTATAAAGCTGAAATCTTGCCATTTAGAGCAGCAGCTGACACTGTAACAGGAAGCCTGACTCTCTCTCTTCCTGTCTCTCTCTCTCTGGCGTGTCGTTCTGAATTTGATCAATGAACTCAATTACCGTGTGTTTCTAGGGACCCTGAGTGGGCTTTCCTCCGTGATGCATAGCGAACGCCACACCTGATGCGGCTCCCAAAATCTCCTCAATAAATAAGACACACACACACACACACACACACACACACGGATCCCAACACCTCACAGTCTCTCTCTCTGCTAGGCTAGCCACTAATACATGGGCTCAGTTCATGCATTATTAATGAAGAGAGCTCGGCGAGTGGCAGAGACAAATAGGGAACAGAATTCACTGACTGGCTCCGAACGCTCTTTTTAGCCATGCTTGAGTTTCCTCTCAGTCCATCCTGACACGGGAACATTTCTTATTACACTCTTTCCACTCTATAGGCTTCCTCTCTCTCTCTCTCCTCATGTAAGGATTTGAAGAAGCACTCCACCTCCAAATCACTCATGGAAAAAGCGCTTTCTGGAGAGACCTGCCGAGGAGTACGTCCACGTGTGTGTGTGTGGGAAAAGAGCCGTTTCCCTGAGGCTTTAGAAGAATATCGGATTCAATCTGTTCAGCTTTATCTGAGGCACAGAGCTATTCTAGTTGCTTTCAAGTTCAGCTGAGCATTTATACCGGTTAGAGGAGCAAGTTTCCTCGAAAGGAAACATTCTTATTAGTGATTAAGCATCACTATTACTACTGCACACACGAGAGAGTCACTTCACTAAGTGACCAGACACAGTTTTCACCTGCTGCATGATAAAACAGATGAAAAAATAAGGTTCAAAACACTTTTCACTCAAGGCAGGAAGAAAACACCCAGCAACCATCCAAACCACCATACCAATCAAACAGCAACACCCAGCAAACACTACTCGACATCATAGGTTTTTCTTATTTTCTCCTCTAAAATAACATGTAAAGTTTAAACGGCTTTAAACAAATACTATTGATGTCTGTTTTTAGTTTTGTATATTATACTTTTTAAAGGAGAAGTCCACATCCAGAACAACAATTCACAAATAATTTACTCACCCCCTTGGAAGAAATTATTGGTTTTGAGGAAAACATTTCAGGATTTTTCTCCATATATTGGACTTCATTGGTGCCCGATTTTGAACTTCCAAAATGTAGTTTAAAAGCAGCTTCAAAGGCTCTAAATGATCCCAGCCGAGGAAGAAGGGTCTCATCTAGCACAACGATCAGACGTTTTTTTTCGGAAAATAAAAATTTGTATTCTTTTTAAGCACAAAAGCTGGTGTAGCACAGGCTCTGGGATGCGTGTCCACGATGCTACGTACTATTGAATCACGTCGAAAGGTCACGCAGAACTACAGACCCAGTGTTCACAAAGCGAACGCGCAAATACCAAGAAAGTGCAAGTAAGTTTTTAAACGTTGTTTACAAACAAAAAAGGTACAACAATGTCCTCCTCTCAAGTTGTAGGAGAAAATAAGATGCAGTTTTTCACCATACTCTACATTTTTGAGCTGGAGTACACAGACGATGAACTTAGACATGATTCGTAGTAGTGATGGGAAGTTCAGATCATTTTACCGACTCGGACCTTTGAGTCTCGTTCAGCAAAATGAACGAATCTTTTTTCGAGTCATTTCGTTCATTTTAGCAAAATATAATTAAAACTACTTCCCTAACACATCTACTGCTTACACAAACGTTGATCACACTACAAACAAGACAAAACTATAATGCTATAAGAAACAGAAAAGATTCATTCATCGTTTACCTGGGTCTTTAGTCTATGATTAGCTCACGTGACAATAAACAAATCAAACCAAAGTGATAAAATCAACAGACTATTTGCATGCAGACTTTTGAATGTGTACTTTTTTTGTGAAATAAATACTTTTATTCATCAAGGATGCATTAAATTGATCAAATGTGTCAGTAAATACATGTATAATGTTACAAAAGATTTCTATTTCAAATAAAAGCTGTTCTTTTGAATTTTCTATTCATCTGTGAATAGGTTTCCACAAAAAGCACCTCAACTGTTTTCAACATTGCTAATAATCAGAAATGTTTCTTGAGCAGCAAATCAGCATATTAGAATGATTTCTGAAGGATCATGTGACACTGAAGACTGGAGTAATGATGCTGAAAATTCAGCTTTGATCACAGAAATAAATTAGATTTTAACAGATATTCACATAGAAAACAGCTAGTTTAAATTACAATAATATTTTTGATCAAATAAATGCAGCTTTGGTGAACAGAATAGACTTCTTTCAAAAACACGTTAAAAATCTTACCAACCCTGAAGTTTTGGAAGGTACAAAATATAAAGTACTACATATACAGTATAATCAAGCTGTGCGTTGAGTCTCATGACACAATTTGTGAAACGTCACACATAATCAAATACTAAAGCCTAAATTCACCTCAGACGTCAATTCAACACTGCAGCAAATGTAGTCTAACTCTTATTCTTAACGACATGAACATGCATTCAAGCTCCATCTTCCACACTCTTCTGCTCATCTTAAACTTGATCCACCGCTGAAGCACATGTGAGATAATTAAAAAAAATACACGCAGCAGCAGCACTCTGAACTGATCTTGTGAACGCTCAGAAAGCGTGATTTATTCACACAGATCTTTTAAAGGCGGGTTTGTAGTTTTCTGTGAAGTAAGCAGACATCTGAAGCGTGTCGCTCCTGGATGCCTTTGAAAACTTGACAAGTTTGGAACATTGATTTTAGTCCACTTACAAAACAAACAGAGACGAGTGTTTATATCACTGATCAAAGTGCGTGCTATATACTGTACACACACACACACACACACAAATACCGTTACATACAACATGATCTGAGATCTTCCAGAGAGCATCTTGAGCTTCAGTTGAAGCAAGAACATCTAACTATCTTTACTTATTTACTGATTTAAAACACATTTGAATATGCACAGCAGAGAATGAGATCTGAGAGCTGCAGCAAAAGAGATTTTCAGTGAATAACTGATAAAAATTAAGACTGTTACTCACATTAAGCTTCAGGTGACTTGAAACATAGTGCCAAAATCTGCATAAACTACTGTTATGGTACTTTATGGTGTTTTTTAACTTTTTTTGAGGGCTTTAACAATGTTGAATAGAGTCACTATAATTTAGGTTTCCTCAACCATTCTTCTTTTGAAAAATACAGCAGATTTAGAAATACACGAGGGTGAGTGAATTCAGGAAAGAGCATCTAGAGTGTCAATAATGGAAGAAAGAACATTGGATCACCTAAACAAAGTCAAATTTACTTTGTAATGCTAATTACATGTAATTAGTCACATAGAAACAGAAGAGCCACTTCCTAAGATCTGCTCTGAAATCTCATTTGTGTGCTCAGATTAAGAAAATCTGTCAGGTTTGAAGAATCCCATCTGATTTTCATATGTCATACAGTTTGAATATGTGTAGTAGAGAATGAGATTTGAGATCTGCAGCGATGGAGATTTTCAGTGAACACTGAGAAAAAATTATTCTTCACATGAAGCATTATGCGACCCCGGACCACAAAACCAGTCATAAGGGTCAATTTTTCAAACTTTTATGATTTATACATATGAATACATATGAATAAATAAGCTTTCCATTGATGTTTGTTTTTCTTTATGACAGGACAATATTTGGACAAGATTCAACTGTTTGAAAATCTGGAATCTGAGGGTCCAAGAAAAATCCAAATATTGGTAAAATATTTAAAAACAAAAAGTTGTCCAAAGTAAGATCATAGCAATGCAGTAGGAGATTTACAAAATATCTTCATGGAACATGATCTTTAATTAATATCCTAATGATTTTTGGCATAAAAGCAAAATTGATCATTTTGACCCATACAATGTACTGTTGGCTATTGCTACAAATATACCCATGCTACTTAGAGGGGTCATTGGATGCCCAAGTTGATATGATTCTTTAGGGTATTAATGAAAAGTCTATAACATGCTTTGGTTAAAATTTCTCAATGGTGGTGTAAAAAACACATTTTATACCTTGCCAATAATCAGCTCTGCAAAAATTAACCTGTTCTGGTCGATGTGGCTTTAAATGTTAATGAGCTCTGCTCGCCCCGCCCCTCTCTTCTCTCTGTGGAGTGACGAACCTGTTTACTTTAGCCGCATTTACCCGTGTTTAGCCACGAAACCTGCTAACTAGCACATTATTAGGAAAGGCGATCGCAAAAATTCATAAACAAACCCTCATACTCACTTCTGCTGTAAGTAAAGCTGGATCACGAATGATTTGCACGAACATAGACGCATTTGTTTAGATCGGGAGGTGCATTCCCTTCACAAACAAACATAATCCACAGCATCTTCAGCTGCTCAGATGTCGGGAGTAAATGACAACCACTATGTTCATTATTACATCCAACAATAGAACACCTTAGGAGCCATACTTGTCTACGTCCTGGCTCCGGCATTGAAACAATGGCGTACTTTTATGAATTTTTTTTTTTTTTTTTAAATCAAGCTTGAAAGACGTGTTCAGCATTTGGAATAAATATTCTTCAAACATTCTTCTTTTCTGAGAGGTTGAATACACAAATGGATCTCCAACATGATTTGAGATCTTCCAAAGATCATTTTGAGCTTCAGTAACGGCAGCAAGAACATCAAGTCAAATGTACTTTTATTTAGATGTTATTCTTTCTCTTAATTTAATTGGTCACATAAAAATAGAATATCTAATTCAAGATTATTTAGATTAATCTGAGAATTAATATGTGTTTCCATTTTTCATAACAGTTTGAATATGCGTGGAGAATGAGATTTGAGAGCTGCAGTGATGGAGAAGACTTTCCGCGAAAAATGAGTAAAATCCGAGTCTGTTTCTCATGCAAAGCATCATGTAACTTGGAACATAGTGCCAAAAGTTGTACAGACTATGCCTATGATACTTTTATGGTGCTTTTTTATCTTTTTAGGGGCTTAAACTCTGTGGTCAGTATGTGGAGAGAAAAAAAAAATAAAAAAATCGCAGCAGATTTTAAAAAAAGCATGAGAGAGCATTGACCAATAATTACAACGAGTACTTAAAACACTCTTAATATGTCTACTATAACTTTGCTAATTTCCAGGTTAAATGGCAAAAACCCCAGGTCTTTACTGTGGACTGTATTTCACCTTACAGTGAGATCCATCGCTCAGTTGTCGCTTATACTAAAAAGCCTGTCTGTTGAGTTGTGTGTATGTGTGTGTGTGTGTGTGTGTGTGTGTGTGTGTGTGTGTGCAGGCTAATGGCGGGCGCTGTGTGAGGATTAGGGTGAGAGGAATATCAGATGTGTTTCTGATGAGGTGGCGAGCTCTCCTCTCCTCCTCGGCTCTGTGTGCGTCTCGCTGTATCTTGTTCGCGCTCCGCTGCGGCTCCTCAAGCCCTTTGAAGTAGAAACTCCACTTTAAGTAAACGCCTGACTGCCGTCCCCTGCACTTCTCGCGCTTGTCTCGCAGTAATTGCCTTATTTCATCAAAGCAGGTGAAGGGCCGCAGAATAACTCACACTCTCTCTCTCTCTCGATCTCTGTGCCGTCTGTTGAGTGTGTGTGTGGCAGAGCGTTCAGAAACAGGTGCGAACGTTTTAACCGTTGCACACCCAGATGTCACCGCTAAACTAAGGAGACTCGTCCCAGAGGTGTTTAATGAACTTTCCTCTCTGAAGGACTCAGAATGTGTGACGCGGCCCTCTGCCGAACGTTCACGCTTTGCTCTCGTTCGATTCGAGCAGCACAGGGACCCGAATTACACATTTATACAGCAACGGTACATGCTGCGTGCGGCCGTATTAAGGAAACAGTTCGTTTACTCACTGTCGTGATGATTCAAAGCTGTAAGACTCTCTGCTGTGGATCACAAAAGAAGTTGTTTTGAGAAATGTACAAGATGCTCTTTTCCAACCAATTAAAATGCGAACTCAAAGTTTTAAGCTTAAAAGCGGCATTAAAATAGCACAGAAGTATGATCACACATATGACTCGAGCACTACATTCGAAGTCTTCCGAACTTATTCCGATTTCAGTTTAGCCAAAACTGCATGAAAATGTTGATTAATGAGAGTTCCTGACAGAAATAGCAATGTCTGATTTGTGAATGAATCACTTTCAGATCTCATTCATTAACATTAGATAATTACTTGACATGAACTAACAATACTTCTACAGCATTTATTTATCTTAGTAGTGGCAATTTTAACAGTTTGTATTTATTTATTTATCTATTTATTAATTAGTTTTGGTAAATTAAAATATGCATCTGTTAACATTAGTAAATGCACAGTGAACTAACTTTAACAGATAATGAACAGCTGTGTTTTTATTGATTAACATTAACAATGATTAATATATTATGTGATAAAAAATACACAACTGTTCAAAAGTTATGGGTCTTTTTTTAATTAAATGAATACTTTTATTCAGCAAGTACACATTAAATTGATTAAAAAAGATTACTATCATTCGACTTCGCAGGACTTCAAATATAGTGTTTTTATTTTTAAAACTATCAGAAATATGTTCATTGAAATAGAGCTAAAATAACATTTTAGATACAAAACAAACTTGAAAAACGTACAAAATAGAAGTACTAGAAATTACTGAAATGAAAAATGGGCGGAAATAAATAAATAAATAAATACATAAATAAAATGGATAATATAAAAATAAAAGCTAAATTAAAATAAGTAATATTTATTAAATAAACTAAATTTGACAAAAATGGACTAAATTTAGTCACTGAAACAGAAGAGGAGGAAGAAAAATTCAGCTTTAAAGCATGGTGTAAATCTCTGTCTCATAAGGGTGTACAGGGCTTCGTAAGCTTTTAAACAGACTTCAGATACAACAGTAAAGCATCGAAAGGAAGATATAAAGGGAATTAGATTCAGTCAGTTGTGAAGTTTTGAGCTGTGCTTGAGTTCATTCTAGATTTGCTCAGTTTAGCGGCGTAGAACCAGCTCTAAACCTGCTGTAAGCCGCGCTGACGTGTGTGTGTTTGTGTGTGTCTTTGTCTCCAGCCGTCCATCCAGAGCGGATCAATAGACTCTGTGAGCGTGGGACAGTGTGTCACTGTGCCGTGGACGCGCGGGTCTGGAGTCAGTGCCGCCCGCTCGCCGCCCTCCATCACTGTCTGTCAGCGGAGCAGAATGAGCTGTCTGAGAGCAGATCGATGGCTGACATAACCGCACAACACACACTCCGACTTACGAGCACTTCCTCTGTCAGAAATCACACACTGATACATTACACACACAAACAACAGCGCTCCGCCGCGCCGCGACGACACGTCAAATGCCCAGAAGAAAAATGATGTTTGGACCGACATAGAGGTTGTTTTGGGCGGTTTGGCCTTTGGTCTGAACGGAGAGACGACCCGCGCACAATCTGACTGTACGGGAACTTTCAAATAAAAGCTCAAATGTGACATACAGTGACATTAACAACTCAAAACTTCCCCATTTCACACAGAGCATTTACTAACCCTAAAATATGACTGACATCAAAACCACAAGCTCATTAACATATCCCCGCCTACATTTACATATTGGGGAGTGTCTACATTTGGCTCTCTTTAGCCAATAATTGAGCTCACAAGAGTGTCATATTTGTGATTTGTGGACGAGAGCTTCACGCAGGAAAATTTACGTAGACATCTGTCTAATTCAACTAGATTCTACAAAACAACTAATGAATAAGCACTAAAATACTGTAGAATTCAATTAGACACATTACCTTTGACATCAGCGTATAAAGATAAGAAAAGAAGGCCTGATTTGGGGACAAAATCTAATTTTTCAAATAAAAATTGTGATTGCAATTTTAAATATGATTTATTATTATTAAAGGAAACATTAAACAAAATACAAAACCATTGTAATATTTCACTCCAAAACAGAAAAAGTATTTGAGAAACAAAATAATTTATTTTACAGTACAACTGTAAAACAGCAATGCAAAACATTTGAAAATGTATTTCCTTTTTTTTTAAACAATAAACCACTGAGCTTTAATTTTGTAATATTTATATTTATATAATAAATATAATAAATATTATGGAATATTTATGTAATAAAACTGCAGCATTTGCAACTTGATGTTAACTATACATGATTATATGATTAGCATTTCATTTTTGTGTATATTGCATAAATAAACAGGTGTTTACCTGCCGTCTGTGACCCATCGTTTGAGATTCACCGGATTAAAGACTTCAGCAGCTCCATCTCACAGCACAGAAGTCTGAGTGATTTATATGCACACACACACACATAGACACACTTTAGGAAAGACTTCAAAGAAAGTTCATGAGGAAATTCAACATAATGGGCGGCCGTAGGGCAGATTGGAGCTCCGCACAGATCAGTGTGGAGTGACATTAGTGGCAGCCTCATTAATTTACTGCCAAAGAGGTTAGAGACTCAAGCTTAGTGCTGGTCCACCTGCGATCTTCACACACGCAGAGTCACAGTGTGTGTGTGTGTGTGTCTCTGTGTGTAAAATCAGTTGCAATCTGTCCGAGAGCTCCAGCAGTACCACAGTATTAGCTCAAGACCCTGATCTTCATCATGCTACACACACACACACACACATTAAAGGTAGAATACAGTTCAGAAAACAGTCGATTTTGTCTTCATTTAGGCCTGTGGTATTTCAAATCTGGCTTACTTTCTTTCAGGGGACGCAAACGTAGATGTTTAGTAGAATGTCTGAGCTTCCGTCCAAGGAAAATTGATAGTGATTTATATGTCAGGCTCCAAAAAGGCAGAATATAGTGCACAAGCCAAATGAACTACTAAGACTTCTGATGGCATAAAACTGAGGACTAGACCTGAAGACCAGTTTTTATTGGTTATTTCACTGGTTACATTTTTTATTAATTTATTTATTTATTGGTTATTTCATTGGTATATAAATATTTCCCTTCACCAAAGCTCTCAAATCTCATTTGTGGTCATGCATATTCTAGCTGTGATGTAACAGACATGGCAATAGATTTTCTTCTGTATTGTGAAGTATATTGAAGTAAAACAGATTACTGAAAAAGAACCAAATGTAGGATGGGACTTGGTTTTATCCACCTGTTGCTGATTGGATGTTGAGATCTGGGAGTTGCTCACAGAAATGGAGGCGGGGCTGAATGCAAGCTTGCGGTGGGTTAAGAAAAGGGCGGAGTTTAAGCAGACTCAATGATTGGTCCTGTATGTGTCACAAGTTATGACATTTTGATTAAACATTTTGAGGTCAAAACAAATTTTAAAACAAAACATTCTAGATCAATTTTTACCATTTTTTATGTATTTATTGTACTTTATTATTTATTGTATTTATTGTATGTGTTATGTTAGACTTTCGTAAAAACATTTGGCCCATTGTTGTTACTATGATTTTACTGTTGTGATATAAAGATGAAATAAAATAGTAAAACAATAGATAAATACTGGATCTGCATATCAGTTATTAAACATATAAACATACAAACAATCTGTGTTGGGGAAAGTTACTTTCAAAAGTAATGCATCACAATATTGTGTTACTTCCTTAAAAAGTAACTAATTATGTTAGTTACTTTTTATGGAAAGTAATTTGTTACATTACTTTTGTGTTACTTTTAAAATCTGGACAGGGCTTGCATGATTGTTTTTAATATAAAAAGTTCTATTTTTAGAAAATGTAAAAGCCCTTTCACACCAAAGTGAAATGAACAAGTCTCAGGCTGAAGTTAATTCACATCTGCACAGTAGAATGCAGGAGAACACTTTCTTAATAAAATGGTTAATAAAATGGAATTAAATACATGAAGAATATTTGTGTTATTTAACATTTAATTATTGCAGGTTTGCATCATATTCTGAGTTTGCATTTCACTGTTTTAATTCATTTTGATGAACACTGAATCTGTTTTTTGCAGGTGAGATGAGTAAATGCATGTTCACATTTAGTCTTAAACTACTGTATCATCATGTTCACACTGCGCACACGACGCTTCTGTACTTCTGATTTCTCTCAACTTGGGGACAGGAGACTAGTCAGTTGATAAACAGAAAAAAACAAAGTAACTGGCATTACTTATTTGAAAAAGTAACTCAGATATTCTCTTGTAAATTAAAATGTAATGTCTTACTTTACTAGTTACTTGAAAAAAGTAATCTGATTACATAACTTGTAATGCATTACCCCCAAATAATTCGATTTGTTATCGGTTACAAAAAATCTATATCATCTGATCTTTAGAAAGATATGCATGAATGAACCAATAACACGCATTTAGAAAATAGATAATTTCATGCCGGTTTTCATATTTGCTTTATGACGACCGTGTGGCACCTGTGAGCCATTCCTGACGTCATGCGTGTCTAAACGTGCCATTTTTTAACTGAACACACGCAGGGATGAGATCTGAGCGCATCAGGAGTGAGATTTTCAGGACTTTAATTTGGGTCTGTTCCTCACACAGAGCATCATATGACTTCCGAAGACTTGGAAGATGATGCATGAGTCATACGGACAACTGTTATTGCGCTTTTCAGTCCTTTATGGAGCTTGACGCTCATGGTCATTGAACTGCAAAGAGACTGAGCATACAGTTTTGGACAGACATGAGGGTGAGATTTAGATTATTGGCCGAACGGTTCCTCGAATGTGTCTAATGAACACATAACTGAATGATAAGTATCTACTCCTGACAGATCTGGCGATCGTCTTCGGCAGTCGTTCAGCTCCGAATCTCTAGAATAGCGCGGCGCGCGCATACACTCTGCCAGCGAGCAGCGCTGGGGTTTGGTGGGGCGCCAGATACGCACATGCTCATAACCTGGAAAGCGGCGGCCCGCGGAGCGAAGCATGGCGGCTCAGCGTCGGCCGCTCTCTCCAGACTCATTCACAGCTTGTTTCTGCTGTTCTCTCCAGCCTGTCAGAAAAACGAGTGTTTAACCCTAACGCAGCGAGAGGATGACCTCTGATCCCCCCCGCCGCACCGTTGGCATAGTGACCGAAGCAAACTCTGGCCACCGCGTTGGCGCGGCCGGCCCGGCTGTCGGTAACAGGTGTCACAGACTCAGAGTTCCCTCGGCACCAGCAGTCGAGCACAATGGTTCCTGCTGCTGTAGGATGAGTTATATACATGGATCTGTTCCCGGACTCACACACACGTCAATCCTGCCAAACAAACTCTGTGTGTGTGTGTGTGTGTGTGTGTGAATGGAACATTAAAGGAATGTTCTGGGTTCAATACTTACAATACAATTTTGCAATACATTGCAATTTTACAGTACATTGCTTTTGTTTATGCACAGGGTCAGTTTTGTGATTTTGGTCTACTTTACCTTTCATAACATGTTGTTTTAGACTAACAGAAAGAAATACACTTTTAAATGTGCAGTTAATTGCTCTATTTATTTGTGTTTGTGGATTTCATTTGCAATGCATATAATTAAATGATGTTTCTCTGCCCACTTTGGCAGCACTTACATACACTAAACTTTACAATTTGTATTTTCTAATGTACTGCAATCAATCAGCTGGGGAAGTACGCTGATATCTAGTGGTTATTATTATTATTTTTTTATCCAATTAATTTAGGGTGTATTGCCTAAATGTGACCTAATGACACATATATTCACAGTAAATGATGAAGTATCAACACATTTAGACGCAGTGTTCATGTGGGTGAAGCATGTGTGCGAACCACTAGCCCCAGCTCCAACATGAATGCATAAATATACTGTACACACACACACACACACACACCATATGTCTTTCTATCATCCCCTCTCGGGCATCAGCATCAATCTGATACAAGTGAGATGAATTTGAAGAGCATACTGTATATAAGCAGGGGTGCACATACTTTTTCAGCCTGGTTCTCATAAGAGGACCTGGAGATTTAGTTTGGTCCTAACACTGCATATAGTGTGACCCATTAAATATAACTTAAAAAAAAAAAAAATAATAATAATAATAATAATAATAGTTATATTATTGCACTTTATTTATTTAGTTTCTTATTTAATGAATTAAACAAAATAGTTTAATAATAAAGTGTGGTAATACTGGTTATATTTGAAAATAAAAGGGAGTATTAAATAAAAATATTATTATTTTATAGTAAACTAAAAAATAAAATGCTAATATTTACCCTTTTAAATGTGAATTTTCATCACCTTCATTTTCAAACCTAAAATCAGCAAGTTTTTTTTTTTGGGTTGGTTGCCAGCAAGTAAGTATATGCGCTGTTGTGCTATATGCACAGTTTTTGTGCTTTGAAAATGGCAGCAAATAGCCTAGATTTATGCTTTCAGTTCAAATAGAAATCTTATACAGTATTACAGTTTGTCGATCTAAAATGAGTGGTCAGAACTTATTTACAGAGCGCATTTTTTATTTTGATCGCGCATGCGTACCACTTATGTGCACCCCTGTATATAAGACTACTTTGTAAACTATTTCTGATAGTCAAGCCTTATTCAGATTGTTGTGTACAATAGGGTTGTGCCGATAGACAATAGTATTGTGTATCGACGGTAGTCAGAGATATCGCCTGCTGCCGATGCCTTTGACGATAGCATGACGATTATTATTATTATCTGTTAAAAATAGACTAGGTGCCTAACTTTAGCGATGCAGTGCAGACAGCAGCTTCTGGGGCGCTTCAGAAACTTGACGCGAAGTGGTATAGCGGTGGTATAAACCCAAACAGTCTGTAATTGCGTGCAGTTGCTGACGCTTGCAATAGCGTGCAATTGTTTTCTTATGCGTGCCGTTTTTCAGGTTTTACTTTAACTTTTGACATCAACCCCATATAGCAATGAGAGGGAAAAGGATGGAAAAGGGGGGCACTGCAACTCGTTTTAGGGGGAATGGCCCCCCTTCGCACCGCAAACGTGTGCAGTGTAAATAAGGAGTAAGAAACTATTATAACTATTGTGTTCACTTATGGTACCGGGAATGTTTTTTAAAGTGCATGAACTCACGCTAGACTAGGCTAGGCTAGTCAGGGATGATGTTCTTTGATGACATAGGCTAAATGTTCTTTGCTCGTCTTCTGTAGCTGCTTATGAAGAAAATGTAAGCATTAGTAACTTACAATGTTTCTATTAAATTGTTATGTTAAACACAAATTAAGTCATTAAAACAAAAAATAAGGCTGCTTTTTGCCTTATGTCGGTGTTGTTTCATTTGCCGGCAATGAAACTAAGTAAGTAAATAATTCAATAAATTAGCACGATAATATCGTATATCTGCAATCTCACAGGCTGACAATAAAATTATATGAAAATTAAGCATATCGCCCAACACTAGTGTACAAACTATTGTTAAAAAGAGGGCCAGTGAGCTTTTTTTTTTTTTTTTTTAAGTTTAAGTTTTTTTTTTTTTTTTGTTTTTTTTTTCAGCAAGGATGCATTAAACTGACAATATATAATGACAATAATAATGACAAGCAAACGATTTTTTTAAGATTTTCAAAAATCATGTTTTTTTTTTAATATATGTTTTTATTGTGTTTTATTGTGTTAGATAGCTGTATTTTTATTTTTTATTTTTGGTTATTTTTATTTAATCAAAATAACCAAACTGCAATTTGATTAATTGGAATGCACAATGAAAAACATGATTTTAGAAAACCGTTCTAAAAACTGTATTTACCTGTGAATCCTGAAAAATAAAATGGACCACGGTTTCCGCAAAAATGTTGGGCAGCACAACTGTTTTCAACATTGATAATCAGAAATGTTTCTTGAGCAGCAAATCAGCATATTAGAATGATTTCTGAAGGATCATGGGACACAAACCTGGAGTAATGATGCTGAAAATTCAGCTTTAATCGCAGGAATAAATTATGTTCAACAACAGATTCATAAAATAGATCAGCTATTTTAAACTATAATAATGTTTCAATATTTTAATATATTTTTGCCTTCATGAGCATAAGGCATAAGATATTCTGTTGCCTTACAGTAGTTACGTGGGTTGAAATCTGCGTTTCACACGGACTGAACTAGATGAGCAGCTTTACAGCATGGAAGCTTCTCTTCATCAGGCTGTTGAGGATCTCAGATGGCTTGAGGAGCAGTTATCAGCTCCGCTTCACGTTCGCTTATCAAGCGCCCTTAAAATGTCCTTTTCTATTTTGTCAGCAACCAAACGAAATGTGCGGAAATGTGTTTGCCTTCCACAAACCCCCGTCTCTCTTTCTCTCTCCAGCCGAATCCCCTGTTCCTCCTACACAGCTCAGATCAATTTGTCTTCAAGACACAAATCCATATTTTTTTCATCCCAGGTATCACACACACACACCCGCGCTGATTCAGCTCTATGGGCAGACACATGCTGACCTCAGAGCCCCACACCTCTGCTTCACTCGCTCTTTCATCATACCACGGCGAAAGTGTTGAAGCGTCTCTCTCTCGGTCCGTCTGAGTGTCCGCCGTGTGCATTTCTCTTCCCTGAGCAGCGGCTCTCAGCGCTGGGAGAGGACGTTTCCCTCGAGCTCTTAGCGGATCAATACTACACAGGACTTAAATTAGACCTCCAGTCAGACAAATCCACCTCAGCTGCCGTGAGTCCAACCCACGATCCCCTGAAAATTTACTTTTTTTTCCACTAAGTTAAGCAATAAGTGCAGGAAATGAGAAGGAAAAGAGCAGCTGTCTTGAATGTTTCTAATCTTTTTTTCTAGTCAAAATGCCATCCACAGTCCCCACAAACACACTCGCATATCTTCTGACAGAAATTAAATGCATGATTAACAAGTGCCTGCGAAGGATAGAAAACAACTCATTTTTTAAAAGAGCCCATGCTTTATATTTGTTTTGTTTTTTGTTGTTGTTTTTTTAATAAAACTAAAATTTCTACTACACCATACTTTTTTACACCAAATTATTTTTGATTAAGAATGTGCTTGGATGTCCACTTTGTCAAGATTTATCTCAGTTCAAGAGACGAACTTGCTCCCAAACTAAGCAAACACACACATATTTATTTAACACTGTTGAAATTAATCATGAAACAATGAATTTATCTTCCATAATGTGATGTACTTCAGAGTGAAAGTGGAAATGATGTAGCATGGAGCATGATTTTACACCGATGAATTTGATTGGCTCTACAAAACAATAGACAAATAATATTATGGGATGACAGTATTTCGGTGATGCAGAAAAAGTTACCACATTTGTATAAAAGATGAAGAAATCTGACATTTTTATAATATGACATTTTATAACAATTAACAATCATTTTTATAATAAATAATAATATTTAAAAAAAAAAAAAAATTCTAAATAAAACCCCAAAAAATTAAGTAATGGGAGTTAATTCCATATTCAATGCTGATCCCATATTGTCATTATAAATGACTAGCTTTGGTCAGCATTATTACAATAAATAAATAAATAAATAAATCTAAAACGTAACTTCTATTTAAATTTGGTTTAACTTTATGTACTATAATGAATAAAGTACTGAAGTACTGAAGTACAATTAATAGCAAAATATACGGAAATAAAACTTAAAAAATAAAAAATGAAAAACAACCATGAAAATACAAAAATAGACCTGAAAATCTTTGGTCATTCTACTGGTCAGCATTATTACAAAACATAAATAAAATAAGTAAATAAATAAATTTACATTGAAATTAATGTAACTTTGATTTTAAATTTGGCTTAACTTTATGTACTATAATGAATAAAGTACTGAAGTACATTTAATAACAAAATCTATGGAAATAAAAAAACTACTAAAAATGACAAAAAAACATCAAAAATCACTTTACTACAAAATGAAAAACAACCATAAAAAAATACAAAAATAAAAACTGACAAAATATTAACTTTAACTGTCACCGTCCCATCTGTATGCATATTTAAATGCGTATCATCTGAGTCTAAAGATTCCATATTTGGTGGTGATTTTGTGATAGAAAAACGCATTTAAAAAAATTCAATGCAATTTTTATGGCACCCGGTGGCTGTTTGTGGTATAAATAAATCAAACCTCACAGGAACCTCTTTTTTATACCAACTTCAAATTTGAAACATAAATTTATTTATACATAAGGCTTTAATTTTATAGTGATTTTAGAGTAAAACCTGTTTCAGTTTAGATGTCTTTCATGTCTATGTTCAAAAATGGGGGGTGACAGTTAAAGGGTTAATAAAAACTATCATAATATCTTAATGCTACTAAAATAACACTGCTACCAGTCCTTCAGCAGCAGCTTTTTCTCTCTGTGTGTATAGATGGTCATCAGTCAGTGAATCAACACACTTTTACTCTGCAGCTGAGACACACACATGGGCTACACCTGATACTCCTGCAGCTGGCACTGTGCCAACACCTTACCTGACACACACACACACACACACACACACACGTACGTGACACCTGAGGGAGTTTTGTGTCACTTTCGGTGTCTCACAGGTACTTACAGCTCATTACACCTGCTCTGTTACACAACACACACACACTCGTAGGCTCTTATCGTGTGTAAGAGGATCTGTGTGTCGGTGAATAAAGCCTGCTGGAGTTCACAATACTGATAAAAGCCTCGGCTCACAGGTAACACGCACACGCACAGAGAAAGAGAGAGGCTTTTGTCAGTCAAGAGCTCGTAACACAAGAGCCTCTACGATCTAATGGGCCGATTAACGTTTAAAGAGTCTGACCTCCACTAAACACAGACGTGAGAGCAAACGCTGTATGAGGAGCTGGAGATTTCTCTTCAATGCTTAGTCATACAACAAGTCTGTCAATAAATGCAAATAATTAATTAGACATTAATATGCCACAAAAAAAAAACTGTATAATTTAAAATACGGGGGTAAGAAATGCCTTGATATTAACACCTGATATGTGTCATAAAATGTTATGTTATGTTAAGCATAGTTAATTAACCTATTCAAACTGAATTTAAATAAAATATATATTTTTTTAAACTGTCATTTTTGAAATGCTTTGGAAGTTAACATGATCAGTGTGTAATTTTAAATTTGCCACTACAAAATGAATACACTTATTGATAATACTTTTGTGAACATTAGTTGATGGCATTAATATAAACTTTATAGCATTTATTAAAATTAATTTCAGCATTTACTAATGCATTTAAAAAAAATACAGATTGTATCTGTTAACATTAGTACATGCACTGTGAGCTAACTTGAACAACTGTATATTTATTAACTAATATTTACAAAGATTAATAAATATTATAAAAAATATGTTAAAAATATGATGTTAATGCATAAACTAACGTTAACAAATGAGATGGCATTTTAAAGTTTTACCAATTAATCTAATTTAATTATAGTAATTTAAATTAATTTACATATCTATTTAATTCTGTCATGATGGTGTGTTTTATTGTCTTTAAATACTCTAAAATATTATTTGCAAATGTGTAACCTCATTCTCAAAATATAATGGAAATATCCACACAATATGACTTTCACAATGAAATATGACAAGTCACAAATGAAAACAACACAATGACGTTGAACTTTGCTGTATTGTGATTGGCTGGATTAAATGTCTCTTCTAATTGGCTAAGAATCTCAAAACATTTACACATTTAGGTTTCAATTCCTAAATGTAAAATCAGAAACAAAGTTAACACATTTGTTTACACACCATACAAATCAAGTTTTTTCATTTATGAATTACATTTTGCAAACATATTCATTATGTGAGTCATTGCTTATGAAAGTAAAAATTCAAATACAATGAGTGCAAATCACTTTGATAAAGTCATTGATAAATGAGACCAACAGATGTGAGACTTTTGCTTTTAGACGACTGACACGTTCATTTCTGGCTCATCCAATGGCGTGAATTGGGGGACGGGACTATCTTTTTCCCTGGCCAATAGCAGGTGCTTGGGAAACCTGTTCAGAATCAGTCATTATTTCCGCAATTACGTTTAATGCCTCTAATGCAGAAGCAATACAGCTTTAAACATATTTATCTCATCAATGAATATGTGAACTCTGACAGCCGTACTAACAAACTAACATCACTAACAACAACCTTCACCGAGACACACGTCAGCGTTAATCTCAAGACGCCGGGAACGTGTCACGCCACTTTTCTTCTCCTGAGGTGCGACAGCAGCGATTCCCGCCATCATGAGGAATTCATATCCCAGCAATACTATTAACACATTCAACAGGACACGCAGACACACAATTAGAAATAATTCTATCAGGCGCTTTTATCCAGAGGCCCTACGAGTCCCGGCGCGCGAGCAGCTCATTTTCCTGTGACCCAGGTGCTCGGATTCCCAAAGGTAATTTTCACTGAAAACATCGAACCTGTTATGAATAATAATAACAAGCAAACTGCAGCCACCTGGCCAGACGGAGAATATCATTCTGATTAGTGGGTGTGTTCACTCGCCACCTGATTTCCCACCAGTTCCGCTCTCCTCATCAATAACAGAATACCCATAATCCTCCGCTCTCGCACCTGCATCCTGTAGAGGGTGCTGCTCGCGGTACCCACACCTGCACCTTTGTGTTCATAACCCTCCAACACACACACACACACACACACACACACACAGGCGGCAGACAGCTATTAAACTCTTGACGAGAAGCACTCAGAATGTGCTGTTGTTCTGGTCCCTCTGCCAGTGAGAACCACTGCCAGATAAACAGTCAGGTGTGTGTGAGTGTGTGTGTGTGTGTCAGGAAATCGACACTGAACTTTCAAACAAGCTCAACATCTTACACTGAAGCCACTGAACCAGCATAACATCCTCAAAATACCACATTTATTCATTTATAGAACCAAACAACAAGCATGTTATTCACTACGAGACTTTTCATGCTTGTTAAAAACACATCGAAAGCTTGTACACTGAACTCAAACATTTGTGACCCTGGTCGTTAGTGTCACGGGTATATTTGTAGCAATAGCTAAAAACGCACTGCGTGGGTCAAAATGATTGATATTTGTTTTATGCCACAAATCATTAGGATATTAGGTAAAGATCATGTTCTATGAAGATTTTTTTTTTTTTTTGCACCCTCAGATTCCAGACTTCCAAATAGTAGTATCTTGGTCAAATATAGTCCTATCGTAACAAACCATATATCAATGGAAAGCATATTTATTCAGCTTCCAGGTATATGATATATAAATGTACATGATGTACAATTTCAGAAGAACCATACCCTTATGCCTGGTTTTGTGGTCCAGGGTCACATTTCTTATTGAATCTCTCAAACAATTTTATAGCTCTAATGCTCTTATAGGATGTCCACTAGTGAACTGCATTTATTTTTATTTATATTTTAGGAGAAACATTTGAGACACCACCGTTCAAAAGTAACATTTTTCAAAAGTAAAAAATGTAATTTTTAGTCCACAAAATTATTACTTTTAGTCACCAAGGATGCATTAAATGAATACCAAGTTATGGTAAAGACATTTATAATGCTGCAAAAGATTTCTGTTTCAAATAAATGTTGATTCATCTGTGAATCCTAAAAATTAAAATGCATTATGGTTTCCACAAAAATATTGGGCAGCACAACTGTTTTCAACATTGATAATAATTAGAAATATTTCTGAGCAGCAAATCAGCATAATAGAATGATTTCGGAAGGAACATGTGACACTGAAGACTGGAGTAATGATGCTGAAAATTCAGCTTTGATCAGAGAAATAAATTACATTTTAACAGATATTCACATAGAAAACAACGTTTTTAAATTATAATAATATTTAACAATTTTACTGCATTTTTGATCAAACAAATGCAGTCTGGTGAGCAGAAGAGACTTCTTTCTTAGATATTTAAAAATCTTACCGACCCTAACTGCTTGACAGCTATTGTACTTCACTGTTGTGACAACATAGATATTTGAGTTGATTCAATTTTAAGGCAGCTGGGTAACTTATCCAGCTTTTAAGTTTAACAAACAAATTTTTTTTGTTAAGTCAACTCAAATATCCAAGTTGTCACTTAGTTGACTAAACTTATTTGACTGAACTTAAAATTAAGGCAGCAGGGTAACAAATTATTTTAAGTTACTCAAGTTTTTTTGTTTTCCACAGTAATTCTACCCATTGTTTGTGTGCACTGTGAACTTTATTAAAATAACCTCAGCTTTGCAAAATGTCAATGTCAAATGCTAATGTAAATGTGTTGCAGCCTACTGTACGTAGTGCCTTCCACATCGGCTCATTCAGACAGGATGCCATCTATGTAGGCAGCATGGCAGCGCACTAGATTTTGGAGCAGAGTTTCCGTCAGAGGAAATGTCTTATCGATTGGTTTTTGGGGCTTCAGGGGTCATGTGCGCTCAGAGACTCACACCCAGAGAGAGCACAGAGCGCTCATGCAGGAAATAAGAGCCATTCGCTGCGTTCAGCAGCAGAACGACGGGACGAACGGGGTTAAGAGAACAACTACTGAACTACTACCCTCACAATAATCACCACTGATACCTTTAAGATCTGCAAACATTAGCCTTCATCACAAGAACTGAGACTCACAGATGTAATTTAGACTGTATCACACACTATCAAATTATTAAATCTTGAAGAAATTGTATTTTATTATTAGATCTAACAATCAAGTGTTGATACTTGATAAGCAACAGTCATTTCTTAATGTGCATCACAATGTACATCGAAGCATGCTAAATTACATGGCAAAAACCAGAGATAAAACAACAGTAAATGCAAACCATAAGATGCAACTAACCATATAATAATGCATAGTTGCACTGTAAAAATAACTGGTGTAGGGTCTACTTTTTCAGAAAGCGCTAGTAAATTTCAGACATAATTACAGAGAAATGGCAAGTAACACATTGAATTAAAAGTGACATTTTGAAGTGAAAAGACTGAAATATTTTTTTATAAAACACACTTCAGTAAGATTTATGCACGTTTTACAAGAAAATACTATTAGCAGAAAATAGTATTAAATATTTACAATAAATAAATAGTATTAAATATCTGTACAATAAATACTTTGAGCTATTGGGTCATCAATGGATGCATAATCTGTGTCCTGAAACAAACTGAACAAAAAAATAAATAAAAATAAATAAAAAAAGTGATAAAAGTACAAAATAAATAAATAAATACACAAATAAATAATTAAATTACTTTAAGCCTGAGCTCCAGTCCTCCTTGCTTTACCTCAAATCTCATACATTTGAAATCTCCCACAAAACCACAAAAACCTCCTCCTCAGACCTACAGCAGAAACCTACAAGAAACTTTCATCTCCACTCATACAGGGTGCATTATTCCTCACGGTTCCCAAACAACACCTCACAGCATACATCTGCTTTAAAGTGCGCCGGTGATGATGACGATGGTATTTGTTTAGTTAAAATCAAAGTTTAATTGACTTCAACTGGAGTTGAGTGAAAGCGAGCGCCAGCTCTACCTCACGCGCCAGGCGGAAAAAAAACTCACTCCAGCAACATCAGGTGTGACAGAATAACACCGTGAGCGCACTCGCGTCTCTCCCTTCCTCCCTCGTTCCTGTCATCTCTGGGAGAGGTGCTGCAGCCATCTGACAGTAATTATCGGTTGACAGAAATATCCTGCTTTAGACTGAGGTGGGAACACAAAGCGCCGCGCGCTCTCATTAATCTCCTGTTTGCTCTCTTTGACTGCACACACGTTCAACCTGAACCGCAAACCTAATCAGACTCCTCGCCGTGCACGCCGCTGCTTTCATGCCCGCCATTCTTTCATTCTGAGCTAGACTGAAAGCATTAAAGCTCGGCCTCCACCTGAACGGATGAACTATAAACTCACCTGTGGTGTTGAAACACCTCAAAGAGACGGACTCCAACCGCCCGACTCAACAAAGGCTATCAAAGTAATGAGCTGCTGGAAAAATCAAAGACTTGAGCCGGTCGACTCTCCCCTGAACTCACCAGTATACCATAGTATTCCTATAAAAAACATACTGTGGAAAATGCTTTGTAAACCAAGTTTTGTTATCAAAAATATAGCATTTGGATTAATATTTTGGATCAATGGCATTCCATGAGTTCCATGATTTGTCCAGTACACTCTGAAAAATAAAGGTGCTTCACGATGCCATAAAATAACCTTTTTTGTTTAAATGGTTCCATAAAGAACCTTTAACATCTCAAGAACCTTTCTGTGTCACTGTGGCAAAAGAAGGTTCTTCAGATTATAAAAAGGTAGGAAAGAGATAAAAGAGAATTTGATTACATGGTTCTTTGTGGAACCAAAAATGGTAATTCTATGGCACCGCTGTGAAGAACCTTTTAAAGCACCTTAATCTTTAAGAGTGTAGTTTTTGATTATTGGACAAAGATCCTTAAACTCTGCTGATGGGTTATTGTAAATTGAGTAGAAGTAAAGAAAAATATACTGACTAGAGAATCTCCACAACTATTCCAGCCCAAAATGTTTCCAATTTCTACAATATTTTAAGGCTTTCGAAGACTATGCATGATACAGTGGCCACAAACTTATCTGGACATTGCAGAATTTCAGACTTAAACATGTTTAAATGTCCTAAGATGTAGATTATATCAAATCAAGTGTCATTTACTGTGAAGAAAGATGCACAAGCATGCATTACAGGTTTCAAATGCAAAATAGTAGTGTTGAAGATAGTTCTAATTCTAGATTAGCTCTAAAGCAACAACAAAATTCAGTTTCCAAAAAACTTTAAGCTCCATTGCATACACTACCATTCAAAAGTTTAGGATAAGTAAGATTTTTTGAAAGAATTTAATACTTTTATTAATCAAGGATGCGTTAAATTGACTAAAAGTGCCTGTGAAGACATTCATAATGTTACAAAAGATTTCCATTTCGAATAAATGCTGTTCTTTTGACCTTTCTATTCATCTGAGAGTTCCTAAAAATTAAATGTGTTCAGTTTCCACTAAAATACTGTGCAGCACAAGAGTTTTCAACATTCATAATAATCAGAAATGTTTCTCAAGCAGCAAATCAGTATATTAGAATGATTTCTGAAGGATCATGTGACACTGAAGACTGGAGTAATGATGCTGAAAACTCAGCTTTGATCACAGCAATCAATTACTTTTTAACATAGATTCACATAGAAAACACTTATTTTTATTTGCAATATTTCATAGTTTTTACCGCATTTCTGATCAAATAAATGCAGCCTCGGTGAGCAGAAGAGACTTCTTTCACAAGCATTACAGAAACCAAACTTTTGAAATGTAGTGAATATCAAAGCACCATGGCTTTATTATCTGATAATCACTATACCATGGAAGTACCACAGTGTTGTTTTGAAGAGACCACGATCTACTTGTCACACACACACACACACACACACACATACGTACATCTCTCTGCGCTGGTACTTTCAGAAGTCAGTTCAGTCTGTAGGTGTCTCAAAGTTGTCATGAACGTCTCTGAACATGAGCAGCTGGTGCTCAGAAGCTTCTTCTGCTGATTAGCATCTACATGGCAGATTTCAGAATGACTTCAAATGGCTCATGATGCCGGAGACACGCGGGACGACCAGCGTGAGATGCTACGAGAGCCAGAGAGAGACAGACTTTCCCTTCGGACGGACACTGCACTCAGGGAGAGACTTGTGGTCTGAGCACACACACACACACACACACGCACACACGCACGCACACACACACACACACACACACACACACACACACTCCCACAGACTTGTATCCAGTCACTCAAATGAGAATTTAGATTTTTGTATAAAACCAATTAAATATTAATTAGAAATACCAACTAAAAGAGAACTAGTTGCACCATAAGCCCCATATTTGATTTGAGAGCAGCAGCGGAGATGATCATCATAAAAACACACAAAGGATCATTTGAATTCAGAAGAGTCTTATAGTTTACTTTTATGGTGCTTTTATTGTGCTTTTTGAGGAAGAAATAATCAGTTTTATTAAAGATTTAGAGTTTTGATTAAGACACTTTAAGCATTTAAATGTAAAGTAAATCTTCACCAGCATAACTGTATTCCAGTTAGTAAGAAAACAAAGCCTGCTCACATTTATTTACACTGTTTGCTGTTATATTTGCAGTTTATATTTTGAATGTGAGCCCTTCTACCTCTTTATGAATAAAAGTAAATGAATATGTAAATAAATTACATTTATATGTAACTTTGAGACTGTAGTAAATAATTTACATAAGAAAAAAAAAATGTGACAATACAAGTAGGTAGTTAAAACAATGTATTATATTTTGATATAAAGGAAAGAAAGACGTTTTTCAAGTTTGTAAGAATGGCACACAAAGCATACATTCTATAACTTTAATAATTTGATTGACTGCTAAACAGTAGCTAGTATAAATTAGTTAAAATGGTTATATATATATATATATATATATAGACTTTTTCTATGTACACAAAAGGCCTATTTCTTTTAAATATTGTTCACAAATCTGTCTGAATCTGTGTAAGGGAGCACTTCTCCTTTGCCGAGATAATCCATCCACCTCACAGGTGTGGCATATCAAGATGCTGATTAGACAGCATGATTATTGCACAGGTGTGCCTTAGGCTGGCCACAATAAAAGGCCACTCTAAAATGTGAAGTTTTATCACACAGCACAATGCCACAGATGTCACAAGTTTTGAGGGAGCGTGCAATTGGCATCCTGACTGCAGGAATGTCCACCAGAGCTGTTGCCCGTGAATTGAATGTTCATTTCTTTACCATAAGCCGTCTCCAAAGGCGTTTCAGAGAATTTGACAGTACATCCAACCGGCCTCACAACCGCAGACCACGTGTAACCACACCAGCCCAGGACCTCCACATCCAGCATCTTCACCTCCAAGATCGTCTGAGACCAGCCACCCAGACAACTGCTGCAACAATCGGTTTGCATAACCAAAGAATTTCTGCACAAACTGTCAGAAACCGTCTTAGGGAAGCTTATCTGCATCCTCGTTTTCCTCATCAGGGTCTCGACCTGACCGCAGTTCGTCATCGTAACCAACCCGAGTGGGCAAATGCTCGCATTCGATGGCGTCTGACACTCTGGAGAGGTGTTCTCTTCATGGATGAATCCTGGTTTTAACTGTACAGGACAGATGGCAGGCAGCGTGTATGGTGTCGTGTGGGTGAGCGGTTTGCTGATGTCAACGTTGTGGATCGAGTGGCCCATGGTGGCGGTGGGGTTATGGTATGGGCAGGCGTATGTTATGGACAACGAACACAGCTGCATAATATTGATGGCATTTTGAATGCACAGAGATACCGTGACTAGATCCTGAGGCACATTGTTGTGCCATTCATCCACGACCATCACCTCATGTTGCAGCATGATAATGCACGGGCACATGTTGCAAGGATCTGTACACAATTCCTGGAAGCTAAAAACATCCCAGTTCTTGCATGGCCAGCATACTCACCGGACATGTCACCTATTGAGCATGTTTGGGATGCTCTGGATCAACAGCGTGTTCCAGTTTCTGCCAATATCCAACAACTTTGCACAGCCACACCAACATTCGACAGGCCACAATCAACAACCTGATCAAACGAACTAGGTCAGAGATCTCAGATTCTACTCAACCTCAAATGCCTGCATTTATCTAAAAAGCTCTAGGACCAGAGGAATATTAAAACACAGATTGAAGAAATAAAAAAAAAAAAAAAAAAAAAAAAGGCTCATCACCTTCCATTGCCAATTGCGCTCGTTAGTGTTGCTTGTCCTCAATCTGGCAACCCCAATGAGTATAGAGTCTGAGGAGGAGGGACAGGAGAAACAAATCCCTACAATATTTGGAATTTGGACTGGTGTACCCATTTAAACCTCTAGCTGTCAATATTACATACTGCACCTTTAAAAAATAAACGTAAATAAATACATAAATAAATCTAAATTAAAATGCATCTAGAAACTTTCAGATTGCAGTATCCAAGTACGTAAAAAAAAAAAAAAATAGGTAGTACCATGGTACTATCTGAATTACATTAGAACAATGATTCCCAACCACAAGCACAAAAAGGATTTAAATTTGTTGTGATGAATTATATTTTAATGAACTTCTTTTTTTTTTTTTTTCCAGTTTCTTCCCAAATTTTCCCCAGTTTTCTTCTACTTGGCTATGACTTTAATCATATAAATGACCGCCAAATATTATCTAGTACACTGGAGAAAAAAAAAAATAAATAAAAATATATATATATATATATATATATATATATATATATATATTTTTTTTTTTTTAAACAGATTTTGTTCAGAAATTGCTAGTAAGTTTCACAAATAATAGCAATTATAATAAGTAATTATTGCTTTATTTTTAACATTGAAAAAACATTTTATAGTGTTTAAATCCATTAAGAAGACCACATTTGGTCACTTTGCATGTCCGTCAGATGGTCAGCTCCTCTACAAGCGGGCGGCTGTTGGTCAGAATAAGCTGTTACGCAGACCGGCCTTTATGCCGTTAGTCAAACGTCTGTCTACGTGAGACGGGCCTTGATCAGCAACACAAACGCTCGCAATCCTGCTATCCTGCCATGCCTACACATTCGCTTTCTTCCCACTCTCTTGCTTTCTTTCTCTCGCTGTTCTTCTCTCGCTCAGAGGAGCAGGAGCGCTGAGGGGGATGCTGGGAAAAGGAACTGGGCACATCTGCAGCGTGTGAGGTTCAGAGAGACGCTGCCAGTTTGGAGCGGGATCAGACACAGAGGGAGATGCTCTGGTCCGGGTTCTACCTCTTGGCCACCCTCGCTCAGATCCGCTCAGCCAAACCTCACACACACACACACACACACAACCACACACACACACCACCTGTTAGTTCATCTGCAGTAGCTAAAAGGACACCCTGACTCCATGAAGTTCCTCTTTCTCTCTGGAGCTTCACTTTGATGTTTGGGGAGTTTTGGAGTTGCTGCTCTTGTCCGTTTAGCAGCAGGACAGCCGTCTTGACACTGAGCCCGTAAACACACACACAAACACACACTCGCTGGCACGCATTCACACGCTCTGGCTAATAGCGAGAGCATCAGTAATTCAGCTCAAATATTCATGCAGACGCAGTCCCAAAACTTCAGCAGTAAACGGAGGTGTTTATCTCAGTCGAGAGAGCTCTCATTACCATAATTACACACTCACATATTTATAAACATCTCCGCAATCTACCTTTCCTTTCACCTGCGCGCTCTCCTCCTCGAGATGCGTGCGAAGCGTCTGCTTCCTTTAGAAAGCGACAGACGTGCTGGATTGAGCCAAGAGCGTCGGTGCAGGAAGATGAATGATCAGTGCTGGTAAACACAGGGTTTAAGAACTCCACAGAAGATCTCAAGAACATGGCTGGCTCACATTTCACCTCAAAATCACATGAAAGAAAGATTTATGTTTAAAAGCACAAGAAGCCTATTTATTTATTCATTCATTTATTTATGTAGACAATCTCATGACACTTTCTCACTACTGTAATGCAGGAAATTATACATATATACACATATATATATATATACAGTATATATGTATGAAGAGTTCAGATGCAAAACCAGCTAAAAGCCATCTTGGTCAAAAATGAGATAATGATACTGAGTGAATGCTCTCGACATATTATATGTCCATCAAATACTTTTTCTTCAAACTCACTAAAATACCAGCCTCAGCCCAATCAGAAGTATCGGTGCTTACATAGAAACCTATACATCTGAGCCTGATAAAAATGCATTTTTTAAAGAAAGATGTCAGATGGATTTAACTGGTTTTGCATCTGAACTCTTCATATATATATATATATATATATATATATATATATATATATATATATATATGTATATATATATATATGCATGCACATATTTGTGTTCCACATAATATTTGTTGTTAAATATTATATTTTGTTGTAATTAAATCACTGTATTACATTTTTTTAAAGTACCATATATACATTAACTAGCGTACCTATTGTAGGAGTAATGTTTTTTTGTTTTTTTTAAGAGTTAGTTGCTTGTAATTATGCATAATTTACTGTTATTGCTATAATAAGTATGTAACACGTACATGAAACACAAAGTTTTAGAAGTTTGAGTCAGTGACACAATACATATCCCACTTCACTACGACTTTAATCTTATAAATGATTGCTAAACAGTTTCTAGCATAAAATGAATGTATTTCTGGTTTGGTGCTGATAAAGAGTTACTTGGGCCTCATTGAAATGGCTGTGACGTACATGAAGACTAAAGAGTTGGGAAACTCATGATAAACGTATGGTTTTATATTACTATGTAAATATGTGCCACATGTACCATGGTATTCTTTGATGTACTCTGGAGTAAAATGTAACACCTTAAGTATGATCATTCAGTAGCATGGTATCTAGCAAGGTAACATGGATTTGCCTTCTAAAATAATGACACCACCAACATACTGTATGTTTCTGTAAGGACATGAAGAAGAATAAGTGCTGAATGATCATTATCTCAACATTTTCAGTAATTCTGACCATCCAGGGAATGTGTTTGTAATGTGGGAGAGAGATTCAGAGTTGTTTGTTTCTCTAAGTTGTTAGAAATGTTGTAAATGTGTGGAAGACGATTCCAGCGGCCGTCTTTGTTTTGGGTTTATGATAATGTTTTTTTTCTCGTTCTCTTTGGTCTGAGAGAGTCTGCCTGACTGTGAGGGTGTCACCATTGATTTTATTTTTCTTCCTTTTAATGGGTAAATAAATTCTTCAAAGTCCGCCGTTGCCCAGAGCAAACTTCAGCGGCCCGCTTTTCAAAGTTGTTCCACGCGTTTAAAGTTTTCGCGCTGCAGTTTCTTCACGGGAGGAGACGAGGAAAGACAAACCTAAGATCTGAGAGGAACGACTTTGCAAAGGTAGAAAAGAAAACTTCATGTAGGTACAGACGTCCCTGTGGCCGCTTTGACTTTAATAAATCGATAGGCGCCCTGAGCTGGTAAGTACGGCTTTGTTCAACAGAGAGAGAAGCGGCTTTGCAGGGGCTCTTCATCCGAACGTTTGAGGAACAAGAGAGCATGAATTTCTAGACATCTGCACACACAGGCGGTCTGAACACATCACAAACATACCACCACCACTGTTACAGACAGAAAAACAGACTAAAACAACAATGATAATCATGTAAACATGAATAATATTGCTATTTTATCTAATGCAATTTATCTTTATCATCAGGGGAAGGTGATGAATAACATGTCCAAAGACATTTTATCATCAATATCAAGATTTTAGGTAAGAACTGTAGGTAAGACTGTATTTTAACGTGTCGTTGTTGCACGTTACATGTATTTACTATAGTAAAAACAGAAAACTACAAGTAAACACTAAACCTATTCCTAAATCTGTAGTAAGTTAATTACTATTGCTCAGTGCATATTTGTGTAATTACACTGCAACGAGGACATGTTGAAATAAAGTGTGAAAAGTTATATATTTGTATATGGGAAAGTATATATTTTATGTCCTGTAGCTAGCTACAATTTCTTTTCACCATTTTAAATTTTTAATTTTCACATTTCTCAGCTGTATAAGTTTCTGTATAAGTAACTCTTCTAGTATAAGTATTGTAATATAATTCTTGTAGTGAAATTGTAGTAGAATTCCTGTAGTGTAGTGTAATTCTTGAAGTGGTAACTGTAAACAGTATAGTTCTGGTATAATTCTTATAGCGTAATAGTATAGTGTAGGTCTTGTAGTGTAATTACTGCAGTGTGGTATAATTTTTGTAGTGAAACTATAGCATATTTCCTGTAGTGTAATTTTAGTATAGTGTAGTTCTTGTAGTGTAATTCTTGCAGTGTAGAATAATTATTGTGTTACTATTACAATTCTTGTAGCGTAGTGTAATCCTTGTAGTGTAATTCTTGAAGTGTAACTGTAGACAGTGTAGTTCTGGTATAATACTTATAGTGTAATTGTAGTACAGCGTAGTTCTTGTAGTGTAATTCTTGCAGTTTAGTACAATTCTTGTAGTATAATTGCTGTACTATAATGATAAGTATAATTCCTGTAGTGTAATTGTAGTATAGTGTAGTTCTTGTAGGATAATTCTTGTAGTGTAGTGTATTTCTTGTAGTATAAGTGCAGTATAATTCTTGTGGTGTAATTCTTGTAGTGCAATTGTAGCATACTTGCTGAAGTATAGTGTAGTTCTTGTGCTATAATTCTTAAAGTGTAACTGTGGTATAATTCTTGTAGTATAACTCCTGTAGTGTAATTGTAGTATACTGCAGTTCTTGTAGTGTAATTTTTGCAGTGTTGTATAATTCTTGTAGTGTAGTGTAGTGTAATTCTTGAAGTGGTGACTGTAGACAGTTTATTTCTGGTATAATGCTTAAAGCATAATAGTATAGTGTAGGTCTTGCAATGTAATTATTGCAGTGTAGTATAATTCTTGTAGTATTATTTATTTATTTATTTATTTATTTATTTATTTATTTGTAGTGTAATTCCTAGTGTAATTTTAGTATAGTGTAGTTATTGTAATTTTTGCAGTGTAATATAATTCTTGTAGTGTAACTATTTCAATTCTTGTAGTGTGGTATATTCTTGAAGTGTATCTGTAAACAGTGCAGTTCTGGTATAATGCTTATTACGTAGATCTTGCAGTGTAATTCTTTCAGTTTAGTATAACTCTTGTAGTATAATTTTTTGTACTGTAACTATAGTATAATTCCTGTAGTGTAACTGTAGTATAATCCAATTATGTTATAGTATAATTCTTGAAGTGTAATTGTAGTATACACTCTTAAAAATAAAGGTGCTTTAAAAGGTTCTTCACAGCGATGCCATAGAAGAACAATTTTTGGTTCCACAAAGAACCACTCAGTCAAAGGTTCTTTAAAGAACCACCTCTTTCTTACCTTTCAATAACCAAAAGAACCGTCTTTTGCAGAAACAGAAATTTATTTATCTTTATGAAGCCATTTAAACAAAAAAGCACCTTTATTTTTAAGAGTGTAGTGTAGTTCTTGTAGTGTAATGTTTGCAGTGTAGTATAACTCTTGTAGTGTAACTATAGTATAATTCTGTAGTGTAAGTGTAGTATAGGGTAGTTCTTGTAGTGTAATTCATGTCGTGTAATTATTTTACTAAAATTCTGATTCAACAATATGAATTAGCAAAATACTATTTAAAACTATTTTAAAAGGACTTTTCAAAAGTATTTCTACATTTTGAAAGCTGATATAACACTTTGAAACAATACTCTGCACACACATCTCAAACGATCACAAGCGGCCTCTGAATAACACGCTATCAGCTCACGCTGGTTACTGCAGACGCACCTGTCTGCCCTTCAAGACGCAGACGCAGACGTGTGTTAAATACACTCATGCGCCGATATATTTAGCATCTCCTGCGTCCTCCCAGTTCAATTATGACTTTATCTCTTCCTTTCCACACTTGTGCTCTCCTCGTCTCTTTCCCTGGTGTGTGAGGGTGTGAAGAGCGTGAGAAGAGACGAGCGCTTCGGCAGGTCGGCTCCTGTACAACGACTGGAGTCTTTTCACACCTGCTCTTCATTCTCTCCGTGTGCGAGTTCACAACACACACACACAAACACGTGCGCTCTGAGGTAGTCCCGCGGAGTCCAAGTGCCCATTAGACAGGGAAAAGGTCAGGCATCGGAGAGGACAACTATATGATTGCGTCATGTGTTCTAAAACAAAACACAACCTTATTAAATCACTGAATACTCCACACTACATAACATAACATCTGAGCTATCCATTAGTATTCCCAATTCAACATTTTTATCTTTTGGAACCAAAAACCAGAGTTGCAAATATCTTGAAAAATAAGAGCAAACACACCAGGCACTAATAAAACATCTACTACTGGAGAAACTTGCCCACATACTAATTGCTGAAGATAATAAGCCAAACCCGATCCTCTGGACTGCATCCCAATTCATTCACTAGCCTAAAAAACACATCAGATCAGGTTTAGTGCATCTATTTAAAAGTTTGGGTTTGGTAAGATTACTTTTTGTTTTTGAAAGAAGTCTCTTCTGCCTGCCAAGACTACATATGGGATTAAAATAAATACAGTAATATTATGAAATATTATTAACATTCGTTTTCTATGTGAATATCTGTTCAAATGTAATTGATTGCTATAATCAAAGCTGAATGTGTCATCATCACTCCAGCTGTCAGTGTCATTCTAATATGCTGATTTGCTGCTCAAGAAACAATAATAGTGCTGCTGAATATGTTTGTGAAACGGTGATGCATTTCAGGATTTACAGATGAATAGAAAGTTCAAAAGGACAGTATTTTTTAAAAAACATCGAAAAAAAAAATTCTTACTGAAACCCAAACTTTTAAACAACACACAACAAATACAAAGTTGCCCGGATGGCATATTATGTGTGAGACTGCGTCTTTGTTGCATACTCTTTGTGTTAGCATGTCAGCTTTAGCATGCAGTTATGGTAATTATTGTAAAATGTATTCATACTGATTGTCTCAAACTCCTCCTCTATCATTGCACAAGGGTTTGTATTATTTGCATTGAAATATATCATTTAAAAATCTACAGCAATTAACAATGTGCCTTAGTACATACTCAGAAGCACTTTAACAGTAGCAAAGTACACAGGAGTACTTTTTAGGAGTAGAGTGTAAAAGTGTGCATTTGCAGTCATGTGTTATTGGATTGGAGAGACGACTCTATGACCGATAAGCTCGTTCTGTTTGTGTGTTGAGACAGTAGAGACCCATATGCTAATATCTGACCCCCTTCCCCCCATACATCAGTCTGCTGTGCTGTAAGTGCTCTGACCTGATGTGCCGCACCGCGGGTCATCCTGGAGAACGATCTCCCGCTGTGAGTCAATATATACATCTGACCTGCTGAACATCTGAGCTATACATCAGATCACTGAATACAGGCTCTCTTTACAAAAACAGATGACTTAGTCTTTCTGGAAGACCTCACAGTTCAGCCTAACATGCTGAAGATGTAGGTTTCTGTAATGAGTTGAAGTCAATCATCACTAGTACTAGAGCTGCTTGTGATGTGATGAAAACAGGTCATCACCCAAAAGAATATCAGAATCAGAACAGAAAGAATCACCTAAAAAACACCCAAAACACCATGACAATGGCACTGTTAGGCCCTAGCAACACTCACAAAACTCTAAGATCATGTCACAAAGTTTGCCATTTTTACTTTTCAGAAAAAGTTGAAATCTAGCTTGAAGAAGCATAACAGATCTGAAGTACAACTAACTGATAGATCAGCTTTACCTCATCACACAACTGAAAACTATTTACTAAAAGAAAAAAAAATAATTCATTTCACTTTATAGGGAAGTTTAAAATGTAATATACATATATAACATATATACACAAAGCAGCTCTGGCGCTGGTTATGCATGATTACAGCGGATGGTGAGCAGCAGCCCACCTACAGACTTACCGCACCGGAGACGGAGAGAGAGAAAGAGAGAGAGAGAGAGAGAGAGCAATGAATGCTGGTCTCTCCTCTGACCTGCTGAATAATGTATGATGTTCAGTACCTGTATGAGAGCCTGTGTGTTTGAGCGTCCGGTGGGACCCTGCAGACGGGCCGGGGCGGAGGGGGGCCGCAGGGTGCCGGGGGTGTACTGCCGGCTATAAGGTGAGCAGCTGTGCACATGAAAGCTGGACCAAGAACCCTGGAGAGAGAGAGAGAAGGTAAGCGTTTCACATGCACTATACTGTTTCTGTATGTATGTGTGTGTGTGTGTGTGTGTGTGTGTTTATCTACTCAAAACAAGAGGAGATATTTGAGCCTAAAGCATTTTTCCCCTATCTGCCTGCATCCCTTAAACATAAACACACTCAAAACACTCTGTGGTCCCGTTCCAAAAACTAGCGGCCTACCTGAACAGCACTAAACAGTAGTTCTGTCGCAATGATCAATATATCAACCTATCACACAATATTTGTACATGACCTCAATAACTTTTGGTGATGCAATATATCACCCATTATATTTACATAAAAATTAATGTCACCATGTTTCTTGCATTCCACTTGTGCCTGTGTCTTTTGCAGCTTCTCCTACATAACGTGGTGTAGTTTAAATATTAAAAAATGCTTCTACAAAAAAAAAAAAACTGTCTGCAGATATGGCCTTGTTTAGGGATCTGTGCCTTTGTGCATACGGACATCTGACTGCTAAGTAGGGATTGTGTTTTTCAGCAATAGTGTGCACCCTTAATTTACAGAGAAAAGGTGGTCAGGGAAAAATCTGTATATGAAAAAATCTCCATACAAGTTCTTTGTGCATTTTTTCTTTTTTTCCTATTTGTTACTTTGCACTTTTTGATAGAAAATGTTTATTTACTTTTTATTCATGGTTTTTAAGGTATTTAATATTTTGATACTTCATTTCCATGATCTTAAGAATTTAAAGTTTGTTGTCTTTTGGAAGTGTGTAGGTCTTCTTGCATTATTATGCTGTTATATTATTATATATTCAGTGGCATTAAATGATCTTTAAAATGACCAAAATATCGCTTATTGCAATTATTTCTGGGACAATATATTGCACAACAAAAAGTTGTTATGACAGGCCTACTGAACAGCAGCATGGGTGTACATGTAACATGTATAGTACCTTCTGTTGGTTAAATGCTAAAGCAGCCCGTCTACAAACTGCCAATCCCACAATGCTTCATTATTTTCAGTTTTTTTTTTTTTTTAGTTTCAACTATTTTCATTGTTTAAATTTTATTTTTATATTTATGCATTCACTGAATTATTTTTATTTTGTATATTTGTATATTATTTACCCATTTATAGGCTATTTATTGGCTATGGGTACCCACACATGCTCAAATGCTTCAAACTCTACTGGAATCAGTATCTCATGTAGAGCTCTAAATCAGTCCGTTTTAGTTTCTGGATCAATATTTTTCTCTGTTAAATGAACATATCCTAATCCTGATCTTAACCCATAGCCGTTAACTAGCTCTAATCCTGCTTTTACCTAACCTGAAGGCCAAAATTATGAGATAGAAAGTTTAGAGACTTTTGCATTTGATCAAAAATACAGTAAAAACAGTAATATTGTGAAATATTATTTCAATTTAAAATAGCTGAATTTTCAGCATCATTACTCCAGTCTTCAGTGTCCTGAAGTGACATGATCCTTCAGAAATCATTCTAATATGCTGATTTGCTGCTCAACAAACATTTCTGATTATCATCAATGTTAAAAATAGTTGTGCTGCACAATATTCTTATGGAAACTGTGATATGTTTTATTTTTCAGGATTCACAGATGGATAGAAAGTTCAAAAGAACAGCATTTATTTGAAAAAGAAATCTTTTGTAACATTATGAATGTCTTTACTGTCACTTTTGATCAGTGTAATCCATCCTAGCTGAAGTGCTATTTTCTTTATGGTAGTTTGACTAATTTCTCATGTTGTGTGTGTCATCACGGGTTTCTTTATCACACACTTCAGAATAAAAGCGAATGGCAAACAGCATGTAAACATCTCTCGCTCTCTCTCTCTGTGTCGGGACGGGCGGAGCGAGTGACCTGTGTAACACCTTGTCCGGGACAGATGGCAGAGTGAGCGCGCTCAGATCTGCCAGAACAATCTGCTGAGAGCAGGTGTGAGCTAATTGTCTCCTGCACAGGCAGAAACGAGCTCATGCCAACGTTACCTGGGTGGAAACAAATATCTTCATTTAGTTCTGACACACACACACAGCCAGCGCAGTGAAGAGCGGAGATTCAACCGACCCTTTCCATCCCTCTGGAGCTCAGATCCAAAACCCAGTGAGGTGTCATGCTGTCTACAGTCTACATAGACAGCTGCCTTCTGAGGGCGCATGCTAACTGGAATCAAAGCTGTAAGCGGCAGCGGTTCCATCAGCCACATGAAGACTCGCTCACAACCGACTCCAATAGAGTTTGCCATTAGCATGCTGCCAAGCTAACAACACAGTATGCTAATTTAGCTTAAAAAGCACACAAATGCTGGATAAAAGTGAATTTCTGAATAGGTTAAGCATTTTTTATTATTGAAATAAGTATATTTGCAATTCTAATTCCTCACATATTGTCTAATTTTGGATTTTTTCTACATTCTGAGGTTGCTTTTAACTATAAAAGACATTTACAGTGTTGTCTTAGACTTCAGATACATTTCAGGTGGAAATTTATAATTGCACTGCCTAGTAACTTTTCACTCAGTGTCCATCTTTACTCTTCTGAGAAGCTCTTTTTCTAGTCACGCAAGTAAATCAGCTCTCTATATAAATACATTACATACATTACACATTACAGTAATTTAACTCATCAAAAGAAGTTAGAAAAAAGTTTTTATAAGTTATATGAAATTTCATTTTTATTTTTTTATTTTAACAACTGATTATACTTAAAGATTTAAGGCAGCAAATTAACATTAACTTTTAATAAAATAAAAAAAAATTAAATGTTAATAATATTTATATTTCAATAACTTTTTTTTACTCTTACTCTTAAAATTGTTACCTAAAATAAAGCAAAATGTTATAAATAAATAAATGTATATATAATAAAGCTAAGATTTAATTTAGATAAAAAAAAAAAAAAATAGTGGATGCCAAAATAAAAGCTTAAAAAAAAATAGAGTTGAAGTTGAAGTTCTAAATTATTAAAACTAAAACTAAATTAACTAGAGCTAAAGCTAATTAGAAATGTAAAATATAATACATAATAGAAAAAAATTGAAAATGAAAAAGCACATAAATTATCCTAGTGAAAAATAAATATACAAAAATGTATTTAAAATACATTTATTTCATACCAAGTATACCACAAACACATTTACATCTTATGTACTTAATAAAAAAAAAAAATAATAATAATAATAATAATAATAATAATAATAATAATAATAAATAATAAAAATAAATAAATAAATAAATATCCTGCAGTTGTACTTTTAGTATACTAAACTGGTGTATTTAAAGTCTGCTAAACTGTAACAACTAATTTTGTACTTAATGCACTTTAATTGTGCAGAACTAGTGCTGAAGTCCAACTAAAGATACTTAAAGTGCTAAAGTGGAACTATTGCAAGTATACTCTAGGTACAATTTAAATAATATCGGTCTTCAAATGCAAAACATTTAAAGAGCATACAATTCCCACCAACTGTGACATTAAAACATATTTTAGGCTTAATATTAAGAAATGTACATTGTGAGCATGATCAGCAAGTCACATCACACCAATTAGATGATTGACTCGTGTAACTTAAAGGCGGGACTTCCTGTCTGACAGCTGCTATGTTGAGTTTCCTCTCGATCGTTTCTCAGAGCGCTGCGTTTGCTCTGATCTGTAGTTTTGTACATCATAACACAATGGCTCTGCTCCTCCATTATGATTTGTGCAAGCGTGCGCACAGACTCACACACACACACACACACACACACACACACACACACACACACACACAGCGGGAGCCGCTCTGATCTATCTCAAATCTCCATACAGCTCAAAGACGCCTGAACACACATCGATTCACTTTGCATCCCGATCTGACAGACACACACACTCATATGGAGGTCCATTAAGGTTCTAGCGTGTTCTCTGAGGGCCTAAAGAGAGTTTAGCCTCCTCCTGCTCATTCTGTGTCTGTCTCACTGTATGAACACAGTGAGGAGACGCTGCTGCGTTAACAGGCCTCACAAACACACACACACACACACACACACACACACACACACACGTCTGGTTTATTATCATTGTGGGGACTCTCCATAGGTGCAATGGTTTTTATACTGTCCACACTGTATTTTCTATCCCCTTACCCTAACCCTACCCCTAAAGCTAACCCTTACAGAAAACTTTCTGCATTTTTACTTTCTCAAAAAAACTCATTCTGTATGATTTATAAGCTTTTGTACCCATGGGGACCGCAAGTCAGTCCCCACAATGTCAAATATTTCAGGTTTTACTATCCTTGTGGGGACATTTGGTCCCCACAATGTAGCAAAAACAAGTACACACACACACACACACGACATACAGCATGATTACATATGGACATGGAATATGCAATGTATGCAATGTGTTTTGCATTTTCTGAACTGATTTTACAGGGAAATTTGTGGAATTACAGAAGACCGAATTCTGTGGATATCTGCAGATCCAGTTTAGGAGAATTCACATTCAACTCCATTATTCCTCAAGCATACTATATACAAACGTGTTCATATTATTTTATTTTTTAATTACATTTAATTTCATTTGATTTTATTTAATAATTTAATTTAATTTAATTTAATTTAATTTTTCATTTGATTTTTATATTTATTTTAATCTAAATGCATAAACATTCAGAAGGAAGAAAAGAAAAGAATTTAACATTTTATTTATTTTATTATTTTCCTTTCTTTTGTATCCGTTATTTTACATCTATATAGTCAGTTAAATTCTCACCATAATCATGAAATATTCTAATCTAAATACATAAACATTCAGAAGGAATAATAAAATAAAATATAATTAAATTAAATTAAAATTAAAATATTTTATTTATTTTATTATTTCTTTTTTCTTTTTTAGCTCTTATTTTATATCTATATAGTCAATATCAGAAGTTTTAACTGTTGGTATAGTCAGAAAACAAGATTTTCCTTGATTAAGAACACCATAAATTAACTGTTTTTTTTTTTCTTTTACTTCTTTTCTTTTTTTTATTTCAGTCAGCATCAGACGTTTTGACTGATGGCAATTAGTCAAAGACTGTCTTTAATGAAGAACAAAACACCATAAATTTATATATATATATATATATATATATATTCTAATCTAAATACACAAACACTCAGAAGGAGTAAAATAACATTTAAATAAAATATTAGAATTTAATATTGTATTTATTATTTTATTTTATTTTATTTTATTTTATTTTATTTTATATCTCTTATTTTATATCAGAAGTTTTAACTGTTTGTATTTTAGTCATAAGACAAGATTTTCTTTAAGAGCAAAACACCATAAATTAGCTTGTAATGTTCTAATGTAAACACATGAACATGGAGAAACACAAACAATGAACTAAATTACATTAAATAAGTATTAAATACATCAATTAAAAATATAAAATGTCATATATATTTGGTAAAAAAAAAAAATCATGTCATCAAATGTCAGATGAGCACAACAACTCAACTGCGGGAACTAGATAATAAATATTAATCCAATGAGAAAATCTGTCTGGAAACTACACTAGCAAATATTCCAAATATTCCTACATATATTAAATAAATATTCAAATCATCTAAACGATCACGCCAAGACGACCGGCCTGTCATTTTTAATTATTCGACATAATTCACATGGGCTTATTATTTGAGTTTTATCAACAACAGTTGATTGCACATGACAGGAAAGTCACGACTGCATACAGTGTTTTCCCTGCTCTGATCTGCCAAACACACACAAACACACGTCATTCAACATCATTCATAAACACATCATTACACAGCACGGACTCAAAGCGTCGCCTCTGCCGAAGGAAAGTCCTGTTAAAACACGGAGCAGGAGACGCGGCTCGTTCCGTCCCGTGTGTGATTGTGATAAATCAGGTGGAGGGGGTTTTTCTAGACCGGCTCCACGTGGTCTGCCGCTGTGTGGCGGTTTGAAAAATCTCAATGTATAAATGTTTTGCTGTACTCAGAGTTATTAAGCCATGAATCAGAGCTGTATTTTACAAGCCTGAGCCCTCAGTTTCCTGCTGTAACGCACAGCAGATGTTACGCACATCGGCCTGATATCTGATCAGATTAAACTCATCTACTGGATTACTGAGACACACACACACCTCTGATCTGTCTGTGTGTGTGTGTGTAAAGCGCTCGTCACGTGTGTTTGTCCTGAGGAAATCTCACATATGAGATCTCTTCAATAACTCAATCATTTCTCCTGGACAGCAGTGAGACACAAATGGAGACCTGCTGAAGTTTCTCAGATGTTTCTCAGATGTAAAAAATGAGATCTCAGATGTCTGCTTAGATTTGACAAAATTGTCCGTAATCAAAATTTTAGAGATCTCAGTATGAATACTTCTGATCTGACTTTATTTTATAGTTCTCTATTTGCTTGACAACTATAGACTCAAACATCTGACATGAAGTTGTTGTTTAAATGAAACACACCTGAGAAGCGAATGAAGTCTCTTGAGTTACGCAAGACTTTATAGGAAGAGCAGCGTGTTTGAGAGCGATGGATCTCATCTCTACGCAGTGTGTAAAATATTCATGTGGCGTTATAATGTCACGACATCCTGCGCTCGGATGAAACAGGAACATCATGCCGTTCTGCTCGTCAGAAACACACACCAACACCACAATCCTGATGTCTAAAGAAACAGATAAAAAAAATTACACATTTGTTTCATCTTGTTATGTTTCAATTTCTACAGGGAAATAAAATATCAAGAGATATTTGCCTGGTTATGTGTAAAGCCCACTTTAGTTTTTCAGTAGAGATCAAAAGGGGACATGTATATATATATATAATTTATATATACATATATATATATATACACACATATACATACATACATACATACATACATACATACACATATATATATATATATATATATATATATATATATATATATATATATGTATGTATGTATGTATGTATATATATATATATATATATATCTCATTTAAAAAAATAAAAAACTTTTTTATGTGTTTTTATTTTTTATTATTGATTTTGCCAAGACAACAATTCTCATTTAAAAGTTTCTTATTTAAAGTCTTATTTTTTAGACATAAAATAAAAACTAAATGAAATAAAATTTGAAAATACTGGCTTGGCAACTAAAAAAAGTACTAAAATTACTTCTAATAAAGTCTAAAAATGAGGGGGGAAAGAAAAGAAAAAAGCACATGAAATAACAAAAAAATAAAATAAATAATAATAATAATAATAATAATAAAGGTAGTTCTATAATGCTATATATACACATGAGATCTCCAATGTCTCAAAAAACGTGCTGATATATATAAAAATAAAATACTTTTTTTTTCTTATCAGATCAAATGTCAGATGAGTCTAACAACTCAAATGCAAGTTGAACTGAAAACTAAAACTGAAATTAAAAAAAAATAAATAAATAAATAAATAAACTATATAGAGATAAAAATTAAAACTAAATGTGATTTAAAAAAAAATGAAAAGCATTAAAATTTAAATAAACAGTTATTTAAAAAAAATTCAAAATAATAAAATCTATAGTTTTCTCAATACTACTAAAATAACACTGGAGATCATCAGACATGATGTTATTTTTTTATTTACGTATGTATCCATTTATTTATTTGTTTGTTTGTTTATTAGTGTTCATAAAAAAATTCTGTTACTGTAGTTAAAGGGAAGGTTCATCCCCAAAAAAAAAGTCATTTTTCATGAAAAAAAAAAACAGAATATATAATATATAATAGTATAATAGTATCATCATATGGGCAATGAACTTTATTCCAAATCCTCTGAAGTCATGTAGTGTAATGGCTTTGTTTGAGAAACAGACTAAAAAAGATGCTGAATCAGTCCTGGTCACCATTCACTCTGACTGCAGGGAAAACAGCAGCTTGAACATTCAGCATTAATATCTCCATACAAGAAATAAAGTCATCAAAACACAAGGGTAAATAAATGCTTATACAGTAGGTTAAAGAACTTTTATATCTGGCTGAACTGTAAACATCAATACCTTACTTCAATCACCTCAAAGACAAAAAAAAAAAAGTACCTGAGCTAAACAATTTACTTCGTTTTTACTGAAGAGGAGTGTTTGTAGGTCGTATTAATGAGAGCAGGGATTTCCAGAGATGTCAGACGCATCAGTCCAGCTCTCATTACTGCAGTCGCCCTATAGGCCCCAAAAACAACTCAACACACACTAATAATGCTCACATCTGTGTGGACAAATTGTCTGTTCGAGCCTGTACACACCCTCTCACACACACACACACACACTCTCTCTCTCTCTCTCACACACTTAATCGAGGCCCAGAAACGGCCAACTAATCAGCTCATGCACTATTTATGATCCTAAACAAGGAGGACGACAGAGAAAGAGACGCAGCGAATAAAACAACACGTCAATCACAGTTCTGCTCATACGGCGGCCCGCGTTTCTGTTTGCTAACCATGTACAAAGAAACACACATCACACACACACACTCGCACGCAGGCATCTCTGAGACTTTAGCTGCTTCTTTTTGGGGTTTGAACGCAAATCAAAGAGAATTTCAGAGTTGCAGAAAAGGAGCGTAAAGCGTACAGTTAGAGTAAAATAAACAGCCTGACAGCGGGAGCCCATGCACGCTCGCGTGTGTGCGTTTAACTGCGAAACTTGATGCACAGAAGGTGCAAACTAGCAGAAGGTAAAAGCGAGCCGACGTTGGTTTCTTTTGAAAGTTCACACGGCGTAAGTGCAGGATTCCCTCGGCCTGCCGGTGTCTTTCATTACCAGAGTTTATTCTGCTTAATTACCCTGATTGGTGCGCCTACGTCGCGCTCAGATATCACTGTGAAAGCGCATACATTAATGAGCTCGTCGTTAGCACATGTGAAAGTCCATATGTCTTATGACACGTTCGGTCGGAGCGCAGCAGGTAGAAGAAACGCAACTGAATTTTTCAGCGGTCTCGCAGGAGAACATTCAAAGCCGAGGACAGAAGTTCAGAAAACGCCGGTCTGAGCGCCGTGACGCGCTGATTAGTTTCTGTGGGCCCGGAAAACAACTTCTAACGAGCTCTCTGTTCACCGCTGTCAGCCCGAAGAGAAAGAGAAAAACCAGAAGAGGGAGCAGGAGAGGAAGGAGAAGGGAAGAGAAGAGAAGAGAAGAGAAGAGAAGAGAAGAGAAGAGAAGAGAAGAGAAGAGAAGAGAAGAGAAGAGAAGAGAAGAGAAGAGAAGAGAAGAGAAGAGAAGAGAAGAGAAGAGAAGAGAATTTGATGAAATATAAAAAGAGGAAAAAAGAGAAATATTTGAGTTCATATTGAGATCTCTGTTGCACTATGACAGTAGATCTTAAAGAAAAATAAAGGCCTAAAAAAAAAACAAAAAAAAAAAATTATAAATTGATATTTATAAATGCACAGGTTAAAATGTGTGCATTATTTATCAGGATTATTACAGTTAACTAAAACAAACTAAAACCATTAAAAATAATAATAATAATAATAATAATAATAAACGTTTTGTTACTTCAAATTAATAAACATTGGCTAAAATAATAAAAACAAAACTGTAATAATAAAATATTTAAAAAATTCAGCTACATTTAGCCAATTCGTTTAACATTTCTCACTTTAATTTAGTTAACTCGATGTACTAAAATAACTAAAACCTAAATAAAAATGTATTTAAAAAAAAACTATATAGACATATATTTACAAAAAAATACTAAAAATAACAAAAAAAACTCCACAAAATTATTAAAAGTTTGAAAAAAAAGAATTCAAATATTAATAAAACAATACTCAGTGATACTATAATAACATTTATTTACTTGATGATGTTGGTTAAGTAAATAAATTAAAATTACTCAAAAAGTTTATGTTATTCTAGCACTGAAAGTAATGTGTGATCACAAACTGTGAGAATAAAGCATTCATTTTTGTGAAGATCAGTAAAGATCATGTTCCATGAAGATATTTTGTAAATTCTTGACTTAATTTTTTATATGCATTGCTAAGAAGTGTATTTGGACAACTTTAAAGGAAATTTTCTCAATATTTTCATTTATTTATTTATTATTTATTTATTTTTTATTTTTTATTTTTTTGCACCTTCAGATTGCAGATTTTCAAATAGCTGTATCTTAGCCAAATATTGTCCTATCCTAACAAACCATACGTCAAGGGAAAACTTATTCAGCTTTCAGATGATGTATAAATCTCAGTTTCAAAAAAATTATCCTTATGACTGGTTTCGTGGTCCAGGGTTTTGGCCACCACTAAGTTTTCTAAATCTGATCAGACCTGATGACTGTGCACTCTCAGAAAAAAAGGTACAAAAGCTGTCACTAATATGTACACTTTAGGTATTAATATGTTCTTTTAAGGTAGTGATATTCACTCTATTTTTCACAATGGTGTGTGTCCCAGTAAAACGATTTGTACACTTTTTTCTGAGAGTGTGGGAATCTGAGGGTCAGTGATTGTTTGAAACATCAGCGACTGCGATCAGTGAACGAAACCCTCACAAACACACAGATCGTTACTTATTTATGAGGGAGACAAAAACTGGGTCATTCACCCTCCCACTGGCTCCACCCCTTCATCCATCCATCCATCCATCTTTTTGCAACTGTATGTAAATTTCACATAATCACATTTTACAGTCTTCTGTGTAAATTAATCAATAAAGCAAAATTCAGGGGGTTTTTTTGCCCTGGTTTCTATTTGCTCTCTCTCTTTGCCTTGTAAATACAGATACTAATTTAAATACTAATATTATGTCTGTGCATATAATTAATATTAATGAACACGCACACAGCAGACCCTGATCAGCGTTCTCTCTCTTCCTCTCTGTCACGAAATGAGATGTTATGTATAATGCGTTGCAGATGTTTATATTCATCTGGCATAATAAACAAAATAGCTGCATATTTTTCTATAATTTGGGCGTTTAGTGAGGAGAAAGCGGTGCGGTTTTGTGGCTAAACAGACCCTGAAAGTTGGCCAATTGTCTTTCAGAGTAATTTGATTAATTTGACGCAAATGTTTATATCCGGCTTTTCATGTCCAGACTCGGTCTCTGGGTTTTTGTGAATTATAATTGTTCTTCAGAGGTTAGTTTAACGTCGTAATTAAGAGCAATTGGACTCCTACAATAAACAGAAAGTTGAAATCGAGCAGCGAGACGCGTGACAGGACCGTGAACCGCTCAAACGACGGATGAAGTTGAGTGAATAAACCGGACTATCGACTCTCAGCATACTGAAAGTTAATTAACAATTTGCTAATTGAATACAGGGCCTATAATTGTTGCATTACTAGCATAAACATCATTTTCTTCAAATATTATTAAAGCGTTTTTTGTTGCACCTATTAGAGATTCTTGTCTGTGAGTTAATTTCATTATGCTAATGAGCTCTCTTCCTCTCAGAACCTTCGCTTTGATCCGTGTTAATTGTCGTGATCTTCAAAGACAAAGTCACCACTTACTTTAAATGAATTTTACATTTTTTTAGGGAATCTTATGGAAATGAGGAAGAAGTAATTAAATTTTTATGACGCGCCTCGGTATTTTTAACGGGCGAGTGTACGGTACTGAAGAGGTTTCGTTTCAACATTTAACAGGGGAAAACTGAGAAACGAGAAAGAGCCGAGCGCAAAAAAACGGTCAGATGCTAAAGATTAAAGCGGCTGCGAATCCAAGACTTAATTTGTACTGATAAACTTTAGTCTTTAATATGCTCTTTTGTGTTCGCAGCGTGAAATCGTCACGTCAGAGCTGGAGAAAAGAAACTTTCCCCTCTTTTCTCTCGCTCACCTTCTGAACTCGCTTTCAGATTCCCCACATCCTGCAAAACAACGATTCCCGTCCAAAAGACATCAAATCAAACACCTCGCCGTCGTTTCCAAAGAGCGCTCTTACAAATAAAGGCTCCAGTTACAACTTGAAGACCATGAGAGAATGTCTGAAGTTTCACAAAGAAGGTTTTATTCTTTAATTCTTTGTATTGGTGCTTTAATGAATCCAGAAAGCAGCTGATGATCTTAAGAAGCTCTAATGTAGAGTGTTTACTTCAAGAGATAAAGGAGGCAGAACCACCTCAAACACCTAACATAAAATCAGGTACAGAAATGACAAATGCGCAGAAACGACTGAAGTAACTTTGACTTGGAAATCAGCACTCTGCATTGATTCTGGATTCTGTTCAAAAAAGTGGCTGAATTAAGATGCGTTTAAAGAGCATGATAGTAATAAAAGGTGTCTGTTAATAATAGCAAAAATAAACAAATGAATGGATGTACAAAATATGCTCGGTAATGCAAAACCATCATTTTTTGTAGTAAAGATTATTGGAGCATGTTTTACAAGAAAATACTATTTCACACTATGCCTTTCTACTTTTTACTTAAATAAGCGTCACTTGCTGGTTCTTTTTTTTTACTAGCAATTTCTGAGCGAAAATCACTTCTACACCAACGTTTTTCAGTGATGATCTTAACCTAAAAATGCTACGGCAACAACTTGTAAATCGGTTAAAAATGGTAAGTTCTCGTACAATATACAATGAAAACTGATCGCTAAAACAGGATATTTAATGTCATCGTACAATGTTTTGGAAGTGAAAACAGTCTTTTTATCCACCTTATTTTTCAGTGCGAAATTGTGTTCAGAATTAAGATAATGCATTAAATCAATATGGTAAGAGAAAACAGTTTGCGATATCAAGCAGCTGAAAACAGCTGGATGCGAATGAGACCAGAAGCCGGACACATTCAATGTACAAATGGCCATGCCCACTTTTATGGGAAAAATAAGGTGGATAACTTACACTGAACTTACACTCTTTTTTTTTGTTTAAATAAAATTCACAGGTTTATTTATTTATTGATTTTTTTATTGTTATTTTTGTCTGTTTGTTTGTTCGTTTCTTTAGTTTTAAGAAGCAACAATTTCTGTCCACTAAAAATAAAGAACCACTGAAGAACCTGAGGACAGGACCAGATGAAGCTTCTGATGTTTAGGGCCAAATGTGAGTGATTCTTACTGTATGTATCATGTCGTGCCATGATTCAGGTGTTTAAACTCACTAGTTACAAACTTAAATCAATAGACAAATATACAACTAGTACAAACATCTATAAATATGAATACATGAATATAAGCAAAGATTTTCTGCAACAGCCGGTGATCTGCCTTTAATCAGTGTGTGTGTGCATGTGAGAGAGAGAGAGAGATATAACACAGGTGTGGTGGGTCAGATGGATTACTGTTAAACCCGCACAAAGCTCCTTACATGCTGGATCAACCTCTTCATTCAAGTGCCTCAGATACTGAACAGATGTGTGCAGGTAGAGTGTGTGTTTGTGTGTGTGTGCGTGGTGGGCTAAAGTGTCATTAACCTGTAGATAGGCAGGTCACTGAAGGTCCACTCAGGAAACACAGCAGGTGGTTTGATTTATTTATTTATTTGTGGTGTTCATAACTTGATGATGAGCGTTAGTTCATCCTGGAGCTCTCATATCACCAGCTAAAGGCAGAAACGCTGCAGATGTGTGTGGATTAACCACATCACTGGATCTAAACACATACAAACTACATGCCTGTGCTTCACATGTACAAGAGATTAATGAGTGGATTCAGATTTAGATTCCTTGGATTAAACTGGATTTGGATTCCGATTCTAATTCTGATTTGAAATCAGATTTTGAATCTAATGCAAATTTTATTTATGATCCTAATTTTTATTCAGATTCAGATTCTTTTTTCAAGTTCTGATGCATATTTCAGTCTGATTTAGATTCACATTGTGATTCTGATTTAAATACTTAATCTACTGAAATCCTTTTATTAAGTCGGATTTGGATTCTGATCCTCATTCTAATTCTGATTTGAAAATCAGATTTAAAATCGGATGCATATTTTACTTGTGATCCTTATTTTGATTCAGCTTTGTATATGGATTCAGATTTTGTTTCTTTTTTCAAGTTCTGATGTGCATTCAAGTTGTGTTTCTGATTTAGATTTGAATTCACACTGTGATTTTGATTCTGATTCAAATCTACAGTAATTAGATTTGCATTTGAATCCTTAAATTCTAATCCTCATTCTAAATCTGATTTGGAAATCAAATTTAAAATCGGATGCATATCTTATTTATCATTCTAATTTTGATTCAGATTTGCATTTGGATTCAGATTTTGATTCTGATTCTTCTGATTCAAGTTCTGATGCATATTCCAGTGAGGTTTCTGATTTGGATATGGATTCACATTCTGATTTTGATTTGAATTTTAATACTTAATCTAATTAATGTTTCATATATTCATATATCTTCATATATCAATTTAGATTCTCATTTGAATCCCTTAAATTAAATTAAACCTGATTTGGTTTGACTTTCATTAGTAATTCCGATCTGGAATCAGATTTTGAATCTGATGCATATACTATTTATGATTCAGATTCATACTGGATTCAGATTTTGATTTTGAATTTTATTTAAACTCTGATGTACATTCTGTTTATGTTTCATTGGATTAACATTCTGATTTTGATTCAGATTTTAATAAATCTAATTTATGTTTCAGATGTCGATGTAGAGTCTGATTTTGGTACGGCAATGGTTGAGTGAATAATTCAATTAAATATAATCTTAATAGAAATAAGATGCAGACTACAGGTACTGTTTTCTTGTAATGTACACACACCATCATCACTCAAGTGTGTATTTTAATCTTTCATTTTTTTTTTATATCTTATTTATGTAAGTTTGATATCTTGCCAAAATTCTAAATTCATGAGTTTTAAACAGATGTGAACATTTTTAACTCCACTTCAGTCAACAAAAGTATCCAGTTTTTTTAAGATAGGAGTCATGTGTTTATTTTGTCATAACTACATCCTTCCACATACAAAATAAACAATTCACACTAAAATGCACACAAACTAAACCAATTCAGAAAAACAGCTTAAACCAGCCTAAAACAGCCTAAGTTGTTTAAGGTGCAATCTGGTGTTGCTGGCTTATAAAACAAAACAGACCAGACTGACTATCTTAGGCTGGTTTGAGCCGCCTGATATCAGTCATGCTAGAACAGATGAGCTCAACCATCGTCAGGTTCTCCGTCCCTCAGAGAAACATGCTATTTTCATACCGTCACAATCTCTCTCTGTCCTTCAGCCCCTCTCACAGGAATATACGTGCATGCTGTACATGAAGCCAAGATAAATAAATAAAAAGCTACAAGAACCTCCTAGATAATTGAAATAGAGAGAGAGAGAGAGAGAGAGAGAGAGAGAGGCGGTGAGTGTGGAGGTGGCAGGTATGATTAAAACCGCTGTGATTTATGGGAAGGTGGACCGGAGTCGTCAGGCTTCACGCTCTGATGCCCCGCACACATAAACTCATCTCAGCACAACACACACACTCTCACTCTCTCACTCACTCACTCACTCACTCCTCTTCTGTCCCTCCCAGTCATTTTCAGATGTTTACACTAAACACTTCTACATTCAGATCTCAGCATAATGAAACACAATCTAACAATATGTTGCATCCCCAAATACACCTTTCTCCCTCTTATACACTCACAGACAAATGGTTATGTTTTGTGACAGACCATAACATTAAAAAAAAATTATAATAAATAAATTATAATATATAAAATGATGCTGATTAAATTGTTTTATAGCAGCCTATCAGATTGAGATTTTTTTTATTGAACTGATTAAATTAAAGTAATTGACAATGATATAATATATAGAATAATTTTATATGATCATATATAAATATGTAATGTAAATATATTAATAATGTAAATATACAAAATGTTCCTGGAACTCAATTTTAGAGACAAATAATGTTTCTAAAAACAAAAGTTATTTTCGGACACTGGTCTGTAATCTCCATCTAAACAGAAAATACTAAAATATAATTTTTTTCTGTTTAAAAAAAGACTGCAAAAATCAGCACTTTCCTCTAAACTAACAGTTACAAAAATTACTATCCAGTTTTAATATGAATAAGCGCGCTCTACTAGATCAAACTGTGACTGAAGACAATCGCATTAAATTGGACAAAAGGAGCAGAAAGAGCTTCAGCTGATGCTGTTCACTGACAGTGAAGTTCATTTATATCGTGAGACTTAAACAGAGGCAGAAATAAACTGATAAATCTCCTGATTCACTTACAGCATCAATTGATTTCCTTTAAAATTGCCTTTTTAGAGGGGAAAAAAATGTAATACCGCTCAAATAAAGCTAAAGCAGAGAGGAAGAGCCTGAGCTAATGACAGATAAACAGATAAAAACAAAGGCAGAGGAAAGGGGACATTTATCTGGAGTCTCGCTCATAATCAGAGATTGTTTACATCACGAAACAGCTTCTGACGTCCCACACAGCAGGGTCATTCTGGATCTAAAAAACTTTGGTACACCACATGTCTGATGTCATACACTGATTTATTTGCGAAGTCAGTTTTCCCAGCGGCTTTAGAACAGGATGGAAAAACTGGGATTGTGCTTCATTTTTCTTTTAATAAAATTCAATTATCATGCTTTTACTGTCTATGTATTTTTTATGCTTTACGCATTGTCTGACAAAATGCAGAATTTGCCTTTGTCTTGTCTTTTTTCCCCACAAGTAATGGACTGACATCATATGATAGTAAAAAAAAAACAAAAAAAACAATTATTTATAATTATTTATAAACTGTTATTATTATACTTAAATATATAATCATACATGTTATATAGATACACAGATACATACATACATAGATCATTTTAATATAAAAATATATAAAAAGTAATATAATATAGAAAATATTATTATAGTTACTAAATATGTAACCATATATATTCTTTCTTTCTTTCTTTCATTTATTTATTTAATGTTACATTTATTAGTAGTAGTAGTAGTATTCTTATTATATTTAAATATGTAATCAAAAATATTTATTTATTTATTTAATGTAACATTTATTAGTAGTAGTAGTATTAATTTCAGTTTTAGTGTTGTTATTATTATTATTATTATTATTGTTGTTGTTGTTGTTGTTGTTATTATTATTATTATATTTAAATATGTAATCATATTTATTTATTTTTTATTTATTTAATGTTACATTTATTAGTAGTAGCAGTAGTATTCTTATTATATTTAAATATGTAACCATACATATTATTTATTTCTTTATTTATTAATTTTAAATTACATGTATTATTATTATTATTATTATTATTATTGTTGAATATGTAATTATACATATTGTTATTTATTTATTATTTAAGTAATGTTACTTGCATTATTATTATTATTATTATTATTATTATCATCATCATCGTCATCGTAGTTGTATATATGTAATCATACATATTTGTTGTCAATTATTTATTATTATTATTTTTTATTTAATGTTACGTTATTATTATTATTATTATTATTAATAGTATTTAAATATGTAATAATACAAATTGTTATTTATTTGTTTATTATTTAAGTAAGTATTATTATTATTGCTGTTGTTGTAATAAATACGTAATCATACATATCTGTTGTCAATTAATTAATTGATTAATTAAATAATGTTACATGCAGCAGTAGTAGTAGCATACCTTTCTAAAATATTCAGGCACATATGACACCATTGTGTTTGTTCAATGCATGCACATTATATGGTCCTGCTATGGCCTCTAATTTTTCATCATTTACAGTACGTGATAGTGTGAGGAGAAGATCATCATTATATTCCACCCGGACAAAGCGAGCCGGGCGGCTGCGATTGCGTGTATTTGATCAGGCCGTGTGTGTGAGATCTGCTCAGGTGAACTCCTCAGAGGCTCAGGTGGTTCATCTGAACCTGAGAGAGAGATACGCTGCATATTTCAGCAGAGAAATGACACTCGGCACAGAGATAATTAAATTTCCACTCATCCCAGCCACCTTTCCAGCCTTTATGGAGATTAATTACGTTCACCGTACACATATACACACGCTCGCATTCTTTCATACACACACACGGTGATAGCAGCCATTACACTTGACTGGCTCCATGACCACAAACACAAAGAGGCTCGTCTCTCTGATTCTTATCACACATGTTACTTATTCATTAATTTCAGGAGTTTATCAAGCATAAAGCTCACTGCGAGACTAACAGCACCGGGCCAGAGATAAGAGACATTGTACCTTCAGGTGATATTTAGACACAGACCGCAGCTTCATCGCGTGTATTGGGGAATATTAATAGCCTCGCACAGCATCCACCAGAAATAAAACTAAACCTCCAGCAGACGGGCTGTCCTAAACGGTTCAGAGCCGCTGCGTCGCTTTACCGCGGCTTGTCGTGTCACAAACACATGCAGTTTACAAAAAACACTCTAACTAACTTTATTCACTAGGGGTTAGACAGACTAGTCAATGCTTTGAACCTGTTTTACCCAAGGAGGTCTATAATAGTGTTGCACGATATACCGGTACTTAAAAAGTATCGCGATACCCTGCTTTTAAAAACAGTACGATTACGCATTTTACTAGCAGCGGTACTTTAAGGATGTATTTTAATAAGAGTCGTATTTCTGTGTGTGTGTCTGTGTTAGTGAATGGTGCAGACGCGCAGTTTTGTTTACTAACGTTACAAATATACGCATGACACTCGCTGTGTTTTCAGCCTCTGCCGCCACAACATACGAGTACATGAACACGTGAACATCATCTCTAGAACTGCTCTGAGAGGCACTTCATGAGCATTTTACCGTTTCTTTTGCAGAAAACTGTTGTCATATAATGAAGATACTAAAGGTCTTCACAGCAACCCGCCAAAATAAAAGTTCGGTATAACTTGACAGTCAGAAATATATTAATATATTACTTAATGTAATTATTAGTACTATTACTAATAATAAAAATATTACTAAAACAATGTTTAAGGAATATTTACCAGAAAAAAAATATTTACCAGAATTTATTTACCAGAAAATTGTAAATACACAACACGGTATTTCTGAAAAAAAAAAAAAAAAAAAAAAAAAAAAAGAAAGAAATATCCTGCAATAAATGAATTCTTTATCAAATCTAATTATCCTTTATAAATTCATTAGACATGCTTTTGATTATTAAAATGCAATGAAACGATTAAAATAGAATCCAGAAAATTAATGGAAAACAGTGATTCACAGACAAAACTGAATTTGAGAAAAATAATAAAACGTATTTCATAGGGCTTTAAAAACGTCATTTTTTTTTAACTTCCAATAAATTGCTGTTCAATTCTGCAAGCATGATTTCAATTAATTAGACATGCTTTTTGATAAATATTTTTCTTATGCAACCATTAAAATAGAGTCTAGAAAAATTAAAATGGAATTTGAAGAAAAACTAAAACAGATTTCATAGGGCCCTCTTTATTTCATTTGTGTCTTTGTTTTATTGATTTTGTCCTTTAGTCTGTTACTTGCATCTAGGTTAATAATAACAAAGATAAAATAACAAAATGACTATGTCATGACATAAATTGCTGCTGTGAAATAAAATTACTATATCATGAAATAAGATTTGGTTTTATTACTTTATTGTATTTTATTTTACTTTAAAGGGGGGATGAAATGCTAAATGTTTAAATAGATTAAAAAAAACTATGATCTCCATTTGGAATCATCTATTATTCAATTACTTTTCCTGTTGTTCTATTTTTTTATTTTTTATTTTCCGCCCCATAGTATCGGTTCAGTATTAGTATTGTGATATTTTAGTCCGGTATCGTATCGAAGTCAAAATATTGGTATCGTGACAACACTAGTCTATAATACCTGTAAAAAGCTGTTAGCATTCACATTTATCAAAAACATGAGAAATCACTTCTGAAATGGACTTTTCATAAGTAAATGATTTAGTTTTTGAGGCCACATGTAGTATGACGTAATGAAATATAGTCCAAAAATGGTGCTTTTTAACTCACAGAAAGGTACTGTATAGTTAACCACTGAAACTAACCAGCCAAGGATCACATGACAAGAGCTGAGATTGTTCTATTTGCCAACAGCAGAATCATAGTAATAAGGTAATGACCAAATATATTTGGAATTTGAAAATCAATGAAAGGGAAGCATTTTATATTTAAGATATTTTATCCTCCAACTTCAAAATCGTCCTACATCGCTGTTTTACCTTTTTTTGTAAAAGATGTTTGATATTGTTCGCATGTTCACTTTGTAAACGCTGGGTCGGTACTTCTGCAGCGATGCAGGACGATTTTGAAGTTGGAGGAGAAAATGAGATGGGAATTTTTAGACGTACCCTAACTGTTATGACCGGACAAAAAACAGTTCACACAGAGCTAGACAAGATGAGCATTTGAGGTTAAAAAGTATATAAATTGTAAAAACTTCCTCGACTGGGATCGTTTAGAGCCATTTGAAGCTGCATTTAAACTACAATCTGGAAGCACCATATCAGTCCATTATATGGAGAAAAATGCTGAAATGTTTTCCTCAAAAAACACACTTTCTTTACGACTGAAGAAAGAAAGACATGAACATCTTTGACGAGTACATTAGTAAAATTTTGTTCTGGAAGTGGACTAATACTTTAATTTGCATTTCAAAAATAACAAAAGTCTTCCCAGTTGGCTACAATACCAATTATACTACAAGATGTGTGATGACGAGCTGAATATTTTTAGGTCACTAATTGTCTAATAAAAAAATGAGTAGTCACATACAATTCAATCGACTCCTGAAATGAATTCAGGACATGGAAATCAAATTCATATATACAACAACAAATGAGTTAAACTGACGGCATCATTTCAACAATTTTCACTCAGAAATTGGTAGTAATTTAGAAATGATTTTCAAAGAAATGACAAGTAAACTAAACGTGAAAATTTAAATTAGAAATATTATTTTCTTGTAAAGCATACTTCAATAATCTTTGGTTTATTTACAAATCTGAAATATTTCGAAATATTTTGTTTGTTTTGTAGTTTTTAGTTTTGTTTTTTACAGTGCAGTAGATTTGGGAAATATATGTATATGTATATATATATATATATCAACAGAAGAAAGAAACTCATACAGGTCTGGAACAACTTGATGATAAAAATGTAAATCACAAAATGTAAATTTTTGGGTGAAATATCACTTTGAATGGAAAAGAAATTAAACTGCATATTTGCTTGCAAAACATTCCAACATTTATTTACAAATGGAAAAAAAAAAATACATTGCACAAATGGAACGGTAATGGATCCTCCTTCTAGATATTAAAAAATAAATAAAACAAAATAAAACCTTTTTGGCATGTACACTGGGGGAAAAACATCTTTGTTTTATTTGTTACTTGCAGCCAAACAAGACCCAAGAACTGGACAAAATCTTGGCCTTACACCTCTAAACATCTTTGAAAGAAACCAGACGCTACTATTTTTCTATTTTTGACCACAATTATACAGCTTATTGTTTGGTTTAGCCCAAATAAATCTCCTGTTAACACGAGCCAATCCAACACGCTATTCTCAATGCATGTGAACCAGAACGCTCTCCTGTCACTTACACATACAGCATAACAAGAGGCATTCAGAGCACTCGGTTGTACGACAGCTGGATCTTTCATCTTCAGCAGAAAGTCTACGGACTGAAGGTAAAACATCACGCGAGCACAAAAGAAACAGGCTCTGCTTCTGCAAAAGCCGCTCTGGCAGCCTGCAGGAGAGACGGAGGAGAGCAGAAAGGTAGCAATCAATATTGAAACACAGAAATTAAGCATTTAAATCACTAATTAGGGAGTAGACTGCTCTTCACACCTGTACGGCGTTAAGCTTGCCAGCATCACACATCTGTCTGCGCGCACCTGCCAAACACCTGCCGCCAGCTCAATGCTGCCTGATTACAGCGCGCGCTCGCTCATTACTGCCTCCGCGCGCGCAAGCGCTGATCCCGGAGCAGCTGTCGGTGGCAAGAGCGCGCCGTTCGCGTGTACGCGCTGATCCCGGAGCAGCGGATTCACATGGCTGCCTCCTTTATGCCCCGGTTCCTGCTCTTCACTCGCACAGGCCGGAGCAGACGGATTATGTCCCGGATCACAGCTCGCTCGCTCTCTCTCTCTCGCACTTTCACCAAATTCCTCCCTGTGCGATTTGCATATGTAATTTCGGAAGCTGAAGGGGTGATAGGGGAGCGTGTCTTTCTTTTCTTCACCTCTCCACATCTTTTTTTATCCCTCTCTCCCACCTGTCACCATAAAACCTCTTTCTTCGCTCTGTTCTGCTGCCGGAGCTCGACGCGTTACATTATACGGAAGAAAACGGCGCTCTTCAGCCATTGCGCGACTGAAGTCGCATCTGAACGGGAAACTTGGATGACTACGTGCGATGTGAAGGCCAACATCATTGTAGTCTAGAAAACCAAACATTCATCAATCAATGCGTCTGTACTCTAGAATACTTAGCGTTTTTCAAGCAACCCTCTTCAGTTCAACTGCGCTTTCACAATGAATACGGTTTCAAAGCGTCAACCACTTCTGCTCTAGAAAACGAACGACAGAACGCAATTCATACATAATTCACACTTATACTCTGAATTCAAAGTGTCCATTAACAGTGTGATCTAGAACACTCAGGGTCCATCAGCTAACACCAGTTCTAGAATACTAACCATTCATCAACCAACACCTTCTGTATGCTGGAACCATTCATCTAAACCAAGGACCTCAGCAAACTTCTTAAAGGTGCTACATGATGACTTGAATTTATTAATTTATTAATTTGTTCACTTATGTAACAAATAAGTTTTTGATTATTATCAAATTAAAAATAAAAAAAAATAAAATATAAAAAAAAAATAAAATTAAAATTATTAAAAAAATTAAAATAATAAAAAATGTATTTAAAAAAACAAATAATAATAATTAATAATAAAGTTACGTTTTTATTTATTCACTCATAAATTTATTTATTTACCTAACAAATAAATAAACATTTAAATTATTTATTTATTCATCTATTTATTTAAATAAATATGTGTATTGCAAGTTTTTATTCATTAATTTATTCATTCATTCATTTACTTAATAAATAAATACATTTTACTTATTAATTCATGCATTTACATGAATGCTTAAACTGTAAATAAGTTATTTATTAATTTATACATTTATTAATTCACTCACCAGATAAATTATTAATTTATTAATTAAAATTATTTATTTATTTATTTATTCATGAATCAACATTAACTAAATTAAAATACTAAAAAGTAAACTGATAGTTCTTGTTCCATCATTTTGCGTGTCAACAACCATTGTTTTTATTGAAGACTATCCACCTTATTTTTCAATGCGGAAGTAAGCTGTTTTCTGGTAATGTGTTAGACTTCCTGCTCATAATCTGCCGTAGAGAAATAACAAGAAGAATATTAAAGCGCCGTAAACAGTGAAACAGTTTGCACTACAAACTATTGTGTTCATAATTAAAATAATGCATTCAAATTATATTGTAAGACACACCAATTTGCAATATAAAGCAGCAAAACAAGCTGTTTTGTACAGATAAACAGAGCTGGACGCGGATGAGACCGGAAGCCAGACACATTCCATTTTTCAAACGGCCACTCCCACTCTTACAGCAAAAATAAAATTCTTGAATCACAAAATCAATCATGGTTACTTTAATTCACAGTTAAACTAGGAGTGTCAATAGATTAATGTTAATTAAGATGTTAAAAAGAGCCACTTCTTTAGAATCACCCATTACTACTTCCTTTCTAGAAAACTAACCATTCATCCATAGTCTTGAACACAATTCCATTTCCATTTTAAAACGCCAGCAATATAATTTTAACGAAATAAAAAAATAAATAAAAAAAAACCGTTGCAAACGCATAATTGCTGTATAAAATGTTGCATGATAGCTGTATAATTTACTTTTTGCAAATGATCTTTTTGTAAATAAAAAGCTTAACATTCAATGAAAAATATAAGTAGTTCTAGAAAAAAAAAGCTAAAAATAAAAACTGATATTTCTTTTGTTGTGAGGCCAGTGAAAATGTTAACTATAGTAAAAATCTAGCTAAAAATAAATACATAAATAAAAAGTCCTTATTTAGGGCCCTATGATTTGAGCGATGCGGAAAACATGGATGGAATGGCAGAATCCAGTCATAAAATGGAATTTACCATTTGTCAAAGTTTGGAAGAATTCATCAAAAGTTTGTCATCAAATTAAATCAAATTGCAATATGGACCAGTATCTGTAAATATTAAGATGCAAAAAAACTATTTAAATATAAATCCCACATGTTCTGTGTGTCTCTGTATTAATGAATAGTGCAGACACACGGTTTTGCTTTGCTTTTTTTTTTTAAGACATATTTGCCAGAAATATATTACTATTATTTAAAGTGTTAGTAATATTACTACTACTGTTAAAAAAAATTAATAAAACCTTTTTTTTTTTTTTAAATAATCACACAACATTTCTTTCATGTTTAAATTTTAACAGTAAATCCCCTTTACTTGCCAAAAAAATAAAATTTTCATTAATTAAAAGATAAATTATTTTTATGCCTTCATTTGATAACCAAATAAATTTAAACACACAACACCGAATTTCTGAGGTGGAAAAATAATAATAATAATAATAATAATAATAATAATAATAATAATCGCAAGGCTATTGTAAGAATAAATAAAAGTTGGTTTAAGCATTCAAATAATTAGACATGCTAAAACCAGAATTTGGTAACAATAAAACATGAGGTAAGAGAAAATAGGGCTCTAAACATGTAATTTTTGTTAAACCTTTAATAAATGGATGTTAAATCAAGTTTCAAGATTTTAATTAATTAGACATGTTTTTTCAATTAATACATTTTATTTAACCATTAAAAAGGAATGGTTTTTAAAAAAAGAAAAAGGGAATTTGAAAAATTAAATTAAGCAGATTTTGGGAAAAAATAAAATGGATTTCATAGAGCCCTACTTACTATTGATTCCTGACTTCTGTGCTCTAGTCTCACTTTTGTAGTCCACAGTTTAGTCAACTTTACTTCCATCCATCATTCAACACAGCTCTACTCTACAAGACGAATCATTAGCACCCGAGCACTTAAGAGCACTAACAATTCATTAACCAACACCAGTGCACCCTAGAACATAGTTCATTATTCCCAGTTGACTAGAACGACACCACAGATGTTCTAGAACTGCCAAAACCTCTGAATCTAGAACACCATTCAGGATTCATTATACTGTAGCTTTACACACACACAATGGATGAGCCAGAAACACTGATCCAAAACCTGGGCTGTGTGTGAGAGAGAGAAAGAGACCTATAAAAAGAGAGGTTGAAACATGTACGGGAGGCTTAGAGGAAGTCACCCTCCTCCTCCTCCTCCTCCCCCACAATCTAATAGGATCATTCTCATTCTGCTGGAGCTGTTCAGCAGTTACCGGATCACCATCTGTGTGTGTGTAAACCTGAGTCATTCGAGAGCTCCGCTCGGCAAGGTACAGCAGCTCCTCTAATGACTCTTAATCTTTTCTTTAATTAAATCGTGCAGCCAACCTGAAAAATCTATCTTAATGCAAATGAGCAGGGCCCTTTTTGGCATTTGCTCACCGTAATGCACTAATAAGGTTAATTTAATAAAAATCTGTTCCAGTTTTTACAGATAATTGTATGTTTTCTTGATCTATTTTGTGTTTGTTTGCGCGCGTGTTTGCGGCTTTGGGGTGATCTGCGTGATCCCCGTGACGCGCCGCTGCCGATATTTCAGGCAGAGGCCTTTTTAAACAGTTTTCATTACGGAGGAAAAAAACACAGGTCTCTGTAGAGCTCGTTTGCACGGCCGTCGCCGACCGGAGCGCCGTAACCTGTGGAAACAGATCTGAGACCTTCGCTGTCTGCCCTGCTCATTACGGACCACTTTCCCCACAGCGCCACAACATCACACCTTATATAAATATGACAAATGCTTTGTTTATTTCATATCATACTCATGAATAATTTAATGTTATCTTGGCTAAGGTGTGAACTAATATGAAAGCCCTGAATTATTAATTTAATACACGTCGTAGCAGGTGATGTCTAATCCGTACAGCAAACAAGCGCTTCCCTGTGAATACCCAGCAAGCACGGCAGGTCGTTGCTCATCCGACGGCCGGCCTGGAGCTTTATAATGAGTCTTATAGTACAACAGGTTCTCATATTGATCTAAAAAAAAAAAAAAAATAGGGTGAAATCCTTGGCTGGTTAGCATGAGTCATTTAGCTCCTACTGGTTGACGGCGGAACTACACCGCCTGACTGCAAAGAGCTTCTTTCTCCACTGATGATACATTTAAAAGTAGCCATGCAATGGGATTAATAAAGTGCAAGTATTTTATTATATTATGTGGCTTTTATGGCTGTAGTGATTCCTGCTCCAGCCAAGTAACTGCCATTGACATCAAAATACACACAATATCTATGAACAGGGTGAATGCAAGCACATTTCTTCTAGAAAAAGATCTTTGAGCTTATTGAAGCACTTGATCTGTATCTTCCGATGAAGCATTGTGACATATGCACTCGCAAGCATCTGCCAAGAAAGTAATGCTAATGTCGTAAACACACGCCACACGCAGCTAGAAGACTTTCTGTGACGTTGGGAAGAAATGGCATTTTTCATGGAAAGAGGGGAATATTTCAAAAGAAACCCACGAGTTATCTGATTGGCTGTTTCAAAGCTAATTAAACTCTGGTTGTAGTCTCATCAAAGTCTGGCTGTAGAGTTCAACGTTCTCGCTAAAAGATTTTATGCCAAAATAAGGCCCCAAAAACGCCCATCACGAGCGTTTCTGGAAAGCGGTGAGATCGTAACTCGAGCCGGTGGGCTTGTCAGGTGGAAATGTGTTGAAGTTCAAGCGCTCGGTTTTGAGCGGGGTGTGATAGAGAGGATCCGGAGACTCTCCCAGCTGAGACAGAGCGTCAGTGCCCTCATGGGCGCTTCTGTAGATCCTGTGAAATGAAGCACTCTGGAGTCAGAAGGCCTCTGTAGACACCGGCATCCTCAGGAGAGCGTTCAGCCCAGCAGAGCTCTAACGCTCCTCTGAAGAGAGAACTAAAGTCTGGTGTTTTCCCCTGGACCCAAAACGCCCAACCTCTTCACACTTCCCCTGCAGTCAGATCTCAAGCCCGTGGGAGATGCTAGTGCACGCTTTAAACTCTTCCACTCTTATTTTTGTTGTGCACTGGTCAGCGAATAAAAGAAAAAAATGGATAATTACATATTGGTGTACAAGACACCTGTTCAGCACCGTAACAGGGTTATGAGGCCAAGAACAACTTTTAACTTCAATTAGATTTGCTTACTTATGCTATTTTAAAAATGGACAAAAAACAGCATTTGTACCACAAAAAGTTGTGGAGTTTTTAACATTTCATGAATGCAGGATGAATGCATTTTCACGAAGATGCAACAGTTAATTTACATAGAAAGCCAGACTACAGCTGGCATACTTTAGTATGACTTTTTTTGGAGGTGCTACAGAGCCTCGATTTCAATTAAAATTAAGTGATTGATTTGAATTTAAATTCTTTTTGGCATATTCAGCAAATATGACTGAATCCAGATGATATCCAGATGATCTAGATGACATATCATCGCCCTCAAATTTATAATTGCGGTACTTCCGTTTTTGCAGTGGAAAAAGTGTGAAAGCACTTGGTGAGCATGTTGTTGCAGTTATGCTGTAGTTTCACATACAAGGTTGAATGCAATACGCATCAGACAACATCACTAGATTATAAAACACACACACACACACAGTGTGCAGGAAACAAGCTTTCCTCCTTAAATTTCAGTTGTGCATCCAATAAAGCCAGCGATCATAAACTCCCAGTGATGGGATGCAGGGAAAAAAATCACACTTTCTGCCGTCCGGCTGGACTCTCAATAATCCGTAATATAATCCTGAATGGAGACTCATGTTTCTGCATTAGTCATTTCAGTCAGAGGGAATTTTAAATCTCCCTCAGACTCTGATTTATCTGTTGTGGCATATGGCTTTTTTTCTTAATATTATCTGTTTGTTGCTGGACAATTTGTTGTAACGGGAAAATATCCTTGATGTGGAGCAGACGTTCTACATCCAGATAAAGTGCAGCAGCAGGGGACTGGACAGACATCAGACATCTAACAGAGCTCTTACAGACCCATTATCTAACACTTTTGATTTGTTCACATTGTTCAGCCACGAATCATTTGACATCTGCCTTTCTGTACAGCCATGAGATCAACAGAAACTATCTGGATTAAAAACCCAGAATCAAATTTGCCATGCCAATGCATGATGACTTGCACTATATACAGTATGAGATACTGATATAGCAACGCCTTGGCAACCACCCAGAATACTCAAGATACTCCACAGCAATGCAAGAGAAAAAAAAAACACCCTTGCAGCCACATATCAATGTATTGAAAAGAAGACACTAAAAACACCTGCATAGCAACGCCCTGGCAACCACCCAATACAATCTAGTAACCTCACTGCACTGCAACATAAACTACGGAGAACACCTTAGCAACATTAACATGCAAATTAGCAACTGTATAGCAACTCCCTGGTTACCATCTAGTACACTCATAACAATGTATCCAAATAATAAAAGCACCCTAGCAACCATGTAGCAACACCCTGGCAATATAACAATGTCAGAGCAAGGCAGAGCAAAAAAAAAATACATCCTCAAACTAGCATATTTTCTGCTAATTCAAGCTCTAATCATTTCTTTAAAGAAAAAAAAAAATGTCATTGTGCTACTGTTAATATTATTTGTGTTTACCATGCCAAAAAGTAGAAACCGTGTCAAATTAAATATTAAACCGTTTAAGTGTTTTCCAGATGATATTAATGGCTGCACCCTGTCATTATTGATTCACAGTTCGCAACAGCATTATATTAAACTTAAGACAAATTTTAAAATGTTATTGAACGCGCTACATGTTAATCTGCTACATGTTACATATGTAAACAATTCTACAGGAAACGCGGGAAACGGCTTTGATAAAAACAAAGCTCATCGCACAAAATTCATCAGCTTTTCACAACGTTAAATTGGAGGCAAAAATACATCAAACTGATTTACAGTCATAAAACAGACGTTAAAACTTACATTTGCTTGTTTTCGTTTAGATTTCTCCATACTAACTCGCTCCGTGTAATGGGAACTGCGTGTTTGATTCAGATTCGCGATTCATTTTGCGAACCTGTTTGCCAGATTCACTTAAAAGAGTCGACTCAAATGAGGCATTTGTTTGCGAATCGAACGTCTTTATGACAAGAAACTTCACACTATTAAATTGCACAAATTCAGCGACTGAAAGGCTAAAATTAGAGCAGTTAATCGATTTTTGCTCCAAGTGGAAGACGTAAATTTAAATGTTCATATTATCTGATTGAATGGAAAGAGAAACTGAGCCCAAGGGGATTTGTGCATGTGTGTGTGTGAGTGTAAAAGAGTGTATGAGAGAGAGAGTGTGTGTTAATTATCGTGTCAGTGTGTTGACCTCAATATCAAAGCTCTCTGAAGGTATGTTGAGAGGCATGGAGGATAACCGCTCAACCAGCGGATTAAATTGGAGTCTTTTTAAACGGCCGGGACACATTAGTTTAAGGGCAGAATTACTTTTATACCACAGTAAGTGCAGATTACGCGAAAGAGAGAAGCTCTGTTCCAAAACCTAATGAACTGCCTACTGCCTAGATAGACAGCAGTCTTTTAAGGTATTGTACATAGGCAGCACATCATGTGAGGTGCACTAAACTTACAATAGATTCCAAGAGAGTTTGGCATTAAAATGCTGCTTCGCAAAAGACATCAAGGTCCGTTTATGGCAAGTGCATTCGTAGCCATCTTGGTAATGCTATTTTCTATCTACTTCACTGTGGTAAGACTGGAATCTTCTCAAATCACAATAAAAACTGTATTACCTTGGTCCGGTTATACACACTGCCTTGAAACTTAGCCAAAGCAAGGCAACTTAGAAAGCGTAATGATGATGGCTACCATTTGGAACAGACTTTGTGTTGCAATTGCATCTATAATGGCTTAAAATGCCACCTAGGTAGGCAGCTGAATAGGCTTGGAGCAGAGCTGGAGAGAGAGAGTCTGTGAACTGGGACGTGTCTAGCATGTGCTTTACAGCACGCTTGATTGTAAGACCCACAAATGTGATTATTATGGTGTGTGAAGTCGTCTTGAGGATTAATGTTGTATTTTCTCAGGTTTAAAAGCAGCTGTTACCTGGTTCAACCTCTTCAGTGCTGATTAAGGTCGTTTCAGAGGTGGAGCTACATGCGTACCTGCCACTTTATAGGCCTTTTATAAAGCTCTTCGCCTTAATCTGCCTTCACAGACTGAGAAATTTACACATCCTCACATTACTTGGCTGTCGTCCGACATCAGCCAGAGTTCCGGGAGGTGTGTGTTCATGTGTGTGTGATTCACGAATTGTCTTCATGGGTTTGAATTTGAAGCGCCACACAGGATGTTGAATTGGAATGACAGGAAGAGGAATTTACCGCATTGCAGTTTGAACAGATTCAACACAGTCACTCAAGAGGAATTTCATTTGTTGAACACAATGACAAAACAGGCCTAAAACACTTTTTTTTTTTTGGTGTGTTTTAGGGTTTCTAGAAGCTGTTTGTGTTGTTTTGATGTGTTCAAATTCTCTTGAGAAGTTTATATTAATGACTTGATAAGTCATAATTACGACATCAAGTGCATTCAAATCATTTTGGTCAGTGTGAAATGGCTTTTCTACATTTTTTTTATTCTACATCTACAAAATGATGAATAAAGAATGCACATTTGGTGTGTTTTTGCTTTTTATTGATTTTATTCAATTTATGAAGGGGCTGTAAACTGAATCATTATATGTTCTCTCCTAATTGTAGAGTACTATCCTATTTTGTACATGCAACTTAGCTAATTTTATTGTAAATGAAAAAAGAAAATCCAGAGTTTCCCACTTTAACTACAAATTTGTAATGCCGTTAATGTGCTTTCAACTTACAGTTGAGGTCAAAAGTTTACATCCCCCTTTCAGAATCTACAAAATGTAATTTTTTTTTCACCAAAATAAGAGGGATGATACAAAATGCATGTTATTGTTTATGTAGTACTGACCTGAGTAAGATATTTCACATAAAATATGTTTACATATAGTCCACAAGAGAAAATAATAGTTGAATTTATAAAAATGACCCCGTTCAGAAGTTTGCATCCCCTTGATTCGTAATGCTGTGTTGTTACCTGAATGACCCACAGCTCTGTTTTTTTTTTTTTTTTTTTTTTTTTTTTGTTTAGTGATAGTTCCCTTGTTTTTCCTGAACAATTAAACTGCCTGCTGTTCTTCAGAAAAATCCTTCAGGTTCCACAAATTCTCTGGGTTTCCAGCATTTTTGTGCATTTGAACCCTTTTCAACAATGACTGTATGATTTTGAGATCCATCTTTTCACACTGAGGGACTCATATGAAACTATTACAGAAGGTTCAAATGCTCACTGATGCTCCAGAAGGAAACACAATGCATTAAGAGTCGGGGGGGTATGGGACGTGAAGACGTGAAGACGTGTACATTTTTCTTATTTTGGCTAAGTATCATATTTTTTCATTTAGTACTGCCCTTCAGAGGCTACAGAAAGAAGTTACATGTTTCCCAGAAGACAACATAATTTGATCTTCAAATAAAAAAAAAATCACCCCCGGCTCTTAGTGCATGGTTTTTTTTTTTCTTCTGGAGCGTCAGTGAGCATTTGAACCTTCTGTAATAGTTGTATATGAGTCCCTCAGTTGTCCTCAGTGAGAAAAGATGGATCTCAAAATCATACAGTCATTGAAAAGGGTTCGAATACACAAAAAAGGCTGGAAAACCAAAGAATTTGTGAGACCTGAAGGATTTTTCTGAAGAACAGCTGGTAGTTTAACTGTTCAGTACAAATAAGGGACTCATGAACAACTATTACTACACAAAAAACAACACAGTATTATGAATCAAGGGGGTGTACACTTTTGAACCGGGTCATTTTTATAAATTCAACTATTATTTTCTCTTGTAGACTATATGTAAATGTCTTTTATGTGAAATATCTTATTTAGGTCAGTACTAAAAATAGTAAAATTAACATGCATTTTGTATGATCCCTCTTATTTTGGTAAAATAATTAACATTTTGCAGATTCTGAAAGGGGGGTGTAAACTTTTGACCTCAACTGTATAAACATGATCTTTACAACATAACTCGAATGCATCATTTGAAAGACATTGGGATAAATTAGAGCATTTAATGAAATCTATATAAATTTGCATTTACATGTATTAATTTTGCACAAGCTCTATGTTGTGTATGTTTATGAGTGATTCATACTGAAACGTAAAACTTGCAGCTGTCGGTTTCTTAGAATTTCATTCCATTTTAATTCCTTAAATTCATTTTTAAATTACAATTCCACATCCTGTTGTTTCCTCAATTCAAATTCAGGCATTCTTAATTCAATTCTGAATGGCGCACAACCCTGGCGCGTCTGCATGTGTGTGTGTGTGTGTGTGTATGTGTATAATAGGTAAATCACCGCCCCGTATCCCAGCATTCTCCCTGGTGGCGCGGGGCCTGGCAGCAGGCGTCTCGTGTCAGCCGCGTAGCATGGCAACAGCATGTCAGCGCGGCTACGACAAGCGCTCTCCCGACGACCGAAAAAGACATCCGTCAATGTCTCGTTGGCGTGTGATTCCTGCGTTGGGATTTGCCGCTTGCGAAGATTCTATCCACAGGTCTAATCAAAAATCTACAGCTGAAGGAGGATGAGGGGAGATTTATAACGATGAATGCAGTGAGACAGTTACCGTCGGCTTTTCTCTCCGGGCCGCACGCTCCCTCGCCGTCTTCCTCTGAATAAAATGGCTGTTGAGGGTGAGGACGCCGGTAGCATCTCTGTCATGAAGTTGTGCCGATCGCACCTTCGGTAATAAGCAGCTTTAGCTCCAGAATAACAGCAGAGCCCCCTGCTATCAGTCTCACTCATTCACAGCTAGCTAACGGGGTGAGAGAGAGAGAGAGAGAGAGAAAAGAGGACGAGAAGGGCGCTGTGGAAAATTCCTGATTATAAGGGGAAAGACAGCAGCAATTAGGCCCAGACAACAGCACTTCTTTAAAGAAATAATCACCCAAAAATGACAACTCTGTCATCATTTACTCACACCTCATGTCGATCCCAACCCCTATGACTTTCATTCAGCTCTGAAATTGACTAAAAAGTCTACGTGTAACACAAAAGGTGGCTTTTTGAAGAAAATGAATGACGTCTAAAGACAGGGTTTCATCAAAATGACCCACAATACAGCATAAAAAAGGTTTTAAAAAAGTAGTCTATATGGCTAATGCTCTATATTACAAGCCTTCAGAGGTCATATGATGCTTAATGTGAGGAAAAGGCCCAAACAGAAAAATCAGTTCATACATGATATCATTAGACATACGGAGTTAGGTAAGACATGCAAGAAAAATGGCATTTGGAGTCAATGGCCATGTAATCTATACATATATTTATTTTATTTTGTTTATTTATTTATTTATTTTTGGTCAATTTCAGAGCTGCAGCAGAGACGTTCATGTGACAAAAGATTTGGAATGTAGTGCATTTATCACTGGACTGGTTTTGCACTATTTTTGGGAACAATAATATTGTTTTTTTGTTGCCTCATGTATAAAGATGTGTAACACCAAAAATGTTCCTAAACGCATATAAAAAATATGACAAAATGAGTCCTTTTATTATTATTTATTATTGTATACATTTAATGTATTAATTTTCATTTCAGTGATGTAATTTATCACAAAAATGCCTAACAATTGTTCATATGTGCACATAATAATATGAATTCATATTGTGAATAATGCATATCTGTCTTTACATTTTAATAAACGATGTTGCATTCTTTTAATTGCTTGTAAAATTGCTGAAAGCATGCTCATCAGTATTTGTCTTTGCAAATCCTGATTTGTTCCTCGCTTTTAATGTAGGATGAAATGCATGAAATTTAGGATCAAATCTGATTGTACGTGTGTTTTATAAATGAGGCTCGGTTCTCATTCGCTTTCAGTATTGAGAAGTGCAACCAGGACGTTTTTCAAAAATTCAACTTTCGTATTCCATAAAAGAAAGGGATTTGGAACAACATGCGCGTGAGTAAATGAAGACAGAATTTCCATTTTTGGGTGAACTATTGCTTAAACTGTGCACTGAGTCTTATCTACACATACACCGCCTGCACGCCGCAAAAACACTGGTGCCAAAATTCATTTTTTTATGTGTTTCTGTGGATAAAAGCCACATGCAAGTAAGAGTGATTTCACCAGGATGGAGCTTTAATTCAGAGAGTCCCCTGAAGGAGAAATGCATGAGATGGAAAAATAAATAAATATGATGATAAACAGCTTTGCGTTAGCTCAGGTTTATGAGTACTTATGTAAATGCCCGAATACCTGGATTACCGTTCATAATCTGCTTATGGAGAGACCACACACACACACACACACACACAGAATGTACTGCAATGACAGGTGTTTTTGTACTAGCGTCTATTACAAAAGCTTACGAGTCACTGAACCCAGGCAGATATGAAGACACACACACACATAGTAGTGCTCATTTTATTTAAGGTGAGGTGTATATTTGTTCATTTTTTAGACAATTTTGTGTCTATGAACTGTGTGTGTTTGTGGAATAACATACTACTCAACCATACTATTCAAGCATATTTTTATAAAGCAGAAATAATAAGAGTAGTGTACTAGTCTTAATTCAGCTCACACCACCAGAAAAATCCTAACTCTGACCTGTAAACGTTTTCATGCCTTAGAGGTTTTGCCTAGATTACAGTAGATCATGGTACCAGCAACGCAAAGGTCATGGGTCTGATGCCCAGGGAATGCATACATTGATAAGATGTGTACCTTGAATGCAACATACAGTAAGACACTTTGTAAGAAGCCATTTTAATTTAATATTTTATTTTATTTTATTTATTTTTTTACATTGTATTGCACTGCATTTTATGTATAATCATTAATTCATTTTAAATCAAAATTTAAATCATTGTAAAAGTTTTTAAGTTCCTTGTTTTTATGGTTGTGATTATTTTTGATTATGTTAATTCCTTTTATTTTATTATTCAATTGAATTGAATTGAATTGAATTTTGTATTGCACTGTATTTTATGTATACTCATTTTCTATTCTTAACTGTTTTAAATAATTTTAAATCAAGTTTATAAAATAAAGTTTTAAAATTCCTTGTTTTTATTGTTGTGATTACTTTTTATGATTATTTTAATTCCTTTTATGTAAAGCACTTAATTGCCATTGTGTATGAATGTGCTATACAAATAAACATGCCTTATTTTATTTTATTTTATTTTATTTTATTTTATTTTATTTTATTTTATTTTATTTTATTTTATTTTATTTTATTTTATTTTATTTTATCAATGGCTGTTGTGACCCCATTAACTCCTGCTGGTAGATTTGAGGACAAAGAGCTTGTTTTCACCTTTTAAATTTTTGCATTTTGATATTTTAAAAATATAAAGTTACAGTTACGTACACAATGATTTTGTTTTTAATGTTTTTGAAATAAGTCTTGTCTGCTCACTCAGGGTGTGTTTATTTGATCAAAAACACCGTAAAAACAGTAATATCGTGAAAAAATATTACAGTTTAAAATACCTGCTTTCTATGTGAATATCTGTTAAAATGTAATTTATTTCTGTGATCAAAGCTGAATTTTCAGCATCGTTACTGCAGTCTTCAGTGTCACATGATCCTTCAGAAATCATTCTAATATGCTGATTTGCTGCTCAAGAAAAATTACTTTTAAGTTGATCAAAACCTACAGTAAAGACATTTATAATGTTGCAAAACATTTCTATTTTTAAGTAAATGCTGTTCTTTTAAACTTTCTATTCATCTGTAAATCCTAAAAAATAAAAATCATCACGGTTTCCACAAAAAACCTCCCTCGTGTTAAACATCATGATGTCAGCTGTCAGCGTTGCTCTGAAGAGTGTTTGTGTTTTACAGTCCTGTGCTATAGTAAAGGCTGAATCAGCCACTACACACTGATTGAATTTCTTTTCTTGATAAAATTTGTAATCACCGAGGGCAGCAGTCGTAGAGTAAGCACTGTCTTTGCTTTTGCTTTTTAAAGTCATTGAGTTTCTCATTGATTGTCAGTGTGTTTTCAGGAGGTGTGCTGTGAAGGAGTGCAGTACAGATATCAGAGCGACTCTCTCCCCTCCGCAGACGGCCTGAGACGATCAATACAGCTGATTAATCACCCACTGTCCTGCCGTCAATATCATATACGCCACAGACCTGAGACGGGAAATGGCCTTACAGCGTCCAGGACGGCACGTTTATACAAAATAATCAGTTTCTCGCTGAATCCCGCAGCACACGACAACCAGCATCCAAATACAATCAGCCCTGAAACAAACATCAGATCTCGTTCATGTCTCAACTGTTTCTCGTAATATCAAAATAGAAAGCAAACAGAGATTTCTGATAAAACACCCCAGAAATCTCACGTCTCTCTATTATTTCACAATGCACATTGTTTTAAAGCAGCTTTATCATGAAATCAAGATGTTTCTGTTTATAATATCTTATTATCTTCACACCTTACAGTTGCATTTAGCAAATTAGAGCTCCATTCATTGTGCAACAATATAATCAATCACGCATCTGAGATCCGCTATATATTATATATTGCTTTACTTGAGTGCACTGTAGGCCTAAATTTAAGATTTAAGTATTTGAATTGCATATAAAATTACCATACATTTGAATTACACAATTTCAACATAAACTAATAATGTGATGCATATTTATATGTGATGCAACTTTAAGGCATTATAATGATTTATATATATATATATATATATATATATATATTCCTTATTCGGATAAAAGTGTCTGCTAAATTAATAAATGTAAATGAATATTTATCAGTCATACATAAATGAATGTTTATCATCAATAAATACAATTTATTTCATTTGTTTGATTATTTGAATTAAATGAATGATATATTGAATTTATTAATATTATTTTTTATAATAATATATTATTTAATTATATTATATTATTTTACTTTTTTTCACAGCTAACCAAATTTTATCAGTGTTCAGACTTTTTTACTGAATAAATTACTAATATAAATAATAATAACTTAAATTTAGTGGATTATATGCAATTAATAATTAAGCATAATGCATTATTAATGAAAGCATTTAAAAAAATATTACTGAAATCAAATCAAATAGATCCACATAAACTATAGCATGATTAAAAAAATATTTATTTATTTATAGAGTACATAAAGTATACATAAAGTTGAATAACATGAAATACATAAATCTTAAATGTGGACCTATATATATATATATATATATATATATTTTTTTTTTTTTTTTTTTTTTTTTTTTTTTTTTTTTTTTTTGTGCAAGATGAACTTTGAGAAGCTCTCAAAGCTCTGTTGGGTTATTTTTGTTTGTTTTCATTTATCACAAGCAATTTTAGGAGAAACATCTGAGCTGAGAACGCCAGGAAACTTCTGTAAGCGTCCCATTTCTCCGTCTGATTATCAGGAGTGTGTGTTTCATCTCAACTTGTGCGTGTTTTCTCCGCACTCACCTACAGCTCTGAAGCATCAAAACATCTCATTGATCAGGGCACGTATGGGATGTTTGCATTGATTGGGAAAGTGCTGGCTCTTATTAAAGGACTGCTGCTTCTCCCCAGGCCTGTGTTCGGTCCTCTCCAGTCGTCTGAGCTCTGGACTCTATCGATTTATCCCACTGTTCCTGCATGTCCTCTCCGACGCGTCGAGTCCTGCGCCGCGGCCCCGCAGCCCTGCGCCAGCTGTAATTTGTGATAAACGATCGTAGATTTAACAAATCCTGCATCAATATCATATCTGGCGTGGGAGAGCTAGCAGGCGCAAACATTTAGTTTGGACTGAATTACTGGCTGGTTAATATTCCCTGAAGTGAACAGGGTCAATAGAGACACAGAAGCAGAAGGACTCGTGATTTGAGCTCTCTGTCCTCTCGAGATCAGACGAACGGAATACACTTATGACATTTTACCTTCAGGAACGCCAGCCGTTAACTAACAGTTGCTATATTGCATCTTTATTTAGCTGTAATCATTATTTGAAATGACCTTCACCTGTTACAATGATGCTCTCCAATATATATACTTAATTTGACCACTTATGTAAAGTTTTAACCAAGTGTTTATTGTCATTTTTAGACAAGCACCTGTACTGACTGAACTTCAAATGGATGTTTGATCTTCAAATGCACTCAAATATAAGGTTCACATTTACGGTACACTGTAAAGATCAGGATTTCTGTGATGGTTTTGTGTGTTACAGGTGGTTTCTAGCTGAATCCAGGTGCTTAAATTACAATAAAGGTGTTGTCCAGTGTTCCCTGTAAAAAAAAAAAAAAAAAAAAAAAAATCTCTATATATAATAATAATAATTGTTTCAACTTAAAATAATTTGTTACCCCACTGACTTAAAATTTTAAGTTTACTCAACTTGAAATGTTAGGTTACTTAATGTTAAGTTAAGTGACAACTTGGATATTTTAGTTGACTAAACTAAACAGTTTAAGGACAAATTATAAGTTGAAACATTTTTTTTTACAGTGTTGTTATTGTCAACTGAAACTAAAATGATTAAAATCATCATTTAAAATATGCCTGACATAATATTAAATATAAATATTTGATAAAAATCCAAAATATAAAAAACCTTATGGAAACTTGAAATTAGAAAATTAGAAATGTTGCCAGTTAATTGGAGAAAAATAAGTCAGTAAAACTGAAATAAAAATAAATTAAATCTAAATAGAAATATAAAACCAAAATGATAAAAGCACATGACAAAATGACTAAAACTTAAATTAAAATAAAACCTAAAAATATACAAATAAAATATCATTTAAAATGTTAATTAAAATGATAAAAGCACATGACTAAATAACTAAAACCTAAATTAAAATGAAAACTGAAAATATAAACAAAAATTGAGTAAATTATAGAATGTTATATAAATGCCAAAAAAAAAAAAAAATTAGAAATGTCATGTGGTTAAATAAAATTTTTAAAAAAAAGTGATTTTACATATTTTATATGTCTGAGATTGCCTTGAACAAGGAAGTCCTGCTGGTTAAGCTAGTTAAAAATTGTGTATTGTCAGTTGTTGTGTTTCTGGTGAGTAGTCGACCTGCATCTGGCACACTTGCATTTACGCTACAGATTTGTCATGATAATATGTTTCTGATCACCTTCGATGAATGTGGTTTGAATCCTCAGATCACAAAAATTGCACCTCGTTTTCACCTTTTTCAACACTTGTGATCACATCACCTGAGATGACTGTTTACACCAGTAGTAAATGAGGCCTATTTATTTAATTCGTTTACCGGCAATAACATTGAACACCACTGAGAGTACTACACCTTGTTAGGAGATTCCCATCATCTCATTCTCGCATCTCAAGCACGTCCTTCCTAAACTAACAACAGTGGGAACTCAAACCCTAGTTAAATCTCCCTGAGGTCCGGCTGGTGACCACAGAGAGCTTCATCTCTTCAGCGTCTGACCACAGACACCAGCGCTCCTGTCAGGAACGTCCACGCTGGGTTTTCCCAAATGAAACGTCAGTGTGACAGTTTGGCGAGGGCAAACCCTGAACACGTCTCGTTAGTTTGACGGCTACCTGTGACGGCTGACATAATGAATGACACTCAATGCAGATCATCTTCACACATTGATAATTTATTCCGTTTCAGAAACCTCTTCACGTTTCTTTTTTTGTCTTTCGCTCATTTGTGAATGCAAGATGACAACGTATGTCTCAAGAGGATCTGAACAATTGTATATTCACGTTTATACTTCACTCCTGACAAGTGTGAACGGTAACAAGTTGTGACTTTGAGCAGCAGTTCAGTTGTTCATATGTGTGTGATATAGACTGCATTTATTTAATTAAAAATACAGTAGAAATTGTGAAATATTATTACAATCTTACAAAGCTGTTTCCTATGTGAATATATAATTAAATGTAATTTATTTCTGTGATCAAAGCTGAATTTTCAGCGTCATTACTCCAGTCTTCAGTGTCACATGATTCTTCAGAAATAATTCTAATATGCTGATTTGCTGCTCAACAAACATTTCTGATTATCATCAACGTTGAAAACAGTTGTGCTAGCTAATATTTTTGTGAAAACCATGATACGTTATATTTTTCAGGATTCACAGACAAATAGAAAATTTAAAAGAACAGCATTTATTTGAAACAGAAATCTTTTGCAACATTATAAATGTCTTTACTGTCACTTTCGATCAATTTTAATGCATTAATTTATAGATAAATAAACCGTACTGAGACTGTCATTTATTATGTCTTTTATTGTTATTTTTAATTAATTAATTAATTCGTTTATTTATTATTTACTTATTATTATTGTTATTATCATCATTATTATTATCCTTATTTTATTTTTGTATTTTTTTTTCTGTGGCTGTAGATTCAGTATTGGTGCAAGAAATTCTGTTAGAGAGTTCAAGTACATGTTCAACATTCACTAACACAAAACAAACAATTAATGCAGGAGGACTCAATAATTAATCAAATAATAATAAAAGAGTGGCAGGTATACGAAAGACGACAGCGTCCTTTAAAAGAGCGCTCACAGATAAGGAAAGAGGAAAAGAAAAAAAGGCCCTCCAACCTCAGTGTAGCTCATTAGTCCTGGATAATTTCATGCACAAATGAGACGCCTTCGTAATGAATCATTTTTAAATATTAGCATGTCAGATGTGGATCTCTCAGGAGTGAGACCGTGGAATGAAATTTGAATACCATCATATTTACCTGTTTTTGAAACACTTTGAATCTGCATGCATTTAAGACATGCGATTATCATCATGTATGTAAAGCATTTAATGAGAAAGAGCAAGGAAAACATTCATTATCACCCACGGCATCGAGTGCGAGGGAGTTTACCGCGGTGGAAATGAGGCCTGGCAAAGTGAAGACTGACAAATGTGTTCAGATGAAACAAGCTGTTTTCTCTTAGAAATACAGCTAATGTGAAAACATAACCCGACACGCTTATGCACGGCAGAAAGTATGAAGCTGATGTGAGTGGAGGAAATTTGCCCTCAGGCAATAAATAAAAGTTTTGTTTTGTTCTTTATTTTTAATTTACAAATTCGTCCACAAGTCAAAATTACTTTCTGATTCTCTATAAAGCAGGTTTTTGACATCTGCTGCAAATTGCAGTTTATTTTTGATAAGAACCGCCCACTTGGGGATGAGTCCACCTGATTGACATGTGAAGTGACCAATCACAGTTTGTTTTGTTTTTACAAGCTGTTTAGAGGCGGATTCATCTGAAATATATCACTGATGAAAAACAGTTTACATCACTTTCTAAAAATTGATGGAGCTTGTTATTAATTATTTTCAGTTTTGTGTTGAGAATATAATTACTTAAATATGTTCTCAGGAGAAATTCTTTGCCAAAACTTTTGATCTCCATTTAAACTCAAAACAATGGGCAGATTAATAAGGGGAATCCATTGGGGATTTTTCATTAAAATTTAAAGTTTAGGAAAAGTTTGGTTAAATATATTCACCAGATCGGTTCAGTGTGACATGTTTCTGCAGTGTCTCCCTAATGTATCATTTTTTCAGTCTGTCAATCATCCAGAGGTCCCGCCCTCTAAACGCTCAGGGCTGCGTCACTGTCGTCCGCAGACTCACGCATGATTGGCAGACACGTTGTGCAGAACTGCAGAGTGTGTCACAATGAGGTGTCTCTCGCGAATTTCTCTGTTTTGTGATTCCCTCAGGAATGGAAAGAGGAATCGTCCTGTCAGAGGAATCAGAGAACGGCACAGCGCTGCTTTAGTGTTTAAGATTACATCACTTACACAGTGTCTCAGACTAGTGAAACCTGGAATATGTAGAGACAAAAGTTTAAAAGTTTTGGTCAGTAAGGTTTGTTTGTTTTTTAACACTTTTATTCATCAAGGCTGCCTTAAATTTAACAAAAGTGACAGTAAAGACATTTAAAATGTTACAAAGGACTTCCGTTTCAAATAAATGCAGTTCTTCTTTCATTTCTAAATCGTGAAAAAAATTAAATGTATGAAATATTGGGCAGCACAACTGTTTTTAACATTGTTGATAATCAGAAATGTTTGTTGAGCAGCAAATCAGCATATTAGAATGATTTCTGAAGGATCATGTGACACTGAAGACTGGAGTAATGATGCTGAAAATTCAGCTGCGCATCACAGCAATCAGTTACGTTTTAACAGATATTCACATAGAAAACAAACATTTTAAATTAAAATAATATTTCACAATATTACTGTTTTTACTGTATTTTATTCAAATAAATCTTTTAAAATATTAAATAATTTTTTTAGTCTGTATCTGTTCATTTTAAACTCACCCATCTGTTAGTGTACTTCTAAACTTGGACAGAATCATTTTTACAGATATAAAAATGTAAAAATATACCATTTTCACTTCCAGGAAAACAGACCAAAAAAACTGATGACTCATCCTGCACTACCCAGTTTTTATCCAATCAGATTCTCTCTAGAATGAGAGAGCCCCTCCCCCTGCAATCAACTGGCAAGTATTGTGTCATGATTAATGGCTACTTCCTCTTTAAGTAGAAAATATGATTTTCAAATATGTCAGATTAAAAAGGGGTTCGACGCATTGCATGTTTCATTAAAGCGATATACTCATGTTTTCAGTTTATTTCGCAGCAGCAAATTCTGCACAGATCAGTGTCTCAGATATTTGAAATGATGTCGTAGCGTCAGTCGTCTGTCTGACGGTTTGTCTCTTTTGTTTGTGCCGTGTGTGTCTGTGTTCAGCGAGCGCCAGCAGTCTGATGCCAGCAGCCGGAGCCCCTGGGCCGGGCCGGGCCGAGGACAGATGTCACCATATTGGACTGATGCACTTGACTAGATTTTATGTGGAAAGGCGATGTTAGGATAAACAGTTAAACACAAAAACACATCCCCAACAGACCACACACTCCAAAACAACCCACATTTGGGTCTGTTTCTCACGCAAAGCCGTCAGATGACTGCACTCAAATCAAATGGACGACAGTATTAATAATGATTCCCTTGGTTATCAGGAAAAGAGCAGCTTGGACATTCTGCATAACATCTCATTTGTTGTTTCACTGCAGAAAGAAAATCAAACCAGTTTGAAAAGACACGAAGGTGAGTAAATGATACAATTTTAGAATTGTGAATGCGTGACCCTTCACTGTAAGATACAGTTATATTCTTGGAATAACTGATGGAATGGTTTCCATAGCAGCACATGGAATAACAAACCAACCTTTGTTGCATTAATGAACATTCACCAGTTTATCAGACGCTGTGTATGTGTGTGTGTGTGTGGTCATGTTGGCTGAGCTCCAGCCTCGTTCATCAGGCGGTTTGGAGTCTGTTTGTCTTGTGAGGTCAGAGAGGAGCAGGATGTGTGTGTTATTAACGCTCATGTTGTAGTGTGTGTGTTTGCCCTGCAGCTGAACGTATGCAGAGGGTTCACTACAATCACCCATAATCCTTCACTCTCTCCTGCCCCTCATGCTCTGAGCATCTCTCTCTTTATCAGCCGTGATATAAAACAAACATTACAGCACAAATAACAGATCCATTATAACATTTAACAACCATAATATAAAAGAAAATATCAATCAATTTCAAAATATGTATTGGTGTATATACAGTATGTACAGTTTGGGGTCAATGCGATTTTAATTTTTTTTTTTTTTTTTTTTTTTAAGAAGTTAACACTTTTACTCATCAAGGATGCATTAAATTGTCAGTAAAGGCATTTATAATGCTACAAAAGATTTCTATTTCAAATAAATGCTGCTCTTTTGAACTTTCCATTTACCTGTGAATCCTGAAATATAAAATGTATCACAGTTTCCACAAAAATATTGTGCAGCACAACTGTTTTCAACATTGCTAATAATCAGAAATGTTTCTTGAGCAGCAAATCAACATATTAGAATGATTTCTAAAGGATCATGTGACACTGAAGACTGGAGTAATGATGCTGAAAATTCAGGCTTGATCACAGAAATCAATTACATTTTAACAGATATTCCCATAGAAAACAGTTGTTTTAAATCAAAAACTTATTTCACAATTTTACTGTTTTTCCTGTATTTTTAATCAAATAAATCAAATACTGTATATATTTATAAACTTGAGTGGTTGCTTGATATTCAATGTAAATAACTGTTTGGTTGAGTCTGGTTGGTTTGGGCCTCAGGGATCATGGACTTACACTTCATTTGTCATCTGAAAGGTAAAGGAGGAGAGCAGGAGAGGTGGGAAAAGAAAAGCCCTTCTGAGACTCTCACCTCTGCGTCTCCCTGCGGAGGTCAAACGACAGAAGGAATCTGAGGTGAGCAGAGAGACCTCTGGAGAGCCGGCTCCATCCGTGCTCCCAAAATCAGCCCTGACAAAGTGTTCGCAATACGTGCACCCCCGCCGTAAATTACCGATGTCTAAAAGCCTGTTTTAGGGTGAAGAAGGAGGCCAGAAGACGGTGTGAAAGCTGAAGTGGAGGTGTGCGTGGCTGCGGATCCCTGGAGAAGATGCTGTGAAGATCTCCGCTCGCTTCACCTCCGACTGACTCCGGCAGGGGCACGTCACGGCCTGGTCACTTCACACACACACACTCAGGCCTGTATAGTCCTCAATATCCTTCCAAAAACACACTCACACACTCTCTGAAAGGTAATGGTGCGTTGGTCTCCAGGGTTCAGGGTGTTGTTGAACGTCTTGCAGGTTAAATGCGCGCTTAAAGACTCACTTCTCAACCTGAGCAGAACCCAGAGCCCAGAGAGACACGACTGGGTTCAGCACACAAACACACACTTCTGCTCATTGTGTGTGTGTTTGTGTTAGACTGAAAGCTGCTTCATCACAGATCGTAATGTGGCGTGTTTGTTGCGTGTTTCGCCTGCTGTCTGTCTCATCTCTCTGTCCTGAAAGTGTTGAGCATACCATGTCCTGACTGGGATTTCTAAACTGCCCAAGATGTCTGAATTTTGTCTTTGTTTTGTTACTGATGGCCTCTCTATAGTCCTCATACATTATATGTACTCATACGTGACCCTGAACCACAAAACCAGTCATACGCAGCACAGGTATATTTGTAGCAATAGCCAAAAATACATTTTAAATTGATCGATTTTTTTTTTATGACAAAAATCATCAGGATATTAAGTAAAGGTCATGTTCCATTAATATATTTTGTAAATTTCCTACCATAAATATATCAGAACTTAATTTGAATGTAATATGCATTTCTAAGAACTTCATTTGGACGACTTTTTTATTTTTTGCATTTTTAAATAGTTGTATCTCGGCCAAATATTGTCCTATCCTAACAAACCAGTTGTTTCCACAATCAGTGGAAAACGTTCAGTAGATCAACATGAATTCATTCTGAATTCAGCCAGAATCTTCTCAATTTTATCCATTTTGACTGAATAGTGGAATGTAGACTGTGATATTATTGGTTAATATATATATATTTTCCCAGCCACACATCATATATAAAAACATTTTTCCCACCCACAACCAAATGCAGAGAGGACTGTGATAGATAGATAAATAACTAAATAAATAACTAAATAAATAAAATTTTTTACACAAAAATGTTTACAAAATGCATGCATGCAAAATGCAAAAAAGCAAAAAATAATAATAATATAATATAATATAATATATACTTATATAATATATATAATATATACTTTTTTCTTGACCAATTTTTTTGAGAGATGCTCTTTTAAAAGGAAGAAAGAGTGTTCATACATCTCCTGGCTGGGATTTCTAAATCTCAGTTTAAAAAATGACTGATTTTGTGGTCCAGGGTCACATATTTGCATGTTTTGACTCTCCTCTGTAGAGCCCGCCTTCTTGCACGCCATGATTCGTTGATTATGTGCAATCCCTGCATGCTATTGGTCAAACTACTTTTCAGTCATTACCTGCAGCAAGTATCCTAATATTTTAGACAATTTAGAGATTCCAGCCAGGACATGTCCGGGAAAAAGAGGAGGTATGAACAATTTTACTTCCTTTTAAAAGAGCTTCACTCAAACAAAATTGGTCAAGAAAGAAGTAAAAAAATATAAACTTTATATATATATATATATATATATTTTTTTTTTTTTTTTTTTTTTTGCATTTTGCATACATGCATTTTGTAGAACTAACATTTTTGTGCAAAAAAAGATTTATTTATTTTATTTTATTTATTTATTTATTTATTTACTATTACATTTGGATTTTTATATATGACGTGTGGTGGGAAAAATATATATATTAACCAATACTATCACAGTCTACAGGTTCCAGATTTTCAAATTGTTGTATCTCGGCCAAATATTGTCATATCCTAACAAACCAGATGATGTATAAATGTCAATTTCAAAAAATTGACCCTTATGACTGGTTTTGTTGTCCAGGGTCACAAATAAGAAAAAAACAGCATTATTGCTGCATGAAATTCTTTCATGAAGGTCTCAGTCTGTAAATGTAACCTCCTGCCATGTCTTCCATCAGGTCCTGTGGTCTCTGTCCAGTTGAAGTCTGTCAGAATTAAAATCACCTTTTGTTTAAACACCTTCAATTATTAAACACCTTCACGTCCCCTCAGGGGCCGCCAGATTAAAGGTTTTAGCGCAGCGACAGGGGCCGCGATACGCCGATGCTGTTGTTCCAACACGAGCTTCTGTACGGACACACGGGCCAAATAATGACTCACTCTGAGGAAGCACAGAAACACAAAACTACCCGACAGACCTGCAGGAAACAGCTGTTGGAGACACGGACTCCACGCTGCCCTTTGGCTCTGGCTATATCTGTATTTATTTATTATTTTGTTTTATTTATCTGCTGGTTTTTATCCTTCCCTTTCTCTCTCTTACCTAGAAGCAGGTTGGCAGAGGTTCTAATGTTGTGTGTGTTCGGCCGCTGGACGAATCTTCTGTTTCTCTGTAAACCTGCATGTAAATGGACTCGCGTCTCTCCCGAGACTCTCCGTTCGGCTGGAAATAGTGCACTTCACTTTGCTTTCCCGGATTTTTTTTTTCTTTTTAAACCTGCTGCTCTAAAATACACAAACAAAAGAGTGCCGGGGATTTGTCTCATATGAGCAGCTTTAGGGAGGAAGAACGGCTCTCGCGTGTTTTGATTGAAGGAAATGTTTAATGCAGGAACTTTGAATAAACACAGACTCACATATTTAGGAAGAATATACAGCACAGATCATGTTGATTCTCTTCATCTAAGAAGGTAGAGAAATGAGAAAGTGAGCACACACACATGCATCAGTCGGTTTGTATTCCATCTAAACATTTATTCAGACTGTCGTTGGTGAAGATGTGCTTGTCATTGTTAAAGATGCATCGCTTCCTTTCGAGAGAATCAGAAGAGCTCCGTAACACTGAAGAGATGCAGGATCTCTGGAAACATACGAGCAGGTCAACCGCCACAGGGCCCGAAATCTCTCTCGCTCTCCTCACGGCTCTAGGTCACCAGCCTAATTGTATTTTCAGGCATTTTGTGTTTTATTTTGATGTTCAGGAGAATTGTAAATGAGTTGAACAAAGTGAAGATAAAGCGATGATGAGCTTTGACTTTTACACAGGAAGTGGGGATAATTCTCTCAAGCCAGTCAGCAGATGGTTAAATGGTGATGTTTGCCATTGTTGGATGTTAAAATACTCTCATGACCTGATTTAATGCAAAGTCAGTTAGAAACCACACTATTAAAAATAAATATCCCAAAAAGGGATTTTCACACCGATAGACGAACCATTTTGGGTTTAGTGAACAGTGAACATTCTTTTTTCTCAGAAGAATCAAAACAATCACAAAAGAATCTTTTTTTCTAACAATATTTTAATGATCTAAAGAAAATTTAGTGCAAAGTTGTACACACATGAGCATCACCTCAGTTTTGTAATTATGAGCGAAAATAGTATGAAATTGCTATTTATTTATTTATTTATTTATTTTATTTACAATAAAGTGGCACAGTTTCAAGTCTAAAATATGATAATACTGTACAATTACAATAGGATGTATAACAATTTAGTTCACAGCACCTTCATGAACTGAGTAAAAACATAAAAAAACAAAAACACATCTGATGTGCATTCTTTATTCGTCATTTTACAGTAGTAGCATCTTCAAAATGAAGACAAATGGTTCAAGTGAAATTCAAAATTGATTGAATGATTAACTGATCATTTTATTTTACTTTATTTTATTTTTCCACAGTCCACAGTTTCAGAGTTGTGGGTGTGTATGTGAGAAAACACAGCATTTTTCATAATGCATGGAGTATTTTTAATAATAGCCAGTTTCCTGAAATATATGAAATTACAATAATTTTGTTTGAAATAAAACTAGCTTTTTTAAGTTGTGTGTACAAAATATAATAGTATTGTTAGTATTGTAGAAATATTATAGAATATATAGCAATTTAGATTACAGTACCTTCATGAATTAAAAAAAAAGAAACAACTAATTCACGTTCATCAGTTTGTAGAAGCGGAGTTAAAAGTCATGCCGCATCTTTGGCAGAAAAGGTGCATTGCCGTCTTTCTCTGACACAAAGCAACAAAGCAGTTTGAACACTCCTAATGTCACTATCATAACTTACCAACTAATAAATATATGAACTCAGAAATGTACCAGCAGCACTGACTCAACCAATAGTGTGAGCTTTAGTCAGGCCTTAGTGTTTTCTGACCAATGATGGGTTATCTAATAAACCCTACAAGCTTATACCTCAAATCTAGTAGCTACAGTGCTGTTATCATTCTTACAGAAGCAGTAATGTTTTCTGATTGGATGAATTCTGCCGTAGATATTTCGCTGCGAGTCCCGCGGAGCCGAACAGCAGCAGGCCAATAATGCAGCTCAATAAACTCGATGGTATTTTTGCATTGCCGTATCGACTGTGACCTGTGATGTTTAATGAAACCTGCACAGGCCCCAGAGAGACGCATTAACGGCCGGATCTCGCTCCGACTGCTCTGGATTGAGGGTTCAGAGGCTTGCGGATTCTCCCAGAAGGGATCCGGGAAACAAATTAGCCACACGCTGCAAACACGTTTGTCATAGGTGTGTGACTCCATCTTCCACTTTATCGATACATTCAGCCTCTCCACTCAACACTGATGAAACTACAGCAGACAAACAAACAGAGAGCACGTTACCATTGTAAGAGTCTCAGCGATCATTAAGCTTATTGATATTACATACTGTATTTATACTGTCTGCTAATTGTGGAGTTCAAAAGGTTTCTCTGAATCTTTGATTCGTAAGTACAACAGCACCTGCAGATCGGCTAATGAAGAGCAATCTGCCTTCCTCCTTCACAATCTGACTCTTTTGTAGGCTTTATGAATCTCATCCGATTTCATAACCGTGCATTTCAGTGACAAGTCTAATATTTAAAAATGACATGTACCTGTGTTGGATTAATTATCATTTTAAACGTTCCATCATTGCAGCTATATACATAATTTCCATATTTCAATTAATATTCAAATGATGTATAGCATTTTATATGCAAATATGTAATATATTCAGGATTAGCTGTATTACCTTTAATCAGTGGCTGTCCTGAACTAGCAGCTCTGTTCTTAATAAGCTGTTTCTCTGCAAGTTCCTCTTTACTTATTAGAATACAATACACCAACGCCGGCCACGAAAAATGTCTAATATTATTTCTCACAATTAACGAAGAGTCGAAAACACAGGGCCAAGTTAATTTGCACCGGCAACAGACACAGGCGCGCTCGCACGCGCGGCGGTTCGGAGGTGGTAAACAGACTCCTGACTTCCCCAGAATCACTGAAGTGTTTCAAATCTAATTTGAATATATGAATGTTTGCTTTGTCTGTTGTGCTAAACTGACTCTGTGATTCAGGGGCAAATTGCGGCGGCGGGTTTAACGCAGGCCAGCGCTCACAGGAGAATGACTGCGGGCAGGTTACGGCATTATTCTGCTCTCTGTTTCTTAAGATTGACAATCAGCCTAATTTAGAAGCCAGGGTTAAGCAAATCCCTCGGAGAGGACCGCCGCTGGGTTACCTGGTTGGCGGGCTTTCTGTTTGAAAGAAGTCAGATCATTTATAACTTTATTTACTCCTTTATTACAATATTTCATACGTTTTCCTGCCATAGTACATTTTTAACTTTCTTAAAAATTATTATTATTAACAGATTTTTTTTCCATATCATTTTTCGTTTTTATGTTCAGCAGGCACACAACGTTATAAGACGCTGATATTTGGTTCAATTTTGGTTACGTGTTTTGATGATGGGTGGAGTCTGGCATTGGCATGGATTTAGTAGTGGGTGGAGTCTGTGATATGGGTGTGGTTTGAGGGTGGGTGGGGTCCAGTGTTGCCAAGTCCGCGGTTTTCCCAGTTGTCGTGGGTATATTTTGATATCCGTGGGATATATATTCCTTTAGCCCCTGAAATGCTAATTTACCAGGGGAACCCCGGCCAAAAAACGTGTATTTTATTCCCCGTGTATTTTTAATGGGGTTAGGCTAGTTTTGGGCTAGTTTTGAGTAGCAATTAGGTGGGTTTTGTTGTGAAAACCTGCCAACCCTGGTGGGGGCAGTGGTGTGGGCATGATATGATTCTAGGCAGAGTCTGTGATGTTGATGTTGTGTCAGTGTGGTTTTGGTGGTAGGTGGAGTGTGTGATATGGGCGGAGTTTGATGGTGGGTGGAGTCTGTGATATGGGTGTGGTTTTAGGATGGCTGGAGCCTGTGGTATGGGGTGTGGTTTGATAATGGTGGAGTCAGTAGGTATGCTTGACTTGAACCACAGCTACAGATGGCAGTCAACGAGATTAGCCGAGAGCAGTCAGGGGTGGAGCAGAAAACAGAGCCATCAAGTCGGACTCTATCACAGATGACGATAATCAAATGCAATATTTGACAAATACAAAGACTAGTTCAACATAAACATATACTATTAAAATATTAATAAAGTGGGGGTATATATGCTTTTATCATTGTTTTTTGATAAACGTGACTCAATATAACATTAGCACTATCACAGTACTTTGATTGCCACATGTGACATTGACTTGGCGTTGGCACCGTCTCAAGTGGGACAGAATTTCTAACCGACATGCTTTGAGTCAGATTTTGATTGATCTGCCCAGTGCCGCGTTGTAAGACACACCTAGTGATATCGGTTGGTGGTGGGTGGAGTCTGTGATGTGGGTGTAGTTTGGGTATGGTCTGTGGTGTAGGTGTGGCTTTGGTTGTGGGTGGGGTCTTTGGTGTGGGTGTGGTTTTAGGGTGGGTGGAGCCTGTGGTGTGGGTGTGGTTTGATGATGGAAAAGTCCGTAGGTGTGTTTAACTTGAACCATGGCTACAGATGGCGGTCAACGAGATTAGCCAAGAGTAGAAAACAAAGCGATCAAGTCGGACACTTTCTGCTCCCGGTAGTGACGCTCCCACGGTGCATACTCACATACATCACAGATGAAGTGAATTAAATGCAATATTTGTCAAATACATAGACATTTCAACATATACTATTAATTACTAATAAAGTGGGGTTATATATGCTTTTATCAGTGTTTTATGGTAAGTGTGACTCAATATAACATTGCAACTACAGTAAAAAAAAAAAAAAAAGCTTTTACTGTTCTAAAAACACAGATTTGCGGCCATTATTGGACTTGAAAACATTAGAATAAAGCCGAAACACACGTGATCATTGTCATGTGGTGAATCTGGCCAGTTGGGAAACAGCTGTGTCATCATCAAAGCTCCTGTAGCTGTTCGGGAGAAACTGCACTGGCTGAATTAGCCAGTTTCTCTCAGAGTGCTATCGCAGTACTTTGATGCCACACGTGACATTGAAGTGGTGTTGGCGCCGCCTCAAGACAAAATTTCTAACAGGCATGCACTGCATCAAGTCAGATTTGATCTTGATCTGGGCAGCGCCGCGTTAAGTCAAACACACCTACACTGTAAAAACTCCAACTTGCAAATTGTTCACTCAGTTTAAAAATGTAAGTCAAGTGGACACATTTTTAAGCAAAATGTTGAGTTTACACATAAAAACAAGTTAACTCAATGTTTACTATAATTTTCTCAATGAACACAAATAAGAAAGTTGAGCAAACTCAGTATTTTTATTTCTTCATTTGAGCGGTCAACTTGACATTATTGCGCATGCGCAAAGTGCCGTCGCTGAACTATACACGGAGTTTACTGCTTCAAACATAAACAACGATGGCAAAGAGAGTGGATGTCTTCTTTTAAGGTAAGTTCTTTCTGTCCAGATTTAATATAGAAAGTAAGCCAAATAAACTACACTGTTAGGTTTGTAAATGTTCTTGAAAGAAAGAATAAACATTGTTGAATGAAGTCTGGCTGCTAACTAGTTAGCTAGCTTTGTTTTTCCAAGCACGATCAGCTAACCTTAGCATTTGCAAGGTATGTATACAGATATATTTTTATAGATACAGTTCAAATGTCGATTAAACGAGTATATAATTAACCAGATAGAGGTTAATTATGTGTTGTATTTCGTTGTGCTAGGCGATATAACTTACTAGTTTATCTGGCACACAGTTGTTGTTGTTGTTTTGTTTTTTGTTTTTTTGTGAATCCGCGATACTGGTGCATATATGTGAAAGTGCAAGACGTGTAAGATGATAAACGTGTTTATTGACACATAACCGAAGCGTGCAGAAAATATGCGATCACAGATTCATCTCTCTGTAGCAGCTTAGTTCGCTTAAATTGTAAAATACACATAAAGTTATGTCAAAATGTGATTATTTACATAAACAATCACTTGTAAGTCTGAAATGAGAGTCAACGTCTGAGATAAAATCGCCTGTGTGTCAGTAAATTTGATCCGTGCATTAACGTTAGCCTCATAAACCTGCTGATATTTGTTCCGTTAATGTTACAAAAAAAAAAAAAAAAAAAAAATAATAAATAAATAAAAAGCTAAGACAACACTCACTCCAAATTTAGCAGCTTCAATAAGAGTCAGTTTATTCCATACAGTGAAGATATGCAGTATTTTTTTATACATGTATTTTTTGTATTATTTCTGACTTATTTCTGTACTGGTAAAAACTAGTCCTTATCCAGAATTTTATTATTATTATTATTTTTGTTATGTTTTAAACATTTAATGTCAATATTTAGTAGGAAATATAATTTTTTTTTTTTTTTTTTTTTTTTTTACTGCAGGACACAAAGCCAGAGGATGTCCACACCAAGGGTATGAAGATGAGCATCTTAACTATTACTGGAAGATGATGTTGTCATCCACTCAAACCTAAAGGTGCCTAGGATGTAGTACTAGAGACGCAGATTGTGTTGGAATATATACATGGCCTTACCACTGCTGTTGCTGTCCTCTTTGGCTTAATTTAGATCATCCAAAAAAATGAAAATTCTGTCATCATTTACTCACAGCCATGTCGATCCAAACCCATAAGACATTTGTTCATCTTTAATACACAAATGAAGATATTTTTTAATGAAACCTGAGATATTTCTGTCCATTCACTGAAAAACTATTCACCTAAAATTCTGATGCTTCAAAATGTTCATAAAGAGATTGTAAAACAAATACATAAGAATCGAATGGTTTAAACAAAGTCTTCTGAAGAGATGTGATCACATTACACATCATGCATTTCACACTAAATGCTGCTCCATCTCTGCAAGTGCTGTGAGTTTGAGCCTTATATAACATGTATTAAAAAAAAAAAAACCAGAAATTGTATTATATTTTAGTTTTCTATACAGTGATAGCTTAAAAGCTATGTCAATTAGCACTGCATTATAAGTACACTCTAAAAAGATGGTTCGTTAAAGGTCTATTTAGAACCGAGTTTAGGTTTTTTTTTTTTTTTTTCCTGGCTTTTTAAAAAAAAAAAAAAAAAAAAATTGTAACTGTCAAAACACCTCATTACTCATATTCTGGACATCAACTATCCAGCTACACAGACTATCAACACAGTTTCAACAGGTGAAGTTCTTTCTTACAATGTCTATAAAATGTTAACTTTCATATTGTAACTTGTTTCCCATTGCCAATAATGTCTTTTTCTTTTTTTTAGGTTCTTTTTTGTGTGACCAGCTCTGTTCGGTTAAGGATACTCTCTTCTCCACTAACTAATGTAAAATTATTACTTGGGTCTATGCTTAAGTGTTAAAGCTATATAAAACTATCCTAAGATCCCACTTTAAATCACTTTTTCTTTTTTTAATATTTTGAAGGGCATACTGCTTATATGTCAATTTTTGCTTATGGCCTTCATAAGCATAATTGTTTTTACATAAACACATGGACACTCTTTAACTGTAAACTCAACTGTGTATTTCAGATGCATCATATTCACAACCTCATCATCTGCAGAGAAACTGCCACTCAATCACACCACACTGATGGGCTTAAAGGCATTACAGAGGATCCTGAAGACACATTATTCCTGGAAATTTTGTCATTTATTTTCTATTTCTATTTTTACTTTCTGATGTATTTTTTTCATGTTCATTTTCAACTGTCATTTATTATTTGTATTTAGCCAATAACTGTTTTTAGAGCATTTTCATTTTTGCTTCAAGTTCATGTCAATTAAAAAAAATAAAAGTACCTAACTGAAACTGAAATGCTGTTTTGTTTAGTTTTTGTGTGAGTGTGTAAAACCCTAATACAGGCTAAAATACATTATAGGAAAAACAAAAATGTTAATAGATAATATATGTAAATAATATTAATAAGTAAAACTAGTATCAAAGGTATAAATATACTAATATTAATGAAAATAAACTATTTTCTAAATCCTATTTCATGCATCCCTACAATTGCGTCTCTTCAGGAGACTTAAACTGCTCAATTCATATTAACTTATATATTTATTTAATTATTTATGATCTCTTTATGAACGCTTTGAAGTTTTGGGTGAACAGCCTTTCAATACAGAAGTCTCTCAAATTTCATTAAAATATTTTAATTTGTGTTGAGTGTGAACAACGGTTTAGAACAACATGGGAGTGAGTAAATGATAAATTTTCAAAATAATTTTGGTTGAATTATTCCTTTAAGTGTTGTGTTAATAGTTGAAATATTTTGCTTCTTGATCCAGTGTGTTTGTTGCATTATGAATGTGCCAAAATAATAGATGGAGCAAGATGAACATTTAAAATGACGGTAAAGTTTAGCTTCCTTTAAATTATATAAAAGTTTTTTTGTGACTTTTGATTTAAAACTTTACTTAAGGCTGCAGAATTTTAATATTTTTAATGTTACATTTTTCTGGCACTTAAAAAAATAATTTTTAAGTGTGTGTTTTTTGTTTAAGAGTGTTTTTATTGTAAATAGTCACATCCTAGTTACATCATAGTTTGAGTGGAGAAAAGCTAAATTGTGTTCATTTTGCAGAATGCCAATAAATACTTTCTGTAATGATGACAAAATCTTGTTTGTGTTATATTTACAGTATTGTTCATACTGCATGCATTTGTATTCTTAAAGGATGTGGAGGAGCATACAATGTGGCTTAGAGTCTGGATGTAAGATTTAAAGTTATACATTTAAATAATAAAAAATGCAGTTGAGTTGGCTTAAAATACTAAAGCAACCGGCTGCAAAGCTTTTTTTGAGGTTACTGAACTTCAAGAAAAAAATTACTGGCACAACTTATTTCTTGAAGTTCAGTAAACTCAAAAAAGCTTTGCAGCTGGTTACCTTAATATTTTAAGTTGAGTCAACTTAACAATTTAAGTTAATCTGCTGCAAAGCATTTTTGAGTTTACTGAACTTCAAGAACTAAGTTGTGCCAACTCTGACTGGTAGTTCACTCAACTTCACTGAAGTTCACTGAACTTTTATATATGAGTTGGCACAACTTCCCTCCTTTAAAGTTGAGTAAACTCAAAATTGCTGTGCAGCAAATTAACTTAATTTTTTAAGTTAACTCAACTTTTTATTTTTTACAGTGTAGCGGTGTTGGCATTGAATTGTTGATTTAATGGTTTTGTGGTGGGTGGAGTTTGTGATGTGGGTGGGGTCTGTGATGTGGGTGTGGCTTTGGTTGTGGGTGGAGTCTGTTATGTGGGTGTGGCTTGGGAGTTGTTTTTTGTGTGCCAAAGTCATTCACAATTAATTTTTTTTCATGACCAATTTTCACCTCCTTCTTTATGATTCTATACTGTATCAAAACTGATACTATTTAATCATTATGTTGGTATGTTTTCATAGAACAATGAACTCTTTTATTTCAAAACATCAAGGACAATTTCATTCCTTATGATATGAGTCCCTGAGCAGAAAGAAAAACCTCCAAATAAAGAGTCTTACACCTCTACTGGCGCTCTGAGCGCTGCAGAGACACATTCTCACTGTGTGTGTGTTTGAGTGTAGAGATGTTACGGTGAGCGTGTAGACAGCAGTAAACGTATATGCCGGTAATGGATAGGTTTATTTTAGAGACAACCATCTGCTATCAATCTCTCTCTCTCTCACTCACTCAGGGAAAACGATAAAGACAGATTCTGTCGTGAACGGGAGCCCAGGGTTCTCTGGAGACTGAAATCTCAGGCATTTCCTGTAACAGTAATAAAAATGAGCAGGCTTAAAGGTGACATTTCACAATTTACTCTTATTTGTGTCTATAAAGTGCATTCTGCGGCTCTTGACTCATTCGCGGTGCCTGCGTGTAAGAGGTGAACATTAACAATGTCCTGAGCAAATGGAAATTCTATCCCCTTTTATTAAAGCACCTGCGCTGTGTCCAACAGGCCCGACCTCAGAGGAGACATTTTCACCTACTGTCACCTCCCGTATCCTTCAATTTATGCTCGTCTGTGCTCTCTAAACCCAAGGGCCTGGATAGGTAGGCGACAAAGACAGAAAGAAAAGAGATAGAACGTGTTTGTCATTGGCTTTATGGAAGGATATTCATCATTTATAGTATTTTAAGCATGTTTTTCCTGTCTTTCTCTTTGTGATGGGATGAGAAAATATTTATGTTTGTATGGGGACATGAACTAAAAAAGCATTGTGTTGGGTGGAATCGGTAATGTGGGTGTGGTTTTGGTGGTAGGTGAAGTATGGTGTATGTAATGTTGTGAGCATAGCGTTTGGAAGATTTTGGGTGTGGCTTGGAGGCGGTACTTTGCTGTGGGTGTGGCATTGAGTAGAGTGTGTGATATGGACATGCTTTTGTTGGTGGGTGGAGTCTATTGTGTGAAGTTTCTGTTGCAGGAGTGAAATTTAGTAGAGTATGGGTGTGAATGGTAGGTGGAGTCTGGTGTGATTGGTGTCTATGTTTTGGAGGTGTGGCCTGGAGATGTTTTTTTATGTGGGTGTGGCATTGGGTCGAGTGTTCAGGGTGTGTTTTTGGTGGGCGGAGTCTGGTGTGGTTGGTGGTGTTGTTTTAAAGGTGTGGTGTGGGTGTGACTTGGGGTGGTTTTTTGATGTGAGTGTGGTATTGGGGGAGTATGTATTATAGTGGGTAGAGCCTGTCGTGAGTGGTGTCTATGGCCATTTCTCAAACAGAAGGCTGCATCCTCCAGAGGTCACATTTGAAGCCTGCATACACCATAAAGAAGATCTTATTTTATAATAGTAACAGTTATAAATTTGACCATTATTCTTAGTGAAGTGTAATTATATTGTGTATATTGTGGCTGTGATATTATTGGTGGGTGGAGTCTGGTGTGAGTGGTGGGTGTATTTTGGAGGTGGTTATTTGTTTTGGGTATGGCATTAGGTGGAGTCTGTAATGTGGATGTGATTTTGTTGGTGGGTGGAGTCTATTGGGAGTGGTGTTTATGTTGCAGGAGTGATGTTTGGTAGAGTGTGGGTGTGGTTTTAATGGTAGGTGGAGTCTGGTGCGAGTGGTGTCTGTGTTTTGGCCTGGAGATGGTTCTTTTGATGTGGGTGTGGCATTGGGTGGAGTATGTATTCAGGGTGTGTTTTTGGTGGGCAGAGTCTGGAGTGCGTGGCGTCAATGTATTAAAGGCATGGTGTTGGGTGGAGTGTGGGTGTGACTTGGGGTGGTTCATTGATGTGACTGTGGTATTGGGAGTATGTGTTATAGTCGTGGTTTTGTTAGTGGGTGGAGTCTGTTGTGAGTGGTGTCTATGTTTTGGATGTTTAGCATGTCGTCTGGAGGTATGTTATTGGGTGGAGTCTATATTGTGGCCGTGATATTTTTGGTGGGTGAAGTCTGGTGTGAGTGGTGGGTGTAGTTTGGAGGCAGTTATTTGTTTTGGGTGTGGAATTGGTTGGAATCTGTAATGTGAATGTGCTTTTGTTTTTGAGTGTGGGTGTGGTCCGGTGTGACTGGTGTCTATGTTTTGGAGATGCAGTGTGTGGGTGTGGCCAGGTGGTGCTTTTGATGTGGCTGTGGCATTGGGTGTAGTATGTATTATGGGCATGGATTTGTTGGTGGGTGGAGTCTGATTTGAGTGGTGTCTATGTTGCAGTGTTACATGAGTGTAATGGGCGGCTGAGGTTTGGAGTGTTTTTTGATATGGGTGTGGCTGGTTTTGGTGATGGGTGAAATCTGGTGTGGGTGATGTCTATGTTGTGGGTGTGACATCGGGTGGCGTATGTGTTGAGGGTGTGGGTTTAGAAGTGTGGTGTTGCCTGGAGGTGGTTCTTTTAATGTGGATGTGGCATTGGGTGGAATATATATTATGGGCATGATTTTGTTGGTGGGTGGAGTCTGGTTTGGCTGGTGTCTATGTTGAGGTACTGACATGAGTGTGATGTGTGTAATTGGGTGGAATTCATATTGTGGTCGTGGTCTTAATTGGTGGGTGGAGTCTGGAGTGAGTGGCATCTGTTATGGCATAGTGCTGGGTAGAAAGTGACATGTGGGCGTGGCTTGGAGTGGCTCTTTGATATGGGTGTGACATTGGGTGGAGTCTGGGAGTGGTTTATAGTATCTAATGTTTCTGCTTTATTTCAAAATGCTGTTCAAATCCTCCTGCACTTTAATCAGCAACAATCAGCATTTTAGACTGCATGTATCTTAAACACATTCATCCAAAAAGCGGACCGGGTGACCCTTCTAATTGGTCATGCATGCTGCACAACGCTTTAGAGTTTGAGAGCTTATGGCTTCTGTTGATTTAAGGTGAGTCTTAAAATTGTAATATAAATGGAAATGTGCCTGTTTTTATATGTAAATGACACTAACTGGCTAAAGTAACAAATCACAGGCTCACAGTTAATCACTGCGCTGACACTCACTTCTGCTGTTTTAACTGGAACACGCTGACCATTTACTGAACAAATCAAGCCATTTTTTAAATTATTCTTTTCTTGTTTTTGGCAACCTTTTCATAAGCACTTAAAAGATGGAGACGGTGGCGACCAGAGAGCAAAATCCGTGTGGGTGTTTTATCCTGTTACTTCGATTAGACTTTTCTAAGTGTCGTGCGGCGGACGGGTCGGCTTTTGCCCTAATGCCAACAGATTGACAGGCGTGCTACAGCACCGAACACCCGCGCGGCCTCAGAGGGGACAAACTTTTATCTCGTCAAAGTGTTCCTACACGGCTAAGACAGAGCGCATCAATCTGAGGCGTTTGAGAGGCGAGCGCTAATGTGACTTCAGCGCTGTCACCTCACGGAGACACTCGGAGACGTTCAGAGGCCAAACCCATTACGCTAATGACCGTCCAATCGCCATGACCAATCAAATATGCCGACTCCCCCTCCGCATGTCTAAATGTGTCCGCGGACGCTGGCAGGAGAGAAGGAGCAGAGGGACTTTATTTTGACAGCGACTAAGGGACGCTTGACAGTAGCGTGCCAGTGAGCATCACTCAACGGACGGCCATCTTCAAAAACAACCGTCGGGTTCAGTCCACTTCTATTGTTCAGACCTCCGGTCTGAAAGCACGTCCCCCATTTACAGTCACTGGAACAGAACTCACTTCCTTCACTGTCTGTGTGTCTCTGATATGTATTGATGTAGAAGCAGTTGTTTGGTGTGTTTGTTCAGGGAATTCTTCCAGCGCTTGTCAGGGAAGCCACAGCGATTCCAAGGGTCACTAGAAACAAAAGACTGATTGAATAAATTTGTGTAAAAACATAAAGAGGCAGACAAAACCTCAGCATGCTTCTCTACACTTCCAGAGCATCTCCAAACACACAGTCCGGGTCGGACGAGATCTTTTTGGGATCGAGAGCGAATCTCTGTGGGACGAATCTGAGCCCCTCCTGAGTCTCTGTCAAAACCCAACGGCAACCCAATCAAACACACAACAGTGTGTTATTGTTAACTCAAACTATTCAAAATCATGTTTGTTCACTGAAATAAAGTAAATTTGAAATATTAGAATAAACACATAATTTCAAAATAACTTTAAATATTATTAATTATTTTTTTTTATTTTAGAACCACTGACAGACTCTTGTAGCTTTTGATAATATTTTGAAGATTTTACTTTTATATTTTCTCCTTTCAATTTCAGTCAAAGTTTTAGTAATTATTTGTGTTATTGTCATTTGCATGCCATTTTGAGCGTTTGTTGTTGTTGTTGTTTTCAAATGTCTATTTTTAAATAAATTTTTATTTTACCTTTAGTTTTAGTTATTTCAGTACATCAAGTTACTAAATTAAACTGAATAAATATCAGAAATGTTTTTTTATATTATTTAATTTCAGTTAACATTTACCTTATTTCAAGTAACCATTTTTTAAAAAGGTTTTAGGTTTAGTTAACTATCATAACACTGTAACTAAATTAAGTTGGTTAAAGTAATAAGTAAAGTAATAAATATGTTAATGTAATAAAACTATTCAACCCAAAAACTAAAGCTAAATAGAAGTATTTAAATATATTAATTAAACATTGAACATTGAGCAACTCAAAATATAAACATAAACTATTAACATATACTTATATACTAAAATAACACTGAAGCTCAATGAACCTACTTAATCTGACATAATTAAAGACATGGTTATTAAAAAATAAGTCTGTCATCATTTATACACCATAGTGTTTGGCTTTTTTTTTTTTTTTTTTATTCTGTAAAACTCAAATGTTTAGCAGAATGTTAACGCTGCTGTTTTTCTTAAAGTGTTTTCCAGACCAGGGCCTATCAAGCTCCAAAAATGATGATAAGCCCCATAAAAGTCTATAGTCTATATGACTCATGCACTATATCCCAAGTTGTCTTAGTTCATATGAAGCTCTGTGTGAAGACGTGTCGTGTCAGGTTTGACGTCATTGATGCCAAGCGGCATTGGTTCTCGCATGTCTCATAACTAAACACATCACTGCAAGTTGATATGCACATGTGTAAATGCCATTTGAGACCTATTATCAGGTTATCATTGATACATTTTATATAAATTACACATAAAGCTACAGTATGACTCCATTGGACTATTGCACACAAGTGAGATGGACGACATTTCTAATGATTTTTTGCTTTTCAGAGCTTGACAGTGTTTGCCTCCCTCCACGTTCACTGTATGTAATAGATTAGCATAAAGACAATCATTTTTGGTGAAATGTGAGAGTTAGTAAATGATGACAGATTTTTTGTTTCCTAAAATGCTTCAAACACACATACAGCAGATGCGGCGTGTTTCCTCACCAGCAATAATAATGAACATTCATGGAAATTTGAGCAGATGAAAATGATTATGTTGCTAATGTACACTGCAATATTGTCCGGTTCTGACACAAATCACGAACCTGTCCCTGTGCAAAATGCAAATAAATAAACCTTTGAAATGTCTCTCCAGCCTTTGCGCATTTGCATATAAATCCTTCGCAAAATTCCATTTTCTGCCCGGCCAAATTAGTAATCGCCGTGATGAAATCCGATAATTCCAGCTGTAATTTCTGAAACTAATGTCAGAGGCCTTTGTTCATAATTAAAGGGGAAGAAAAGAGCTAAATGTATTTACCTCATGGCTAATGTAAGGAAACATCATAAATATTGAAAAGTGCAGTGATTGTTGTGAATTTCATTTGCATAAGTATTGTGTCGAACCTGTAATCCACCGCTGAGCTCCGGATGGAAACTTTTCTTCATAAAAGCGGCCGCAGTCTGATTTGTAACTGATTCAGTGGACACGTAATGCAACGCAAACACACTTAACTTACAGCCGTGAGTTATTCTGACCTCTAACACAGCGATCAGAGCGCCAGCGAGGGTTTGTTCACTTCATCGTGGCCGCAGACGTTAAGCAGGTGGTTTATAATGAAGCTGATTCTGACCTTTTAATGCTGCAGTCATTGATTGAGAACGGCAGCAGGCCCGGCTCAGTCCGGAGGTGATAGATTATTTAATTAACTATTGACCTTTCTGCCGCCCATTCATCGATGAAAAGCCTTTTATGACAGAGCTACGTTTAGGCGGAGGGCTGCTGAGTTTTGATTTTTGGATTTACTGTTTGGATTCTCTTCCTTCGGAAGACCATGTTACGTTTTCATTCTGAACTCTTGATAAAGTTTCACTGTTGCGGTACTCTTACTGTGCTGTCAATCGGTTTGTCTGTCTGCGCATGTGTTCACTGTCAGAAAACAAGGTACAGTTCTGTCACTGGGGCGGTACCCTAAGGTACAAAGTGCAAAGGTACAAATATGTACTAATATGTACCCTTAAGGTGCCAATATGTACTGTTTAGGGGTAGGTAAGGTACAAAGATATACCTTTTCACTTTTGTACCTTAGGGTACCGCCTCAGCAACAAAACTGTACCTTTTTTTCTGAGAGTGTTCAAGACAGCCGACTACTAATATTATTTTTATAGCATGCAGTATGTATAGAGTACATACTGTACAACAGTAAATGCATCACAGAACAACTATTTTTGAAGGAAACTACGATGAAAATGACAACATAAACATAATGAAATGAACTGGGTAACTCATTTGTCTTGCTAATTTCACATTCAGCATTTTATTTTTTCTTAAATGCACACAATAATATTTTCAGGTTTTTCAATATTTTGACTAAATTACAGCTTAATTACAAATGATGCACAACAAAAAGATTCTGGTCAAATGATATGTAGTATATTTCTTTGTTTTCATCATTCAACATCATAAATCAATCATCTCAAGTTCTTATGGAGCTTAATAAACTAAAACAACGACAACAACAACAAAAAATCTTTATTTGGAGGATATACTGTCAGTCATGATTGAAATGATGCTACAATGAATATAAATCATTTTCACATAATAAATATTGAGCTGATTTTATGTTTTCATTTTTTTTTTTTTTTTTAATCCAAACAAACATTTTTAGTATTGGGCCCTTTAATGTTCAACACAAATCTGCACTGATGTACAGTATATGTGCAGTGTGTTAGTGTTCTGGTCCGAACATGTTCTCTTCTTTATCTTTTATTCTTTAACAAAGAGTGTCTTATATTCACTGTCTTTTTAGTTTTTCCTGCTGATCTATTAGAACTGTTGATCGCAGCACGAGCGCAGCCTCCTGCTGATCCAGAATCAGTGCTAGAATGTTTCCACAGATGTCAGATTCCCTCCCTGTAGAGAGACATGCGTCGTCCTCTCCCGAGTGCAGTTAAAGAGAGAGACGCATGTCTTACCTTCCAGAGCAAAGAGTAAATTGGCCTCGAGAGGTTTTCATCTATTCAACCTGTTCATCAGCATGAGAGAGAGACGGAATGAAGCGAGACGTGTCGGACTGAGAGATGATGACGAAGAGACTGATTCACATTCAACAGCCAGTGACATCCTTACGTTAAAGAAACAGTTCTGAGTTTCCAAGTTGCTTATGAGTTACCTTTGTGTTAAGATGCTGTCGTAGAAGTTAGCTGCCTATGCAGACAGCAAGGCTGTAGTTTAAGTTTTGGAACAGAGAGAAAAAAAAGGTGCAATGGTGTAAAATTGGCTTTATATGCAGCTCAAATATGAGCCAGGCTTATTATTGTTAACTAAGATTGTGTCTCCAGCAGAAACACCTGCATTTGAGCTTCTTTTTTTCTTTGTGAGTAAAGGTGAGCTGTGTAATACAGTAAAAACAAACTTCATCGCTGTTTCAAATCTCATCTGCATGAGCAAATATTTGTTGTTGTTTCAGAGATTTCCTGATTATTTGTTTCAGTCACACATAAAAGTCAGATGAGCATCCGGCCGCACACAGGTTCACATCGCTCGTCTGACGCCATCAATATTTATTGCTTATTGTTTAGAGATATACAGGCCTGCAGATTACACACACACACACACACACACACACTCATGTGAGGCTCAGATCACTGGATATCTGTCGCATTCTCTCTGTTCTATTAAAGAATGACACAGGGAGGGATCGCCGGAGCTGTAAATATTTAATAACTTCTCTGGGTTATTCATAAAACAGACTCTCTGTACAGATCAACACACACACACACACACACACACATGGCTTCAGGCCGCAGTGTATGACAGTCAGAACTTCCACACTTACAGTTCAGAGAAAACAGTCATCTTTGCATTCTCTGAGCTGATTTGAAGGAAAACCTCTATAGTTCTGCATAAAGGATTTAAACGTGGTAAAATGTTCTTTACAGAGCTTAGACTTTGACAATAGTTAGCAAAAATGTTTGTTTTCATTTAGTCATCTAAAGTCTTCCCACAGAAAAGAGAAGAAGGATTGTTGTTTCATTGCTAGACAGCAGTAAGACTTTTTTCCCCCCTGAAATCTGCTTTTAAGATGTTTCTCCTGAGAAAAAGACCCAGTAATCTCACATGTGTCTCCTCTAGATTTTCAGATGTCTCAGCTGTGCTCAGGTTTACCAAGATACCAAAGTCTGTGATCACAAATCTGAGATTTAGAATTTAGATGAAATCTGTGTTATTTTAGTATGATTTATATATAGTTATAGTTATAGTATAGTATAGTTTTATTTTTATATTTTCATTGTAATTGTATGTGCATTTTACTAATTGGCTTTACATTTATTTCAGTTTTAGTTTGTGTAATCTTAGTACTTCTTATTTTACTTATTTATTAACTTTGTACATGCACTCATGCATTTCAGCAGTATAGTTAGCTGGCTAAGTAACATATTTCTAAATTTCATTTAAAGTAGTTTTTAAATGTAGTATTTATATTTTTCATCTTTATTTCAGTTTTTAACACTTTTAATTTATATACAGTTATAGTATTTTATTTTTAGATTTTTAGTTTTCAATGTAATTTAGTTAACCCTTTAACTGTCACTCCCTATCTTAAACATAGACATAAAAATGCACTACCCAAAGTTAAATTTTTATAATTCATAAACAAAAACATTTTGTAATATGATTTTGATGTACAATTTCAATGGTATTGCAATGTCTGATTTTAAAATGGTTTTCAAAGGATGAATTTTGAGATTTAAAGTTTTCAGTTGATACATAACTTCTTAAGAGTTATATTGCGTGATAGGTAAAAAGGCAACAAAGAAAGTATTTTTGTGACAAAGGTCAAAACTCTTGTTACGTTGTAGATTTTCAGGTGCACTCTTGTCATAAATTAATCTATTACTTTTCCTACATAATTTGTGACTCAAAAGAGTCTTCCCAGCAATATATAGTTTTTCATGATTTTTCATGATGGTGAAATAAACTTCCCACAGAGGGGACAGTGACAGTTAAAAGGGTTAAGTTTTAGTAAGTGTATGTGTGTTTGTCACTTTTTATGATAGACTATTTTTTATTATTATTATTTTTTGTTATTTTACTAATTGGCTTTATATATATATATATATATATATATATATATATATTCAGTTTTAGTTCATATAATCTTAGTACTTCAGCTTATTTTACTTATTTATTAACTTTGTCCATGCACTTATGCACTTCAGCGGTGTAGTTAGCTGGCTAAGCAACATATCTCTAATTTTCATTTGAAGTTTTTGATGTAGCAGTTATATTTTTCATCCTTATTTTAGTTTTTAATACTTTTAATTTTAGTTTTAAACAATAACAACACTGGAAGAAACTTCTAAATACAGAGTTGATGCTTAAATGAAACAACTGAAACTTTCATTGAGTCCCATGAGCCGTGAAAGAGCAACATATGAGCAATAAGACTCCAAATAATGAGTTGTTCTTAGAACTTCAGTTTTCTAATCTTTATTATTTCCCCCAAATGTCATAAACTGTATAACATAAACATAAAATATCTCTGTGTTTTTCTTTGTGTGTGAGACGCTCATGTGTCTGTACGGAGTGTGCCACATCTGTGTGTGTGTTTCTGGCTCTGAGCTGTCAGCTGCGGCCAACAGCCACGAGATCTTCAGTGCAGCCAGGAGTGTTTGTTTTCATATAAGGACTGTACACGTCCACACACACACACACACACACACACACACACACACACACACACACACGTTGTGTTTCCATGTTTTATGGGGAGATTCCATAGGCATAATGGTTTTTATACTGTACAAAACCGTATTTTCTATCGCCCTATACCTACCCTACATCTAAACCTAGCCCTCACAGGAGACTGTGCACACTTTTACTTTCTCAAAAAAAAAAACCTTATTCTGTATGAATAATAGGCCTGTTTCCTCATGGGGACCTCACAAATGTCCTCAAAGTTTCAAAATTTACTAGTATTACTATCCTTGTGGGGCCATAACGTGATAAATACCAAATACATCTGATCCTGATTCTTTGGTTATTTAAATCTGTTCAGCAGTCTCTGTGAGTGTTTGACAGTGTGGGGATGAGGTGTGTTTCTGTGGCTGTAATTAGCTCTGGTCTGCGCACACTTCCTGTATCTGCACAACAGTTCAACATGAACTTTCTCACACAACACTTCAACACAACAGACTTAATATGAATGTTTTCATTCTGATAGAAAGTTCTTCTGAACATGAGCATTTTACTCATTGCAAGTTAAAGGAGAAGTCCACTTCCAGAACAACAATTCACAAATCATTTACTCACCCCCTTGTCATCCAAGATGTTCATGTCTTTTTGTCTTCAGTCATGAAGAAATTATGTTTTTTGAGGAAAAACATTTCAAGATTTTTCTCCATATAATGGACTTGATTGGTGCCCTGATTTTGAACTTCCAAAATGTAGTTTAAATGCAGCTTCAAAGGCTCTAAACGATCCCAGCCAATGAAGAAGGGTCTTATCTAGTGAAACGATCTGTCATTTCTTTCGGAAAATAAAAAAATGTATACTTTTTAAGCACAAAAGCTGGTGTAGCACAGGCTCTGGGATGCACGTTCACGATGAAGGTTTGAGTCGTTCGTTCATCACGTGACAGCCCCATAAGATGAACGAACGACTCGAAAAACCCAAAGACTCCAAACAGGTGAACTAATTCCAGTACAGAACCTAATAGGATGTTGCGCATGCACGACTGAACGAATCACTCCCTGAACTGTAAATTGTTGTTCTGGAAGTGGACTTCTCCTTTAATGTACTTCTAATCAGGGAGTGAGAATCACAGACAGTCAGCGTTAAATATGACAGACAATAAAAATGAAATTATTATTATTAAACAGCTTTAAACTTTTGTCATATTAAAGTCACAAACATTTTATTTCTGCTGAATGTTTATGTATAGATTTGACTTTTTTTTGTCCCAGACATTCAAAGCAATGAAAATCCATAATAAAAATATGAATTATTGCATGCTCAAAATGATGCTGATCCAAACAAATGGAAGTAACATAAAACAAACACAGTGTGTCTTTCTGCACGTTACATCGACTTATTCTGCCGGTAGGTTGCAACAAGTAACTTTACGAGTGAATCATTGATTCGTTCACTCAATCGATTAATTCAAAATCGCAGATCCATTTAGGAACAAAACAAGTGACTCTTCTTGTGTATGATGCATTGAATCGTTCACTCAATTGATTCGTTTAAACGCGCTGATTCATTCAAGAGCGAAACAAGTGAATCTGAATCATTCATTAAACCGATTCGCTTTAAAACGATGATTCGTTTATATACAGCACCGTGTCAGTGTTGTTCGGCCGTGTGTATCGTCACAGTTACAAAGTATTCTGGATTCAGTGTCAAGTAAGACATCCCAGGCAAATCAGTAGCGCTTATTCAGCTGTTTACGTCGACTGAAAGACTTCAGGAATACAAGGAGAAAATGTTGAAGGGTTTGCAGGTACATGACGGTGGATGCGGAGGCGATTTTGGAAGAGTTTGACACAAGCGGTCGCAAAATGAGCTTCAAACAGGTAGGACTGACATTTATTTTCATACGTGAAGGCTATGTTTTGAGAATTAGAGGTGAAATGACCAAAACAGGTTATTGCAAAGCACTTTTTTGTGTATTGTGTTGGATTATCGCTATGTTTCAGTCTTGATTTCGCTTTGTTGTTGGCGCTTGTTGTGCGTGGTGTTGTGATATTATTGTGTATACTATGAAATCAAGTTCACGTTTTTGTTGGTGGAGCAAAAATAGACAATGTAATAACAATGCTGCTTCAGTATTAATCTTTTTGTTGAACTATTATATAAAAACAAGGCATGTTTAAGATATATAAAATGCTAAAGAGTATTTTTACAATATTATTTTTATTTAAAAATTATATCAAACAGTTTATTTGAGATGTGGTGGAAATTATGTATTGGAAATGCCAATGACATGGAAAAAAGGCAAAAATGACAGAATTGTGTGGTGTGTGTTGGCAGACAAATGAAATACATTTGTGAGAGTGTGTGTAAAGTGCGTTTTGAGTTGAAGAAACATTGTTTTGTTAGTTGCTGGTATTGAGGCCTGTCAGGCTGTCCACAGCTTTAAACTAAATATGCAACTAAACGCTGCATGTGTACAGTAGTTCATCAGAATAAGACAACAGTGAAAACAGTTGGCAGAATCTCAGCAGGACTGCAAACAGCCTGTATTGTTGTAAATGAAGCGTCTGTAGTACCTCAGCAGCTCTTTCACAACGCTACTTCTGCCATAAAGACGTTTATGACGCTAACAAACATCTGCACCGGCCTGAAATAAAAGAAAGACAACAGCAGAAGTGTCGCATCAGGTGATTCTCTGTTCAGCTTATTCTTGATGTTCTTCACTCATAACTGAAATTACGGTATTCTACATGCAAATCTAATGAGAATGTAGAAGTTACTTCAGAAATCTGATCATTGCACTTCTAATTAGTGTAGTAGAGTGAATAGTGTGCACTCAGTATGTCGTTAATTTATCCTATAGCTGCAATATTAATTATATTTATATGAAATATATGTGTTACTTGTTTTTTACAAATCTATTGTAAAATTGATGGAAACATTATATGAATAAGTCACATTATAGTACAAAGGCGAGAAATGTGCTTTCTTCATAATTCATCTTTCTATATTGCTTTTATTTCTGTCTCCTCTTTATAATGAATGTGAATTTGTCAGTGTAGCAGTTACAGTGTGACTCCCTCTCCTGTTATACAACACCATTACAGTCTGTGTGTGTGTGTGTGTGTGTGTGTGTGTGTGTGTGTTGACACGTCGTCCTCTGACGCGTCTCCCTCTGTTTGTCTCAAAGCTCTAATCATTTTATTTTCTGCCTGAATTTCTCTGAACGGAGGTGATGAACACAAAGAGCTCTCCATGTGAAGGGCGTCTGTCTCTCGCTCTGATTATCTGCTGTTTTTATTACTGTCACGCTTGTGCTGCTGTAAAGCTTCCAGTAAACTACATCTCTTTATTATTACACTGTGAGAAAGTCACAACCTCTGAGTGATGAACTAAAGACACACACACACATACAACCTTCAGAAAATAAAAACAGGCTTTCATTTTCTGTCTGAATTTCAGTTTGCATAGAAATGAAAAGTTCTACACACACGAATTTGAACGAACTCTGATCTTTCAAACCCTCAGAAATAAGTGTTCTGAATTCATAATTAAGATGAACTCTGACTTTTTTCTCATTATTATGAGTTCACATCTTGCAATTCTGTTTTTTGCTTCTGCCACAGAGTATTGCGACAAGGGGGAAAAAGTCGCAATTAGATAAAAAGTTGCAATTACCTTTTTAAGTTTTTTTAGCCCATGGCATAAACAGGCTTTTATAGCCCTGTGTGTGTGTGTGTGTGTGTTTACATGTGTTTGCAGGAATTGTATTCATGTAGGTCACATTCTCACTGGAGGCCGATGATATTTGTACAATGTAAAAAATTCTGATCATTTCCTCCGAAGCGATTCGTCATGTAGAAATGCAGCGCATGTGTGTGTGTGAATGGCTCAGAGCAGATGCTGGAGAATGTTGACCATCCGTCACTCGTCTTTGCAGAAATCTGAGCTGCTCCTTTAAAAAGCTGAGCGATGGGAAACCCCTCTCTCTGTTCTCTCTCTCTCTTCTGACTTTCACATGAGAAACTCTCTCCATCCTTCACATTGGGAGCGAGTGACGCATCTTCAGCAGTGCTGTACATCCCTTTCTCATTAAACTCTCATAAATTCTGGCTAAATTTAACACACCCGTCCGATGAGGACCACCTCTTTCACTGCCTCTCGTTCTGTTTCCCTCTTTACTGGTGAACCGAAATCACTTTCATTAGACCCCAGGAAGAACTTCGTCATTATTCGAAATAATAATAATAATAATAATCAAAAAACGTTCTTTTTTCAGATACTTTAATTGTAACTTTAATTGTAGTTTAAACATCACGCCAAGCTCACAAGTTCTCTGTCTCTCTTTGAATAAATTTAGAAAGGGATTTCAAAAGTTTTCACACAAACAAAAAATAATAAGAATAAAATAAAAACAATAATACAACAAAACTGCTCTATTTTGATCAGGAGGTGATATCAGTCAAACAACATGTCCAGGTCATACTAAACAAATAATGATGTAAATAAATACCTTTTCTTTCTCATTAGAAAATAAATAAAGAGAGCCTATTTTCTATTTGTAGGACCAATTAAAAACATTTAACCTTATATTCTCATTACTGCAATGTTCCAGATGTTCTACGTTCAGTAATGAGAATTTGTGGTGAATTGTGTCTAATTATCTTGAAAATAATGTCACAATACAAAAATCTTTATGATGCTAAAAATAGGCTCTGTTTTCTTAGTGTTTTTTTCTTGTTCTTTCTGTATTTTAAGAGTTTGATCAGATTATACCAAATTTCATAGCAAATGAAATAAAGAAAATAAATATATTTCTAGTTTAATTGTAAGGAAACTAAATAAAGAAAATTAATAAAGAGAGCTTTATATGTTAGGACTAATTAAGAACATTTAACCCCGTATTGTCATGTAATGTTTGAAATGTTCTGTATATAAATATATGCATTACAGTAATGTGGTAAAAGATGTTCAGTTACCATGAAAGTAATGTTTTTAAGCAATTCTTATTTTGTTACACTCTGTAGTTTAAGATTTAGTGTTAGAAATTTGTACTAGCAGTACTAGTAATTCTTGACTCCACTATCAAATGGGATGTGAGAGTCAGAGAAACTACAGTTTCAGAAGACGCCATGATGCTCTTTATTAAAGCCAGAAACTGACAAAAGACCCTGATTCGAACCGAACTCTCTCGTTTCCTTCAGTCTGTGTTTCTGTTGTGTCGTGGCATAGAGTTTAGCATTAGTCCAGATGCTGTTTGTGTCCATCAGAGCAGATGAATGCAGCTGAAACGCTGGATGTGTGGATTCGGGGCTGTCGTTCTTCTGATGAATTATTTACAGCAGGAAAAGTCTCATGTTTCTCGTGGAGGGCTGCGGCCGTCAGGAGCACATCGTTAGAGGAGTGTGTGAGAGAGCCGGCGTGATGGCGGAAAACCCTCCTCATCAGCTCACCCTGTTTGTGTGTCATTAGTTTCATCTGTGCGGTGACAGATAATGCAGTGGATTGTATGTGATGGTTAAACGTGTTTACAGTGAGGCTGATGAGAGATGTGAGTCCTCCAGACGTCACTCCGCCATCAGTCACTGACCTGTTCAAACACCCAGCACAGTCTTTATCTGCAAGAAATAACTAAAATAATGGATGTCTCCTCATACCAACACACACACACACACACACAATCTAAACCAGTGGTTTTCAACTGATTTTTTGACCCAAATTTACATTGGACATCAGACAAAAGTAATAAAATGTCCTTCAAATCAAACATGAAATCTGCTATTATTGCCTTGAACTGCACTGGCATTGTAATATGCCAAATATTGTATTTGTATTTTGCATATTATGAACTCACAGATTAAGCTGTTCTAAAATATTAAAATGATATGACATATGACCTTTGACATCAACAACAAAAGATATGAAAAGTGTTTTGTTTTAAACATGATTATATGTTTAGTTACATTTGGCATTGATTTCACTTTTTTTGGGTCATAACAAAATTGTCATTATCTAAAACTAGAATAATTTTTAAAAATGAAATGTTATTCAGAACAAAATAAACATGAAATAACTGAAATAATATAAAATATTTTTTAAAAAGTAAATTTTATTTTAGCTATGAGAGAACATTTTTCATTTTTGTTTTAAGTTAAAATAATTAAAACAAAATGAACTAAAACTAATAAATAAAAATTGGGGGAAAAACAGTATTAGACATTAAAAAAAAAAAACGAATAAAACTGACAAGCACACAACTACATTAATAAATCTTCAACTAAAGTAAAACATTAAAACATAAAAGTAAAAATAAAATTTTAACAAAAATATAATTTTACAGTATATCAGTATATGATACTAAAACTACTAAAATAACACTGAATAAATAAATAAATAAAATAACATTGGTCATAAACAAGCAAACTACTGATTTATATGCCTTCAATAGAATTCTTAAATATATGTCTAAACCACTAGTACTAACTAGTGCTGTAAAACGATTAATTGCTATTAATCACTTTTAAAATACGTTTTGTATACGTGTGTACTGTGTATATTTATATATATACATATATATATATATATATATATATATATAAATACACACACGTACAGCGTATATTTTAAAAATATTTACATGTATACAATGCCCTCCAAAAGTTTGAAAACGCCCTAGAAAAGTGGGGTTTTGGACAATATTGGCATGAATCCTTTTTAATTTGTGATAATTTTGCACTGATAAGGGACAACACAAACTATGAAAACATATTTTATTACATAAACAGTTTATAAAAAACGTACATTTTCAATTCATCAAAATATCCACCATTAGCAGCTATAATAATCTGGGCCTAAATTCATTGTATTCTAAACTTTATTGGCGATCAGTTGTTGAAGCTGTTAAGGTGTACTGACCCAAAAATCTTTTAAAAACCTGGGCCAAGTTTAAACCAGTAACCAGGCATCACAGCCGGCAGAGGGGCATATCTGACTTTGACATGTATATATTGCCATTATTATGTCATCAAAATTAAAATTATTATTGCTGCTCTTCAATGATAATCCAATGATAAGGATTTATGCTTCATGGTCCAAAACCACACCAGGGGTGCCAGGGGTGTTTCCAAACTTTTGGAGTGCAGTGTATATTTACATTCACATAATTTATATTATATATAAATATATTTAATGTACAAACAACATTTGTTCTGATATATGAATGTACATAGTACACACATATATATTATGTAAACAAAAACACATATTTTTGATGCGATTAATCATGATTAATCATTTGACAGCACTAATACTAACCCAATCCCTTTACTTAAAATGTTACTATACACATATATAAACAAACATGATTCATGATTTACTTTACTATTTACTTACTGTTGTCACCAAAAGTAAGGTTTTTCATATTTGTTCACTTCAGGAGATAAAAAAAAAAAAAAAAAAAAAAAAAAAAAAGATAATAATATGAAATGTAAATATTAGGGCTGTCAAATGATTAATCGCGATTAGTCGCAAACAAAATAAAATTTTGTGTTTGCCTAATAAATGTGTGTGTACTGTGTGTAATTATTATGTGTATATAAATACAAACTTATAAGTATTTAAGACAAATATTTATGTACAAAATATTTTTATTTATAAATGAAATCAATTCTATAAAAATTATAATAAATACATATTCTTGTAAATATTTCTTAAATATATACATGAATGTGTTTGTATTTATATATATATATACGTAATAATTACACACAGCACACACACATTTATTAGGCAAACTCAAACTTTTATTTTGTATGCGATTAATCGTGATTAATCGTTTGACAGCCCTAGAGAATATAAAGTCTAGAATATAAAGTAATAACTCACAGAGGTTAGGTATGATCTAAATAAATTGTATAGACTTCCATAGACTTATATAATTCATATTGCTAATGACTACAAACTAACACTGACCTCATCCAGACTTGAAGCCTTCAAGAAAACATTATAAATCTCTTTTTTTCCAATTGAAGATGTCTCTAAATGTCCTCAAAGAGAGGGTTTTGTCAGATTTAACTCACTTATGGGGACAGTTTTGTTCTCTAACTATAACTAGTAATCACACACAGACAACTGTGTAAAGTGCCAAATCCAGCAGCCCAGTAAAACACACACACACACACATGCGTTTGTAATGTGGTCCAAAGTGTAGTTTAAATTTCTTTGCTGAGTTGGTAAAACATTTTCACGGTAGACTCAGGATTAGAACCGATAAGTGAATGTTCTGAAGTCTTATTAATGGTTGATATAAAGAGCGACATGATCAGCTGGCGGCGGTGCTACGCGGCCCAGCGGAGGCCGGCGCTCCTCAAGACGAGCGGCGTAATCTGTGAGAGAACAGCCCTCCGCCGCTGGCGTTCAATCAGAAATAACCACATCTGCATATTCCAGCGCCTCCCAGCACACGATAAAACCGCACACTCAAAGGACGAATGATCTGCAACTTTCTGCAGAAGTTTCTTCGCGGATCTTTGTGTTTTCTGCGCGCTTTAAAACGTCCCAGTGGTTTTTGCCAGGAAGAAAATAAAAGATCCGTTATTTAAACAACGCTGAAACTCCTCCCCTAAAGCACCTTCCTTCTGTGTTATTAAACTTAATATGAAGCAATTATTTAATTTTAATATAGCGTTATGAGAAAACAAGCCATTCGGCGTTTAATTGGTGTTGTTTTCATGAAGCTAACCTCTGTTCTGTTCCTCTTCATAAAAACACACATTTTGCTCCTGAGCAGAGATGAAAATTTAATTTTCTTTCATCTTCTTGTCATTGAAATGCATGTTGTGGAAGAGAATGAAAAAAAGCTTTTTATAAACATAACCTACTAATGTGTTTTACCCGTGTTCATTTCGGTAATTAGTGATTTAATGGGAGTTTAAGGTTTTTAAACAAATTAAATTCACAGCGGAGCGTGAAACAGCGGGGCTTGCGGTTCAGGAACGCGTGTCGGCCGTGTGCGGATCCAGATGCTGAGAGGAAGACGAGGGTTTATGCTGGTCTTCGTCAGATCAGAGCAGAAGAAGACCAGAAATCTCCAGAAGATGTACACTCAAATCAAGCCATGTGTCTTTGCCTGTATGAAATGACTTGTGCTCATTTATGTGTGTACAGCTGACAGTTTAGTTGCAATTTACTGAAATATATATTTTAGCCAAGAGAGATTTCAGAGTAAAACTAGATTTTCTGCAATGTTTGTGCAGACCAATCACAATTCAGTATGCAAATAGATGTAAAAAAAGTCCACCAGTCAGTATGAAAAAAAACACAACAACATCATTACTGACAGTTAAATTTGTAACGCTGAACATTCTATTAAGCTACTGTAACAATTTCAAGTTTAATCTTTTTTTGGAAGTATATAAATGTAACAAAAACAACAAAAAGATGCACATGTAAGATTGAAATTCTCTTTAAATGCTTTAAGAAAATAGAAACAGCAGAATGTTTGAGAAATATCAGCACAACACTGTTGTTAACACTGTAATATGTAACTGTGTAGTGTCACACAAAACAGTTTGATGCAGTGCAAAACACAAATGTGACCCTGGACCACAAAACCAGTCTTCAGTATGGTTATACAGGTATATTTTGTAGCAATAGCCAAAAATACATTGTATGGGTCAAAATTATCGATTTTTCTTTTAAGCCAGAAATCATTAGGACATTAAGTAAAGATCATGTTCCATGAAGATATTTTGTTAATTTCCGACCCGCAAATATATCAAAACTTAATTTTTGATTAGTAATATGCATGGCTAAGAACTTTTCTCAATATTTACATTTTTGCACCCTCAGAGTTCCAGATTTTCAAATACAATACATTAATGGAAAGCTTGTTTATTTAGTGAAATCTCAATAAAAAAATGGACCCTTATGACTGTTTTTGTGGTTTAGTTTTATATTTTAAAATAAAAATAAACTTTTGAATCTTACAGCAAAATGCAGTTTTTTTGTTTTTGTCCTGTTTCCAAGCCATTATATTGTAAGGAAATATTTAGAAAACTCGGCACATTTGTTGTGCTGAGGGTTTGTGGTTCTCTTACAGCACGGTGTGATCTGCTCAGGTTCGTGTGTGTGTTTAATAGAGTGTCATAGTGGTGGACGTGCTCCTCTAATTGCCAGGTTTGTCTCACAAATATCTGAAACCTGCTGGAAGTTCAAATCAAAGTAGTGACAGCAGTGGGTGTGTGTGTGTGTGTATGTGTGTGTATGTGAGAGAGAGAGACAGGATGATTATAAGTCAGTGTAACCTAACAAACTCCAGAAATAACCAGCACACTGACTCTGTGAACACCTTGTGTGTGATTTGTTGATGTAATTACCTCAAGCAGTTTGTCCGTTAATGTGTCCCTCAGCACATCACACCACAACACACACACATCTGCGCTGACGACTGCAGACCTGAGCTAGAAAACAACATCAATCCAGGAGATGCATTTACTTGATCAAAAATACAGTAAAGCACTGTAAAATTGTCAAATATTATTTTAATTTAAAATATGAAATGTAATTGATTGATGTAATCAAAACTGAATTTTCAGCATCATTACTCCAGTCTTCAGTGTCACATGATCCTTCAGAAATCATTCTAATATGCTGATTTGCTGCTCAAGAACATTTCTGATTATTATCAGTGTTAAAAACAGTTGTGCTGCACAATATATTTGTGGAAACTGTGATACATTTTATTTTCAGATTCACAGATGAATAGAAAGTTCAAAAGAACAGCATTTATTTGAAAAAGAAATCTTTTGTAACATCATACAGTTTAGGTCAAAAGTTTACACCCCCCCTATCAGAATCTGCAAAATGTTAATTATTTTACCAAAATAAGAGGGAACATACAAAATGCATGTTATTGTTTATTTATTACTGACCTGAATAAGATATCTCACATAGAAGATGTTTACATATAGTCCTCAAGAGAAAAAAAATGTTTTGGTAAAAGGGAATATGATGCATTAAGAACCGGGGAGTGAAAACTTTTTGAATTTGAAGATCAGGGTAAATTTAACTTATTTTGTCTTCTGGGAAACATTTAACTATCTTCCATAGCCTCTGAAGGGCAGTACTAAATAAAAAAATATGATATTTTGACAGAAAAATTTAGAAGAATGTAGGGTACAACGGGGCTAAAGGCACCCCCTAAGAAAGAAAATGTGCTTTTCACTGTGTCCAAAGAATATGATTGCAGAAAAACACATACGTTTGTATTGAAGATTTATGGAGCAACATATTTTGTGTGAAAATAAATCATACAAGTTGTTTATTTTGTTAAAAAATTTCATAAATGTATGAGGTGGCAAGGGGGTAAAAGGCACACAGTATTGATACAAATACTTTAACTAAAATAATGTTTTTTTAAAAATAATTTTTAAGTTAATACTTGTTCAGTACAATCACTTTAGCAAAGTTTGTACTATTTTCTGATTATTTTGATAAATAAAATAATATTTTTTTTGTTCAATAAATATACTGTCATTAAAATATGTTAATATAAAACATATTTTAAAACACAGAAACAAAATCATTTCAGAATGTAAAGATTCTGAAAGCATCAAAGGAGATCCCATAGTAATTTAATATAGATTTACAGTAGTAACAACAAATTATATTTTATCATATGATATGATTAATAGCATGTTTTTAAATATGATGGTTTCATTCTAAACATGGTGATTATTTCTAAGAAGGACACCCAACATAATATATAATATTTACTATTTGAATCTAACAATGTCATGTCAACAAATGGAAAAGTCAGCCTTCTGTTAAGTATCATGTTAATTATTGTGCCTTTTAACCCCAACTGCAGGGGCGCTTTTTTACCCCAAATACCATACTTTTACATGTCCTTTTGTTATTTAAAAACTGCTGTTTTAATCATCCTAAACAAAACTGAAAACATTAAGAAGATGTTTGTTTCAAGATATAGTTAATAATTTTTGTGATTCTCAATTGTTACTTAAATCTACAACATTTTTAAAAACATCAAATATTAGATCAAGTAAGCACAGAATCGACTTTGCTCTGCTGCCCACGATCGTGTCAAGGATCAACCAATATTGTACGTGTATGTTGAAAAGCGGATGTTTTGGACGTTTTTCTGCCATCTAGTGGTTTAAAGCAAAATAATATCAAAGGCGCCTTTTACACCGGGACATCCTTAGCCCCGTCGTACCCAACACCCTATTCAAAAGTTTTCACCCCCGGCTCTTAATGCATGTTTTTTTCCTTCTGGAGCATCAGTGAGCGTTTGAACCTTCTGTAATAATTGCATATGAGTCCCTCAGTTGTCCTCAGGTTGAAAAGATGGATCTCAAAATCATACAATCATACATTTCCATTGTAGGAAAGGGTTCAAATACACAAAAATGCTGAAAAACAAAGAATTTGTGGGACCTGAAGGATTCTTATGAAGAACAGCAGGCAGTTTAACTGTTCAGGACAAACAAGGGACTCATGAACAACTATCACTAAACAAAAAACAGCTGTGGATCATTCAGGGAGCAACACAGTATTAGGAAGAATGCAAACTTTTGAACAGGTTCATTTTTATAAATTCTACTATTATTTTCTCTTGTGGAATATATGTAAGTGTCTTTTATGTGAAATATCTTATTCAGTTCAGTACTAAATAAACAATAACATGCATTTTGTATGAACCCTCTTATTTTGGTAAAATTAACATTTTGCAGATTCTGAAAAGGGGATGTAAACTTTAGACTTCAACTGTAAAAGTCTTTACTGCCACTTTTGATCAATTTAAGCATCCTTGATGAATAAAAGCATGCATTTCTTAAAAAAAAAAATATTGACAGTGAAAAGTTGTTGATAAATAGATATCTAAATAGAAGAATACACATTATAAAGAAGTGCGAACATCAATTTCTACAATGAAATTTGAACTTGAACGAAAATGAATTACACTGCAGTCAAGACATGTGATAAAACACTCACACACACTCACAGTGTGCTGATGTTGTGTGAGCGTATTGGCAGCTTCCTGGGAAATAAAGACTCTATTTTAATCAGTGAGTACAATCCAGCATGTGTGTGTTTTTGTGTGTGCGTGTGGAGGAATGCAAGTGTTGCTCTCCCTATTGGAATCTCAGAGGCAGATATCCAGCTGAAATCTTTTTCCCCGGTGGGAATACGCAACATTCCACAGGGATTTACAGTGTGATTCAGCTGTTCCCTTCAGCATTCCCTACAACACACACACACGCATACACGGTTTACTTATTCATGAATAAACATTGTGAAATTGTGCTTAGTGGCTTTTTCTTATCTCAGTGGCATCAGTGATTAATGAGTGTCACGTTTAACAAGGTAAAAATCAACGGCAGGATTACTCATTATGAAGATTCAAGGCCTGCTGCTGGTCCAGGAATGAAACTGTCTGTTTTAATGAACTGAAACGGTGAAGACGTCACGCTGACCTGTAGATTTCCTGGCAGGTAACGATAAAGAGATTCTTAAGTGCTCGACGAGGGCGACAATCACTCCTCTCTGAAGTCCGACATGAATCAGCCGCTCTCTACTTCAGTACATCCCACCTTTAATGATATAATTACATTACAATCATACAGCAGCCAACGAGAGAAAGAGAGAGAGAGAGAGAGAGAGAGAGAGAGAGCTGGGATCTATTCTGGGACTCGCTCTCATGTACAGACAGTCTGACGCCAGATGGCTCATTCTAATAAATATTCAACCTTAACACGGTTCCCATGTAACTTCTCTCCCCTTCATTTTTCTTTCTCCTCCCTCTCACTTTCTCTCTCTCTCTCTCTCTCTCTCTTTCTCTATCACTTCCTCTGTGTTCTCTGAGCGGCTGCCAGCATCCACCCGTGACGGAGGGTTTGTGGAGTGATTACAGTACAGTACGGAGAGGGATGGAGGTCTGTGTACTGTAACGCGGGGGGTTGAAGCCGTGGGAAGAACAGACTGAGGAAACGGGAAAGTGGAAGAGAATGAATCTTACTTCACCGCAGAATCGAAAGAAAACAATTGCATCAAAAACACAAAGCCTGTTTTGGAGCAGTAGTTCACCGAATGTGACATTTCTGTCATTATGTACTCATTTCAAACCTTCGATTTTGTGCGCATTTGCATTTGGCATGTTCAGACTGGTGCAATTCTAACCAAACCATGACTTTGGGTGTCAGATGTCATTGCATTGCATTATTTTTGAATCTGAGCACATTTGAATGAAATTCTAGAACTTCATAGAGGTGAAAAATGACTCATTTAGTGCAGGGTTATCCATCGTTCATACAGAAATGATGTAGATGTTTCATCAAATTCCCATGATGACAGCATAGAAGATAGTAGAATATCTTCATAGATACAGTGTATTTGTATTAAAAAAGGCATACTGGATCCATGCATTATTTTTATTATTAATTGCATCAAATGACAAAGATGCAACAATTTTTTCACCACATTTCCTCGTGGGGAAAAATTAATTCCTGCTACTTTAGTGCAGAAAAAATTACATTTTAAAATTGTAAATATTTATATTTCATGTTTGTATTACTTGAACTAATTTATGATTAATTTTAAGGTTTTTTTTATGGTATTGAGAATTTGGTAACAGTTTACAATAAAGTCTCATTTGTTAGCCTTAAAGAATTAACTTTAATTAACAATGAGCATTATATTTTTTCATAGCATCCATTAATGTTTGTTAATGTTAGTTATTAAAAATACAACTCTTTATTGTTTGTTAATTATTAAAGTGCATTGATTAATTATAACAGATGCAACTTTTAGTAAAAGATTAAATTAAAATACCTAAATTTACTGAGATTAATAAATGCTTTTATTTTAGCATGAATTTTTTTTTCACTAGTAGTTTTATTAGTATTTTTCATTGCTAGTTCATGTTAAGCATGTAGTTAACTACTGAATGAACAGATGAGTAAATGAATGAACAAATGCATGACTAAAAAAATAAAAACTGTATTGTAAAGTGTTACAAATAATTTTAATAATAAACATCCACACAATGTCATGACAAATGTCCTAAAAGTAGACTTAAATTTTTTTTTTTGCAAATTATGCCCCCCTTCCCCCCCAACCCGGAATAATTTTATTTATTTATTTATTTATTTTATAATTTCTGAACTGATAATTTCCTGACAGAAGATTACCACTATTTTCTTTTAATTCATTTTTATTTTTATATTTATTTATTTGTTTTATTTTATTTTATTTTATTTTATATTAATTTTACATTTAAATTTACATATTTATTTATTTATTTAAGAATAATTTTTGAACTGATAATGTCTTGGCAGAAGATTACCACAATTTTTTTAATTCATTATTTATTTATTTATTTATTTATTTTTATTTTATATATTTTTTACGTTTATTTGTTTGTTTTATTTTTATTTTATTTTTGCATTTAAATTTACATTTTTATTTATTTATTTTCTTTGTTTAATTTAATTTATTTTACATTTAAATTTACACATTTATTTATTTATGTATTTATTTATTTATTAATTTATTTTTAACATTGATCTTTTGTTTTTGGAGTAAAATATAAGGCTGTGAGATGTTCAGGCTGTGGACAGTGTTTCGTGGTCTCGTGTCCCTCTTCCTCTGACCTGAAAGAGTTCATCATTCTCTGAGCTGATTTGAGTCTGTGGCTGAATGAGAGCGCTGGCCCGTCTCTCGCTCTGACAGCGTGTTTAGCCGTGGCTACATCGCCGTAATCAGCGCGCTCGCGTGCGCTCGCGTCCTGTGATTAATTTGATGACCAATCTCATATCACAGCTCGCAACCTGGAGACAGCACCATGACAACGATCCTCCAGCCGGCCAATCACAGCCCTGTTTCAGTGGCAGGAAATGGATCTCTGGGAGATTTCCAGGGTGCTGGTGGAGTCGAGTGGGTGGACGAGTCCCATCACCTCAATTTACAACAGGACACACACTGTGTGTGAGTGTGAGTGTGCTTCATGGCAAGATAGTAGGTGAAAACACGACTGGAGTTCAGTCATAGCTCATTTAACACATGCTACTGTACATGTCCAGTGACATGGAGGAAGTACAGATCCGGCATTGATTTTTATTACAGATCTTTCTTCACTATGGTCAAAAAGTGTCAATTCAGTGCAGTCAAAGTACAATAAAATCATGGAAATTTAATTTGAAATCTGAATTAATCCTAATGTAACTGTGTGATTTAAGCAGCAGGGTTGTGCTAAATTTATATCTAAACTCTAAACTGGCTTCTTTTCACTTCATCAGGATGAAATTGAATTGAATTGGCCAAAAACACACAGGAAGTTGGATTGGAATGACAAGAAGATAACTTTACTGAATTGCAGTTCAAAGAAATTAAACACAGGTGTAGCGTTTTTAAATGTTATTCCACTAATCCACAAGTGTTAATTTATTAAATATGTGATGCTGGACCACAAAACCAGTCTTAAGTAGCAATAGCCAAATATACATTTTAAGGGTCAAAATGATACATTTTTCTTTCATGCCAAAAATCATCATGATATTAAGCAAAGATCATGTTCCATGAAGATATTTTGTATATTTCCTACCGTAAATATATCAAAACTAAATTTTCGATTAGAAAATTAGAAAGAACTTTTTAGAAAGGTGGTTTTCTCAAAATTTTGATTTTTTTTTTTGCACCCTCATTTTCCAGATAAAGCCAAATATTGTCATATGCTAACAAATCATACATAAATGGAAAGCTTATTTATTCAGCTTTCAGATGATGTATAAATCGAAATAATAATAATAAAAAGACCCTTATGACTGGTTTTGTGGTCCAGGGTCACACATGATAAAATAAATGAAATACGAATGTATTAATATCAATTTTCAATGGCACCAGTGTTATTTTTGTATGATAGACTATTATAGTTTTTATTACTACTTTGATTTCCTGTTTAATTTCTATTTTTTATTTGAACTTTTTATTAATTGTGTTTTTTGTCATGTTTATTCATAGTTTTTTTTTTGTTCGTTTCTGTGTAGAAACAGTTTTCACTCAGAAATTGTTAGCAAGGAACAGAAATGGACACATTGAATTAAACATGAAAAACTTTAAAAAGCATTTTTAGTTAGTTATTTTAGTTTTAGTTATTTTTGTACTTAAAGAATACAAAAAAGAAATGTTACCTTGACAACTACCTGAAATAAAATAAAATGTATTTAATTTCTGTTAAAGGTTATTATATTTTAAGTAACACTTTTTTATATTTTTAATTTCGGGGCCATTTACACTAAACTGCTTTCAACCAAAAACGACATGACAACAGACTTCTGAAAATGAATTTTTAAAGTGCAAGTTTTTGAAAATGACTGTTATACTGTTATACAAAAATGATAATTTGACAGTATCTGCACATATATTACACGTATGTGCGCAGGCGTGTTGTGCCTCTTTACAAAGTGACATTGCCAACTACTGGCCTGGCATGAATAATACAACATTTTTAGTTGGTTTTTTTGTGTATATGTGTGAATGGGGATCATTTTGTCGCAAACACGTATCCTTAGTCAAATGTAATAACCCTGTATGGCACACAGCCCTGTTCCACAGTGAATCCAGCAGAAACTCAGCGACAGATTTTGAAACATTTATGACAAACGTCACCATTTTCACCTCGCATCTCTTTCACAGAGAGTTCAGCATTTCCCCACTTTTTGGCACTTTCACCGCTGGCTCAGCGCCACCGACGTCTGTTCATCTGCGCCTGCGACGCGTACGCTTACAGAACATCACACGGACAGTTCACCAGATCAGTCTTAAAGAGACCGTTCACACAAAAATGAAAGATATTGGGGTCCAAACAACACTGAACTCTTCTGACTTAGATTACATGAACAAAAACACTCCTCATTCTTCCAAATGTCTTCTTTTGTGTCCACGGAAGAACATCACCCATGTTTGAATGACATAAGACTGAGTAAATGATGCCAGAATGATCATGTTTGGGTGAACTGTCCCTTTAAGTGACTTTTAATCAATTCCAGCACTAGGTGTTAAACTTAAATTCAACTCTCATTCACATCTTCATATCAGAAAATCACAAAATTATTCAGCAAACGCACTTGAACAGAATGACAGTTTTCTGCGGTGTGTTTTTGCACGTTTGTGGTGATGCGTGAATTATGGCGTTTGGGATGAGTACGTCAGGGTTTATGGAGTGAGAGCTGACATGTGTTTGGAGAGATGCATGATGGGACGCTTATGAGTTCAACACAAGTCTGGATGGACGTCATTAGCCTCAGCACAACGTAATGTCACATAATCAGTTTTAAACATGGTCTGACTTTTTTTTTCTGTTTGCCTGCTTTTAGTTTTGTTCAGTTTTCAAACAGGTTTGCCTCATTTTACATAGTTTAACATTTCAACCAATTATCTTAACATCATCTTGCATTTACTTGCAACTAATCAAATATCTTCAAAGGGGTAGTTCACCCAAATATAGCAATGCTGTCATCATTTACTCACCCTCATTCAAATAAATGAAGGTGAACTATTATTAAGCTTCTTGAAAGAAGTCTCTTTAGCTCATTAAGGCTGCGTTTATTTAAATAAAGTTGCTGTAACAACTGTGAAAATTATTTCGGTTAAAAATAAAAGTTTCTGTGTGAATATCTGTTAAAATGTAATTTATTCCTGTGATCAAAGCTGAATTTTCAGCATCATTACTCCAGTCTTCAGTATCACATGATCCTTCAGAAATCATTCTAATATGCTGATTTGCTGTTTGAGAAACATTTCTGATTATTTGCAATGTTGGAAACAGTTGTGCTGCTCAATATTTTTGTTTAAACAGTGATACATTTTATTTTTTTGATGAGCAGAACATTCAAAGGAACAGCACTTACTTGAAATAGAGATCTTTTGTAACATTATAAATGTCTTTACTGACACTTTTCATGAATTTAATTTAGGGCTGTCACTAATGATTATTTTGTTAATTGACTAATCTGTTGATTATTCAGACAAATAATTGAGTAATTGGACAATTACATTTAATTTTTATAGTAATAAAAATAAACCTAAGTGAACAATAGCCTTAAAAATGTCTTAAAATGTGTATATAATAACAATGTGGCAATAATAATTAGTTCAAATAAAGTGTTAAAAGCAAACACGATAGCTAAACACGGCTAAAGTAAACAGGCTCGTCACTCCACAGAGAGAAGAGAGGGGCGGGGCGAGCAGAGCGCATTTGCATTTAAAGCAGCCTCGACCAGAATGAGATGTTTTTTCCTTTTTTGCTTTTTTTTATGCTTTTTTATGATTTTTAAATGGGTTTAATATGTGGAATGCGCCACTTCCGGTATTTTGCAGATTACTCAACATGGGCAAAATGTAATCGAGGATTTTGAAAAAATCGAATACTCGAATAAAATCGAGGAATCGTTACAGTCCTAATTTAATGCATCCTTAATGCTGAGAATTTAAGTCAGAACTGTGTCATATAAACTCACAATTGTGAGAAATTAAGCAAGAATTGTGTGATATAAACTCGCAATTTTGTGAACATATCAGTCTTTTTCTCTCCTCAGAACTGGACTTTATAACTCACAATTGCGAGTTTATATCTCACATTTTTGAGAAAAAAATTCAGAATTGCGATATACAATGAATTGTGAGTTTATATCTTGCAGTTCTGACTTTACAACTCCCAGTTGTGTGTTTATATCTCACAGTTCTGAGAAAAAAAAGTCTATATGACACAGTTCTGAGAAAAAGTTAGAATTGCGAGATAAAAAGTTGCAATTACCTTTTTTATTTTTTTAATCATTTTTTTAATCATTTTTAAACAGGCTTCCATAGTATGCAGCACTTGTGTGACACAGCTCAGGAAAAAAATGACTCAATTTCAAAGACACTTTGAATTCATACATCTTTTGCATGTTTTTATGTTCTTTTAATCTGAAAGCTAAACTGTAATGCCGTGGCAATGCAAAAATACAGTTACTGCGTTGCCCAGAGGTTTTTCCTTCATCGCTCAGAGACTGTGTTCTCATTCACGCTGTTTTTCGGATGTTATAGAGGTGCGGCATTCAGTCATTGTGATTGTGGAGGTGTTTGTCAGCGAAACAGAGGCTCTGACAGCAGCGTCTCACGCAGGACATCGGGACTACAAGCATCAGTCATTACAGGAGCTTAATCCACGCGGCAGGAGCTCACAGAGAGCCCGACGCCCCGCTGACGCTCCCCACCGACCCCATACATCACCACCGCTCTCCATCCGCTCCTGCTCACCACATGCGCAAACACACAACACTCAACACGTGTGTGTGTGTTTCACTTAACTTATCAGCATGTGTGTTATTCAAAAAACTGTCTGTAGTGATGACTCGAGGTTATAATTGTTGTTTTTGTTATTTGAAATAAAATAAACTAAAAAGTAAAATATTAAAACTTACTTTATGTACTAAGACAACTAAAACTCAAATACAAATAATAAAAAATACATAGACACATACAAAGAGCAAAATATTCAACAAACTAAGTATAACTACAAAATAAAATAAAATAAAATGAAAATATAAAAATGCAAAATATTAATAAAAATCAGTGATACTAAAATAACATTGCCGGAACTGACAAACACCATCACAGTATTATATTATTTTTCCATGGACAAGAAATATTAGCATGGAAACAATATGACAATGAGTAAGTCATGAGATAATATTAATTTCTGAACAGAAATGAAACCGATTGTTTGTCAGTGGTTTTTACAGATGAGATCAAGTGTTTTTTGTGAGTCAGATTTCATGTTTTGTAATATATAAACATTGTGAGCCTTTGATATAAACACACTCACAGCACGTGTGTACGTTTATGCTAATAATTTCTTCTTTAATTGTGGTGCAGATGAAGCAGATGTGCGTTTGGTTTCCCTTGATCTGCTTGATCCAGAGAAGCTCAAACCATATATATGAGCGACTATGTGATCAAATATACATCAGACGAATCATTCTGAGCGCAAGAGAAGATCTCCATTAAGCCGTGTGTGCTGAGCGCCGTACAGCAGATGTTTGAGCAGGTGTGCGCAGGCATGCGGATGTCAGACAGGTAAATGAACAGATGGGTCTGTAAGGTAAAGTGCATGTACATACCATTAGCACATTAGGAATCGTTCAGGTCATGAACATATGTCATTGATAGAGGTGCAGATATCTGACCTTTACAGTCCAATGTGTTCGTAAGGATTCACCCATCTTGATTTTAGTCCTCACAGTCCTCTCAGCCTCATCGGATGGGACTTTGGCATTGTTTATAAAACAGGATGATTTTATTATTATTATTTTTTTAATATCTGTGCTAAAAAGTTATCAAAGGTGCATACAAATTCTGATTGTAATCAGTGTTGTTAACTGAAACTAAAACTATTAAAAGTCAGTATTGATAAGTGAAATAAAGCTGAGATTAAATATAAATACTGGATGAAGGACTTTTTAAAAACTTTTTTAAAATTTGAAATGTATAAGAAGTTAAAAAAATTTAATTTCATAAAATGTAAGACAAAAATAAAATGCTTGTAAAAACTTAAAAGTTAAAAACTTGTAAGATTAAACTTAAATTAGTAAATTAAATTTATATAAGTAATTTAATATGTAATATAATATGTAATTTTAAAAAATAAATCTAAAAATTAGAAATGTACTAAAATGTCTAGAAATATAAAAAAAATCACAGAAGCACAACAAACTAAATATTTATTTTCAGTAATTAAAATATATCTGAAAAATAAATCTGAAAAGTAAATAAATAACGAAATAAATAAATAAAGCTGAGATAAAATATAAATACTGGACAAAAGACTTTTTAAAACTTTTTTTTTTTTTTTTTTACAAATATGACTTCATAAATTATAAATTTATGTCATAAAATCTAAGAAAAAAAACTTGTAAAAACTTAAGTTAAACACTTAAAAATGAAACTTTGAAAATTGAATGGTATTAAATTATTTGTATTAATTTAATTTAATTTAATTTAATTAATTAATTTAATTTAATACCATTTAATTTTAAAATATACATTTAAAAATTAGAAATGTACTAAAATGTCTAGAAATATTTAAAGAAAAAAGAAATAAAGTGACAAGCACAACAAATTAAATATTAATTTTCAGTAATGGAAATATACAGATTGAAAAACTGAAAAAAATTAAACAAATTAGAAATTTAATGTGATGAAATAAAATGTAATACAATTTAAGAAATTTACCATTAGAAATGTAGCATTGGCAACTAAATGAAATAAAGTACTAAAATGACAAACTAAAATGAAAAAGAAATATAGCTATATAAAAATTTCCCAGATGTACAGAACTGTACATGCGTGTTTTGCATACGTTTGCGATCCCCTTGTTTAAGGAGAAGGTCAAAGAAAGCCTGGATGGATGTGCTTCATAAAGCAGGAAACTGCAGCAGACTGGTTAGTAGCGTTATCCGGTTATGGCTGAAAAACAAAGATCACACACATTTCCAGAGGAGAAGAATCACTCGAGTAATTGTTCTTGTCATTTGCGCTGTAATTTTACTCCTGAATGCCTTGTTTTAGACAGGAATTAATAAAAATTGCATTCGCTTCAGGTGCTTTGCGTCTAACCTCGCTCTCTCTCTTTCTCTCTCTCTCGGTCGCCCCTGGCCGTCTCTCTCTCTTTCTCTTATTATCAGTTCATAATTCTCTCTCGCTCAGGCAAATTGCGTGTGCGAGTGTGGGCCGTCGGCCGGCGTGCTGTAGGGCACTCAGAGGTTTAAATGGCAGAAACTCGTCCCTGAGCTCCGAGGCACAAGCCTCAACATTGTGTCCAGCACAAAGCTCGTCAGTACCTCTGATCCCGGCTAATTTAATTAGTCTGAGAGTCAGTCCACAGCAGTTCCTCTGATGCAGAAGATCCAGACCAACAGCACTAGGAGGCAAACGGGACCGGAGCCATTCTGTGGCCCACTTAAAACCAGAACAGAGCCTCATAACTACTTGTATCCTCATTATCTCTTGTTAGTGGAATAATTTCACACAATAATTTACAGTTAAAGGGGAACTAAAGCTTTATTAGTGTCAAAAACAATAGCAAATGCATTAAAAAAAAACCAAAAAAAAAAACCTATTTCTATGTGGTCTGACTTACAAATGACTTGAGTTGGGTCAACAGTAATTATTCAGGTTTATTTAGTATTATTGAGTTTTTCAAAATTAAAACTTTCATCATTTACTCATCCTCTGTTGTTTTAAAGCTTTAGGGTTTTATTTTTTGTGTGCAACAAAAAAAAGTTGATCTTTTTCACATAAATTGGGAGAAAATTACCAAAATAAAAAAAAAACTACTGTAAATTATGATAAAAAATCATAAAGGTATCTATCTGACTTTTGATGTTGTTATTTACTGTCAATCTCCCTCTCCAACAGTGTTATTATTGTTTACTAAAGCTAAGACTATTAAATGAAGTAAATGTAACAAAAAATAAAAAATAGAAAAGTTTGTGCTACAGTAATTTAGTCAGGTTAATCGAGTCTTATTAATGAGATTTACAAAAATGAAACCGTAATTTCCTGACCTTATTTTATTTTATTTCTGTGCAACAAAAACAAAGTTTTCTCATGGTTTGAGAACATTTTCCAAAAAAGTAACATAAAGTATCATAAAAATACCATTAACAGTAGTCTATATAACTTCTAATGTTATTTACTTCTTTTCTACCAGTGTTGTTAACTAAAACTAAAATAATTAAAAAAACATTTCCAGTAATTGAAATAAAATGAAAAATATAAATAATAATAATAAAAATAAAAATGGGATTGTGGCCTTGATGACTAACTGAAATAAATAAGTTCAAGTTGAAATGCTAAAATTTCTAAACCAAAACTGAAATAAAAATAAATTAAAGCTAAACAGAAAAATTGTAAAAAGGACCAAAATAAAGAATAAAAAACAATAAATGTAATAAATTAAACTAGAAATAAAATGTGAAAGAATATAAGATTATTCAAAATATCTAAATCGTGTTTTATAAAATGTAGGTTTGATGTGTGGTTTTGACACACACAACTGGCAATGGTGTTTTGCATTATTGACATCACATCTGATATGATGCATCAATCATCAGCACCATTTTTATACATACAAACATGACTTGAGAGCTTTGATAAAAGGAAAGATTTTCAGTTTGCTCAAATCGTGGCTTGAAATAAATCAGTTAAATGAGGCTGGGCAAAGATTTTTTGACATTGTGTACCAGCTACTTTTTTAGCAGCTGCTAAATGTCATTTATTATTTTTACAACAGTCGACAGGCTTCATTCAGAGCAGAGAATCGGCGAATCGTGATTCTGCTGGTTTCTGATGGTTTAGTTCTGGTGAACAGCTCTCGATCTGCCGGTCATCAGCGACGCCATGCATTATCGAGATGAAACGCCTCTCATTAGCATGATGAACTTTGTAGCGGAAACATGAAAAGTTCAGCTCTTCATAGGCATAATTATGTGGTAAGCTGTGAGATTATTGAATGTGAAGAGAGTAATGGTGTTCATTTGTAAATGTGTGTTCTCCCTGATGATCTTTCATCTCCGCACACTCTCTCCTGATTACGTCCAAATGAAGAGCCTCCACTACAGCCATTAGCGCCGCTTTTGTCCCTGCGGTGGGACGGAGGAGAAAGACAGGGAAAAATCAAATCTATCTAAACTAAAAACCTTCTGGATTTAATGCCGATTCAGTGTACAGCATCTGTGATATGCTGTCGATCACCACAGAAATGATGTTAATTGTTTATCAGTATTTATTCCATGGTCTGTCTGAATACTGGATTCTGATTGGCTGGCAGGTATGCAGTAAAACCATTTAATGCACAGGTAGTTCCAAGTCAGTTTAATCACGTTCTATATTAATGCGCTGCTTTAATTGATGCACACAAACACACACACACTGAGAGAGAGAGAGGTCAGAGATCACATTACGCTGCGCACATACGTAAACTTGTTGTCGACACTTCCACATGATTTTTATTAATAAAATAGCCTAGATACTAGATCACTATTCACTATTCCTCAGCAATGAGGTGGTAAAATTGCTGTTTTTGAAGTAATTAACTGTTTGTAGAGAGAGACGTGCAGCAGGCAGGTAACGCACAGACAAATGTCATCTCTCGCTTTCTCTCAATTGATAATTAATTGAAATAAATTCTATAATTTATTCAAATAAGTGTGATCTTACTGCACTATTTCATCTTTGTGTCTGATTTGAAACGGGCAGAACGCTACAGATAATGTATCATAACTTATGAAAATAAGTCTTTTTTGACCCATTCGGTCAAATATTGCGCTGCAAAGAGCAATACTAGTTTTAACTTGTCCATAAATTTGCAAATGACCATGGAATAAGTGGGATAATCAACGGCTTGCTGTGCATTAAAGGATTTTAAATGCACTTCACAGTGGGCAGTTCTTTGTCTCCACGTGGTGCATTTAAAATCCTTTAATGCACAACAATCCGTTGATTATCCCTTACATAAAATAGGAATATATATTTTACATATCAGTATTTAAAAGCAAAAATGGAGTTACAATCAGTCAATGTGTGAAAAAGAACATTTAAAAAAATCTTTTTGCATGTTATTTTGGATTTTAGTTGAGAGGATGCTGATGGTGTAAATATTATGTAATAGGGAAGTTTATTTAATGGAACTGTAAATGACTGTCAGATTGAAGCAAAATCCATAAGTAAAGCGTTCTTCAACACGATTTACTCAGAAATTGCTAGTGAATTAAAAATCAAACAAACAAACAAACACAAAATGCAATTAGCATTAAATTAAATGTGAAATTTTAATTTAGAAAGCTTAAACTAGTACTTTCTTGTAAAGATATTCTTTATTTATAACTTTTATAACTTTTAAATTAAAATTGAAAAACTACTGGAGAAGAATTATTGTCTGAGGTCATTTCTTTAAACAGATAAATGACAGGGATCATTGATTTTTGGCATTCTTGCATGTTAACTTTGTGTCTTTACCTTAAAAAAACCCCTAATTTGACACGTCGATCTGCTGACCTTTTAACCCCTGTGAAACATATGGACGGCTCTCGGAGCGGCTCGCGTCCTGCCAGATTGTCCCGCTCGGCGGGTGCAGGAGCAGGTGAGGCGAATCACGGCAGCTCTCTGCACTCGGCCGACATCAGGAAAGCTTGTGCATTTTTTAATCCCCGCTAAAAATACCAGACTTTGCGAAGAAGAGGGTCAGAGCCCTGTCATATCAGGTTATGTCTGCCCGGGATACTTGTACAAGTGTATCATGATCCATTTTGTGAGAGCATAGCTCATGAATTATAGATGACGGCAACTCGGGCGGCCCGCGCAGGTTGCGAGAAGTGCCGCGCTTGTTTTCTCTTCGTTCGGTCGGTGTTTTCTCTTCCCCGAGGCGAGATTCCTTTCCTCACCGTGTCTCCTTTTTGTCAGAGGTTGTAGGTGCATTTTCAGCGGCGAGGTAAAAGCAGACGAGAGGAGACCAACACGCTGAATAATTTAACGCGGCGTGTTTGAACAGGTACAAAAATAATCCTGTCTCCGTGTCTCTCTCCCGTGCCCTCTGCTTTGAGAAAGCGCTGCCTGAGAGAAGCTCTCCTCGCAGATCACAGCCAGATATGAAATATTAAAGGTTATTGGTGGGGTGAGAGCGAGCGCTCCTGCGAGAGCAGGTAACTGCGTGCCATCAGACGCCTTTGGTTTATTCATGCCGATCTCTCTCGGTAAACAGCGCGGCGGATACGACCGCTTCTCCTCTCCGAGAGCCACCTACGTTCAGACACCTGAGGGAGGTTCACGATTGCCGCCTGACCTCCGTCGGCAGGTAGACGGCGGCGCGTTCTCCGTTTCCGGGCTAAGTGAAACGCCGACCTCGTCTTCCCGCTGCGGAGGCGACGTGAGTGTGCGGTCAGTGGGGGTCGAGCACCTCCGGCGGAGAGGCCTCAGGTTTGAGGTTAATTAACACAGAGAGAGAGTCTGAACGGAGCCTGGCCGAGAACGACGCTGCTAACGATGGTGATCTGATAGCAATTAATGCTGTGACGAGGTCTGCGCCCCCAACCTGCCTGCGGGCCCCGGGTGTGTATCGCAGCTTAAATTATTCTGATTCAATAGAGTTTGCTGATACGGGACACTAATGACTGGAGCTTGTGGAATCTCTGCCCTGATAATCTCTCTACTCTATGGAAACTTTTATTTCTGCCACCAAATTAAAAATAATAAATAAATATGTATGATAATGATGATAATGATTATATAAACTTTATTGTCTGATATAATTCCGATATACAGCTTTTTGTCTCTTTGACAGTTTTTCCTCACAATTTTAAGTTTACATGTTTTCTCCATTTCTGACTTCTCATAATAATATCTCATAATTATGTTTATTATTATTATTATTATGCTTGTTTCTGGTACAGAATTAAAAAAAAATTGCAATATTTTATTTCATATTTCTCAAAATTGTTAGTTTAATTGTATCTCACAATTGCAAGTTATATGCTCTCTACCCAACTGAAACATATTTCTGCCACAAAATAAAACCAAAAAAAGGTAGTTGTGACTTTTTATCTCACAATTCTGATTTGTAATTGCAATTTTGTATTTCACAATTTGGACTTTTCTTCCCAGAACTGTGGGTTTTTCATCTCTCAATTGTTAGTTCTAAGCTCATAATTCTGACTTTACAGCATGCAATTCTGTTTTATTTATGGCACAGAAGATTTTATCTTACAATTCTGACTTTTTTTGCCCTCACAATTGTGACTATTTTTCTCAGAATTCTGAGTTAACATCTGAAAATTCATTTTTTTTTTATTGTTTTCAGTGTGGAAAAAAATACTTAAAAACTGCAGGTTTTTAATCTAAAAATACTACAGAAAAACAAATGTAATTTCTACATGAAAAAAAAAAATAGTTCAGGCAATAATAATAAAAAAAAAAGTAAATTCTAAATTGGTACTTAATTCGAGCTTTTAGAAGTTAAAGTGATCATCGGATGCCAATTTAACACAAGCTGATATGTTTCTTTAGTGTTTTTATAAAAAGTATATAACATACTTTGGTTAAAATTTCTCAGTAGTAGTGTAAAAAACACCCATTTTACCAGCCCTGTTCAGAGCGAGCTGTTCTATTGCATGTTCCTTTAAATGCTAATGAGCTCTGCTCACCCTGTCGTTCTCTTCTGTGGGGTGACGAGCCGTAATGTTTACTTTAGCCTCATCATACTCAAAATGGCATGTTCATGCTCAAAAATGAACCACAGAAGGTTACCGTCACTGTGTGTTGTGTACCAAGTATTGAAGTCTCTGTGTTCAGTGGCGCTTTACTGATTATGTAGATATGGTGTCTGCATTATATCTGTTGTATAATTTACATAGATGTTTCTAAGTAAGATGCACTTTAAAAGCATGGTTTAATTAGGTGCTGTGTTAAGTAAAATCAAAGTATTGTGAAGTAAGCTTTGACCAAAGAAAAATGACTAAATTTCAGTGACCAAGCTAAAGTTACTTATTTTCTTTGTTAAATTTACTTAACTTAGCTAAGTAGATTTTACTTGATTCTATACTGTAAGTGAAATGATATATAATTATGTAATATTTAATTTCTTAATGAATGTTAAGTCCAATAGTACAGAGCAGTAGCAGTAAAATTGACTTAAAATGTGTTTTTCAAGTTTTTAAAGTAAATCCTATAAGTTTTTTTTTTTTTTAGTCTTGCAATTGCAAGTTGTACGCTTGTAATTTTAAGTTTAAGTAAATCTGATCATTCTGGCTTTTTTTCGTTGGAATTCTGACTTTACATCTCGCAATTCTGTTAAATAATAATAATAATAATGATAATAATAACAAACAAACAAACAAACAAATAAATAAAGAAATATTATCTCACATTTCCATAATATCTCACAACACCTGTGAGATATGATGAAGGAAGAGTAAATGATGATTGTGTTAGTACTTTTATAATGTGTACGTGCATGACACTTCAAAGAATATTGTGGTTCTTTCTAATTTTTTTTATTGGTGACAAATGCACACATGCATGGAAACAGGTTATGTAAGCGTGTCCTGTGTAACTGCTCGTTCGGTTGTGGTTTGTTTTCTCACAGGTGTGTTTGTTGCGAGCGGTCAGAGTTACTCAAGCTTTTCCTGTTAGACTCTCTGCTAGAGTCAGAGCTTCAGTCTCTCCATCATGAGCTGCTTATCTGCTTCTACTCACGTCTCCAGCTGCGCTCATCTGTCACTCTCCTCCACGGCCAATAAATAACACCAATATTATGTAGCCTGTGTGTGTATGTAAGCGGGATAGATTGGACATATTCAAGGTAAAAGGCTCCTAATGCCTGTATTTCTTAAAACATACTGACAAACAAAGACAATTTGCAAGTAAATGCTGCAGTGACAGTATTTTTGTAGACCAACCTGGATGTTCACATAACTTTTGTTTTTTAACAAGGGTATTGTTGAGTACCCTTGTAGTCAACAAAAACCCAACTGGCTTTAGGATTATTGCAGAAAATAGGCTCTGTGATCAACAAAATGTGTAATTTTTACACATTTTGTTCATCATGACCCACTGACTTCAGGATGATGGAACTGGAACTGCTAAATTGCTTGTTTCTGGGTTTTGGCCTATAATGTCATCCGTGCAGCACTTTATAGCCGGGTTTCCATCCAAAGAATGAAAGAAGAAATATATGACCTGGACCACAAAACCATTCATAGGGGTCAATATTTTGAAATTAACATTTTTACATCATCTGAAAGCTGAATAAATAAGCTTTCCATATATCAGTTTTGATATATTTACAGTAGGAAAATTACAAAATACGTTCACGGAACATGATCTTTACTTAATATCCTAATGATTTTTGACAAAAAAGAAAAATCAATTATTTTGACCCATACAATGTATTTTTGGCTAGTGCTACTTAAGACTGGTTTTGTGGTCCAGGGTCACATATTGCATAAAACATTTGCAAATAAGCATTGTTTCCATCCAGCGAGCCAAAGAGAACAAAATCGTCACTTCCTGATAAACCGGCACTAAATATCACTAAGAAAAGTTGAACAAGCCACTGAATGTAATCATTTCCATGTAGTAAATTACTCGCACCTCAGAGGGAGCAGATGAAACACAATAAATGTGGTCATTGCTTTCGGAAGTGGATCCATGCTGTTTGGAAACGCAGTTGTGTAAGACAGTTCTGGGAGACAGTTCTACAGAAATAATTTGACGTCAGACTTTGCTTAGGCATTTCAGCATGACTATAACATTTCAGATGCTGTGCAACAAGATAGTTGTATAATAGACCGCATGGAGGAATTTATTCAGAAAATGCATTTCTATCTCCCATTATTCACATTAACCCCTTTTTTGCACAAGTCAAAAACCACGTCAAGTGAGCGTACAAACTTTTTTTTTGCAAATTAAGGGATTGATTGATTGATTGATTGATTGATTTTCAAAATTTACCATTTCCATCACTCTTTTATGATGTGATACTTCAAAATACACAAACACAGGGTGATGGAAACATAGCTTCTGGGTTTTAAAAAGTCTGGACAGAAAAATACAGCATACCTACTGAAAAAAACAGCTAAAACCTAAGCTGGTTGGCTGTTTTAGCTGGTTATCCAGGCTGGTCTTAGCTGGTCAGGCTGGGAGACAAGCTGAAACCAGCTTCTTTCAGTGTAAACCAGCTAAGACCAGCCAACTAGCTGTTTTTTTTTTTTTTGTTGTTGTTTTTTTTTTCAGCGTCTTTAAAATTTGATTCACACCACATTTGGAGGTGGTTTTAAATGTAATTCCAATCAGATTTTTACAGATGTGTCTCAGTCTGGATGCTCTGGCTGCTCATATCGGATTTCAAATTGTCTTTTATGTCAGTTAACGCGACACACAGCGATAACATCAAAACCGGTGACGGAAATGCCAGAAGAGAATTCATACAGTATTTAAATGAAACTGAAGCCGGCCGTGACTACAGCATGAACATCACAATATATACCACAGTATATATGTGTAAATTTGCGTTATTTCTGGACACATAAATCTGATTTCATCACTTGCGATTAATAGTGCGGACAGCCTGTCTGAAAAGATCCAATTTGCCTGCAGTCTGAACATTGCGTTTGAGATTTTTGGGAAAATTTGAGAGTTTTGTTAATAAAAAAGGCTTATCAGTAGTTTCAACTTCTCAACAGTGGCTTTCGAAACACCGAGGTTTGTGATCAAAGAGCAGAAATCTCAAACCTTTTCAATCAAATTCTCCGAATTGTTCTTACTGTTTGCCAACTATTTGTGTTTTGTCCCCCAATAGAATTTCAAGGTAAACATCTTCAATGAAACAGCCGAGAACTGCATTAAGTCTGAGCTTTGAAAGAGCAACCTCTGAGCAGAAGCGTTTCCGCTGCAGGTGCGTGAGTTGTGAACGGCGCTCTGCTGCGTGTGCCGTTAAAAGGGTCAGATTGATCTAAACCTGTAGAGAAAAGCTCAATAATCTCGTCTCTAAAAGACTCTGTGCGGACGCCCCCGACGGACAGCCTGTTTGCACCCGAGTGGCGTCGGGCGTCCCACGGCAGCCTGATTGGATCCCCGCTGAGGGAACGGGCCGTGACGTGCCACGGTCTCTGTACGGAACCGCTCCGACGCTCCGACCCGTTATCGAAATCCCGCCAGCCGGCCCACAGAAACTCACCATGAAGACGCGCTGTCCTTTTGCACCGAAAAAGCTCATATGAATACGAAAAGGCGGGCCGCGCTTCGATTCGCAATTCGCTACAAAGACAGCCGAAAAGAGCAACGGAGTCCCACCGTGTGATAATTGTGTCGGCGCCACGGAGGTACCTGCTCCGCCTGTGGCGTGCGCCGGTCTACGGGCCTCCTCAAAGGTGACACGTCGGATAAAAGACGGAAGAAATCAAGCCTGAAATGAGAGTCAAACATTTATCTCGACTTCAATGTGGCCAGAGCGCTCAAAGACGTCGAAGCAAAGCAAAAGGTGTTTCTTTCCTCGTGCTTCACTTGTCATAATCCTTTAACCTGAGAAATCCATGAGTTCTAGCTTCACAAACGCGAGCGCGCTCTGTTCCCAATCCTGTTAGATATTATAAAGCCATCAGAGCGCAGGCCCGAGCTCCCACGGCGACTGTTAACGCGCTACAGAACGGCTGCCAGGACGGCGCTCGGAAACGGGAAAGCGTCGGGAGCGTGCGGCTCGACGGCTCCCGCGGAGCCCGCGCACCTCCGCTCGTCCCTAATCATTATTTGATGACAGAAATCTGCGCGCATTACGGCGGCAGCGCTGTTTCTTAGCAACGCGCCAGGGATATTCAAACAATTTCATTAAAGTGTGACACCTCTTAGCAGGTGGCTGTGTGCGAGAGGAGATAAACACAGAGGTGGAAGCGTCGGCGCTATTTGCCAACATCACAATTGATAACATCAATTCAGCAACGTGTTTACAAGCCCTATGAAATGAAGCGAGCGTGTAAGAGTCGCTGAACCCCAGACGCCTGCTGTCTGCTACCCAAACACACCCAAACGCTCAGGTAACGCTGCTATTCAGATGGAAAACGCTTGATTTACATTCCAATACCTTCGCCGCGTCCTGGGATTTCGCTGCCTCTGATGTAATGCCAGATGTGTGTGTGGGGTAAATTGGATGTTTGCAGCGTTCGCCGGCTGATTCGCTACCTGCGGTAAATCAAGGTACGGCTACAAATGTGCTGCGGGAAAACAAACAATCGTTCGTGCCGTCTTCTCGATTGCGCATCTGCTTGACAAAAGGCGGTATAAAAACAACAGATCCTCAGAGAGGGAGCGTGCGAGCGAAGGTTCATTGCTGCAAAATGAGAATGATTTACCTCAAATACGCTGTGGAAATTTCAGCGGCCAGGTGACAAAGGTGAGCCGGTCAATGTGTAGAGATCACCTGCCCCGCGAGAGACGCTGCTTTATGTGTAACTAAAACCACGAGAGATTCGACAATCTTCTACCTGTGTGGGTGAATCTCACAGAAATACTGTGGCACACGTTGCCCTAAAAAATAAAATAAAATAAAATAATTGACAAAAAATTCAAAATAAATTGTAATTAATAAAAAATTAAATAAATAACATATTATTAAATTTAATTTAATAAATAAATCACATTTTTGTTACATTTTTAATCAGTGTTTTTTAAATGGTGTGTTATGATATCATGAAAGCACATGCTTTTGGAGTACTACAATTTAATTTATCCATAAAGCAGAATGGGAAAAACTGAATTAATGAATAAACCAACGAACTTGGGAAGAAATAAAACAGATTTCACTGGGGTAAATGGGTATAACCGTCATGAAAACAATTTCATTCAGGAAAAAAAATCAAATAAAATCTTAAAGTTCTAAAATGGTTTTCTTTTGATTTCGGGGTGAAATATGAGCTTGACAGATTTCGTGAGATTCAGCGACTTATTTAAAGAAACAGCAGCTGTTTCATCTAAACGTGTATCCGGTTTCAGGTTTCCTCTGACATCTGCTTACCTGGTGAAAACTTGAACCCGCCGAGCACACCGGATATATCTGCCCAGTCTTCCGCTGATTTGATGAGTGTGTGTTACATTGAGAATCTTGTTGATCAATAACTAACCTGAACTTCAACAGGTGTTCGTGTTGGCGATGATGAAATCTGCCGACCTCTGACCTCAACGCGGCTTCTCCCGCACGTGTGTCTTTTCTTGTCTTACACCTCCTGTAGTCAGATGGAGGAGAATGCATCCCATGATTCTGTGCTCCAGTGAGACAAAACAACAAACAAATGTTCACGCTGCACAGAGAAACACAAAGAGAGAGAGAGAGAGAGAGAGAGAGAGAGAGAGAGAGTTTTCTTTGAATGAAAATAAGCTTGCACTTTAACCATAGAAGTTTTGTATGTTGTCATTTTCTAAGAGACTGTAGTCTCAGTGGATGACAACATGAAATGTTCATTAATAAAAACATGTTTAATAATAAAAAACCTCTATCACAGGCACATTATTTAAAGGAAGAGTCAATGTTTTGACAGCTTCACAGTGTTTCACTCTTTAGAATGTGAAGAAAACTGACACACCACAAACTCATTTAAACAGATATCACATTTCCTAGATCTTTTCTGTCCATTTCAAAGTTAATATTTTAAGTTAAAGTTTTGATTTTTGACAGTTACAGTATGTTCATTTCTAGTCCTAAAAGAGCATTTGTTGAAACTGAATGAACTAAAACAAATTATTTTGACATTTACACTGCAAAAATTATCTTCTTAGTATTTATGTTTTGTTTTCCAGTACAAATACCTAAACATTCTTAAATCAAAATGCATTTACTTTAGAAGCAAAATGACAAAAGATATAAAGTTTTGTTTTCTGAAAAATTATCAAAATTAAGTCAGTTTTAAATGATGTTTTCACAATGAACTGAGTTTATTTTTCTTGTTTTAAGCATAAACTTAAGCATCACTTGATTAGAATACTTTTTTTTTCAGAAATCAAGTCACTTTGCTTCTTAAGTAAATGTATCTTGATTTAAGAATGTTAAGATAGTTGTAAAAAATTCAAAAGTATTTTTTTTTTTTTTTTTGCAATGTACACATCAGTGACGTCTACTGAATGATCAGAAACTGAAGTGTTTACTAATGTAAGTGTATGCTACATATATAATTATATTTATGTGCATAATTTTATCTAAAGCAAATTAAATTGCATTGGCACAAGGATTGTTCAATTCATGTGTTGTTCGCTGAGAGTCTAATTCATGACCTTTAGGTCTCTTACCTTACAAGGATGTGACATCATCAGTCTCCCATAACACATGATGTTATGTGACAGGAACCAGGAAGTGGTGTTGTAGTTTGTAGATTGTTTGATTGTTTCTAATTGGCACACACAAAGCTGCATGGCACAGCAAGGACATGCTCCTGCAATCACACCGATTTACTCCTTTATCAAGGGAGACTGACACTTATGGATTTATCAACCAAAGGAAGGACTTGCCATTAAGAACCCTTCACTTCAGTTTCTGGATGAGGGATCTGTGCTGGTGAGATCTTTCCAAAACATCCAGTGAGCACTTGCTCAGAGGACTCTTTTACATCACATTTATGCATTTGGCTTTTATTCAAAGTGACTTGCATTGCCTTCAAGGTGAACATTTTAGCAGTTCATGCATTTCTGGGATTTGAACCCGTGAGTTTTGAGGCTGCTTGAATGGTTTTATGATTTTGTTGAGGGCTGGTGTATCTGTCTTGTGCTTTGTTGAACAAAGAAAGTGTTTTGCTGTTCCCAGAATGCACCGTTTATGTGATCGAGGTAGGATGGATATTATTAAGCATAAACAGCTGAAGTAGAATGTGTGAAATTTTGTGTTCCTGCTGTTCCTGAATAATCTAAACGCTAGAAACTAGCAGCTCGAGTTTATTTTCAACAACATCTCTGATCAGATTGGTCTGCTTTGAAAAGTTGAAATGACACATTTTAGCACCAATTAATATATGAATATATCAATGTGATGTGATGTGAGGCTGTTATTGTTTTTGTTTACAAAAGATGAAAAAATGATTGTGAACTATGATACAAACTTAATGTAAGTCAACCTCGGGAGAAAAATGATAGAAAAAAATATATATGACCCCTGTAACACTGAAAAAATGACACTTCACATTTGAAACTTGACTTCTTTTGCTGCTGCATGTCTTTCTCAGCAAAAAGCGTATTTAGAATCTAACCGGCACATATAATCTAATAGATTACACAAAATGTAATCACTGTCCACTGAGCTGTTGAACGGATGCACATGCCATTTAGACAGAAAAAGCAGGACACAAACTGAATAGAAAAACAATATAGCCTTTCCTAAGTTTGCACTGCATTTTTCTCCATATAATGGACTGATATGGTGCCCGGAGTTTGAACTTCCAAAATGTCGTTTAAATGCGGCTTCAAACGATCCCAGCCGAGAAAGAAGGGTCTTATCTAGCGAAACAATCGGTTATTTTCATTTTTAAAAAAATACAATTTAAATACTTTTTAATCTCAAACACTCGTCTTGTCTTTCTCTCCCTGAACTCTGTGTATTCTGGATCAAGACAGTTAGGGTATGTCGAAAAACTTTAATCGTATTTTCTCCCTCAACTTCAAAAATGATTTCAAAATCATCCTACATCACTGCAGCCGACACAGTCTTTGCAAAGTGAACAAGCAAAGAAGATCAAACACCCTTAACAAAAAAGGTAAAACGATATAGGACGATTTTGAAGTTGAGGGAGAACATGAGATGGGAGTTTTTCCACATACACTAACTGTCATGAACTGGAACAAAAACAGTTCAGGCAAGTTGAGATAAGACGAGCATTTGACATTAAAAAGTATATAAATTGTATTATTTTTATGAAAATAACCAATCGTTATGCTAGATAAGACCCTTCTTTCTCGGCTGGGATCGTTTACAACCGCATTTGTGATCATTTGAAGCTGCATTTAAACTGCATTTTGGAAGTTCAAAATCGGGGCACCATATCAGTCCATTATATGGAGAAAAATGCTGAAATGTTTTCCTCAAAAAAAACATAATTTCTTTACAACTGAAGAAAGAAAGATATCTTGGATGACAAGGATGTTGTTCTGGAAGTGGACTTCTCCTTTAACCAATGCTCATTGCTGTTCTGCAGAACCTTCAACAAGCTTGTAATTTATGTGTGTATTTCAATAAAAGTACATAACAGACTCTTAGACAATGTGCTCTGGTAGAGCTTCATTAATTAGGGGTCGAGCACCAAAGGCCTGTAGGCACCTATAAAATCTGTTTTCTATCTGTGGAATCTATGGTGGCTCAAAGAACCGTATGGTAAAAGTTTGGTTTACAAATGTAGGGTCTCAGTGTCAATCAAATTCAAACAAATTTGGCTCAGACCATTTTTATAACATGCTAGCCAAAGTATTTTAAATACTTTTTGATATAGCAAAACCGTTCTTGTAAAACACAATAATTTTAACTGTAATGATGGCAGGTAAGAACCAAGGCTCTATTTGTGTAATACTTTGACCTGTTTTGACCTGAAACAAAACTGGTTTTGTCTTTATATATATATAATTGATAATCAGTTAAAACTATAAACTACATGTTCAGATCTTCATACATCTTGACATCTTGATTAGAGAAATAACCTCTGGAATATTTCACGCAGCAACTGGATGTGACAAATTCAAATCAATGAATTAAGACCAGTAGGAATGACCATTGTTTTGACATAAACACTAAAATAAAGAGATGAAGTTTTCCAAAGAGAGAAACAATCAGGTTTAATTTGATGAATGAAATGTTCCTGCTGTGGCATTTTGGCAGCCAGAGCTTTTATCACATCACATTCATCAAAACATTTCCTCAACACTCCGTGACACCATCGTTCCTTAGAAGAACATCACTCAAAGAGAAACACTCGGAGTTCCTTTGGGATTCACGGGCTGAATTTATGTGAATCATCACTCGCTCCACAGCTGACTCGCACAAACAAATAATTGAATCGCTGCAAGTGCATAAAACACCACAATGGCTGATGTAACGGCATCTAACTGCTTTAACTGAGACCAGGACGGAGCGAACGTAAATCTGAGGTCCTCCTGGTACCCTTTATCTCTTCTAGCTGTGCCTGTTTTCCATGTGCATTGAATCTTTGGGAAAGAAAATGAATGATACAAATTTTACATTTAGAAATTTTAAGCTTCATCGGAACGGTATGAAACTTGGTGACTTTTATGGTATTTAATATGTGAACACAGAAATAAAAAAAAATAGTCAAAAATGACTGGCATAGGAAATGAAGGGGAAAAACTCTTTTATAAAATACTCCTTTAACATTTAAAAAAAAAAATACAACCATTTTCAGTGGGTAAAATGGTTCATAATTATTGCATAAATATTAATTGGTACAATAAAGTCCTCTCTAAATACAAAAAGAAGTAGTTTTTGTTCACTTTTGTCTGGAAAGGTACCAAGTGTGACCAAAAATGAAGGGGCTCAGAGCATTGCTGTCCCTGTTCTTTTTTGATCACTCATGTTATTTTAAATCTGAGTTATTCTTCCTGAACTGTGTCTGAATATTTCAATGTTGCTGCCTATATGAATCAGCGGAGAACATTAAGTCTCATGAGATAGAAAAAAGTAACCTCTGAGCAATAAAACATTCCTGTGGTTGCACTGAGATGTTGTTAGAGAAGTGTTGTAGTTTTCTGTAGCCTTTAGCGGAGCGCCGTGTTCCGCTGGGAAGGATTTTTTCATCGATAACATGCCCATTACTGTGGTAAGGTCAGTAATCAGCTTTGTGATATGAGCCCTGTGTTCTGGGCCAGGGTCAGACAGATGTTGACATACTGTTCACTACGGAGTTATGAAATATTAAATATGTGTCGGCTACACATCATTCACACGTTAATGTCCTTCCGTACAGAGCAGCGCTCTATTATACCATCCATCAATCTGGCTACGTTAGCGAATGTACGGATATCTGCGCGTATACCTCATACTGTCAAACGCAGCCGAGATCCAACAACAACTGCAACACATGATAGATCATTTTCAGTTAATTCCAGAGAATCTAATAACATATTTCTTTCTCCAAAAAAGTCAGTTTTAAATTTTGAAGAAGAAAAAAAATTCCCGTTAGCCAATTATTTTGTTCTTGTATGGTGATGTGGCAAATTGCTTAGTGATACCAAAGAAGAAGTAAAATGCATTTTATTAAACTGATTAAAACTTTGATTGAATGAGTTTGAAACTGCAGTAAAAACGCTGATGAACACATTCAATATTAATGCACCAATTTGCATTGCAAACTTAATTGTTTGTCACTGCAAACAACTTGCAAAGAAACTTGTAGTGCATTTATTTATTTATTTACGTTCATGCATTCTCTGTAAATTTATCCTGTGACCTGATTAGTGAGCTATATTGCTTATATTACTGGATGAATTGATTTTTCAATTAACATTTTTTTTTTATGTTGCTGCCATTTCATGAAACCATTAAGCTGTAGGAGGTCATGCGTCACGTTAATTTTACCACTTTGCTGTAAAAACAACCTGTAGTAAAATAACAGTAATGCATGACCTCAACAGGGAATTCTCAAATAATGAATAGATAGTGTTGTTTATTGCATGCATTGTGTTAGCGCCTGATTTACTTAAGGAATTATGCAAATCAGGTAACTTGCAAAAAAAAAAAAAAAAAACGTTATTCAATTATTTGTTCTTGTATGGTGATGTGGCAAATTGCTAAGTGATCCTAAGTAAGAAGTAAAATGCATTTTATTAAACTGATCAAAACTTTGATTGAATGAGTTTGAAACTGTGGTAAAAACGCTGATACACATTTTCAATATAAATGCACAGATCTGCATTGCAAATGTGACTGTCACTGTAATCAACATGCAGTCAGAAAACTACATGTTTGCATTTGGCAAGCTCTGTTATCCAAAGACACTTGTAGTGCATTTATTTATATATATTCATGCATCATCTGTAAATGTACCCTGTGACCTGATTAGTGAGCTATATTGCTTATATTAGTGGATGAATTTGTTTTATTTCAATTAACAATTTGTATTTTTATTATGTTGCTGCCATTTTATGAAACCATTAAGCCGTAGGAGGTCATGCGTCACATTGATTTTACCACTTTGCTATAAAAACAACCCGTGGTAAAATCACAGTAATGCATGACCTCAGTGTTTTTTTTTTTTTCTTTCAATGGGAATTCTCAAATAATGAATAGATAGTGCTGTTTATTGCATGCATTGTGTTAGCTCCTGATTCACTTAAGAAATTATGCAAATCTGGTAACTCACAAACACTTGAAAATAAAAAGCCTGTGCCGAATGCAATTTGCATGGTGCAAGTCCCTGTCCAGACACCTGAATCGGCTCTTTAAAATGCAGCGTGTGCTTGACTGCATGGCAAATCTATGCTTGCATCATTTGATTCTCGTTTGCAGTAGAAAATGTTTCTTTTAAACAAAATTTACTACCAGGTTAAACCGATTAAAACGCAGGTTTTTTGTGTTAAAATACAGCAGAACTTGCTTCCAAGTGTTTACTCCAGTCATTTTTTTCTGCTCTGCAACCGCAGACGTTTGATAAAAAGTTCTGGGACAAAATAAAAAAAAAAGGGCTATGAAATAACAGAACTGAAGAAAGGGAGAGGAGAGGAAAGCAATGCAAGCAAAGTCTTGTTCCTACACTATGACTAATTTACAAGTTTTCTTCCTGGGATAAAAAGAACAAGGGTGAAAAGAGGAGAGACAAGATGAGAGGGGCGTTTGATATGTGTCTCTCAGGACTGCAGCGATGACAATTACACCAGGTTGAGGCTCGTGTCTGCGGTCAGTTCCAATGCTCATGCTAACAAGCCCCGATCCTCTGCCGGCTGCGCCGAAGAAGACTCCACACACAAACGAAAGGAGGAAGGACGAGAAGAAACACAGCTGAGGCCCTAAAACAAGACCGGCGGAGTTTGCTAAAGAAAATGCATCAATGACAGCCAATGATCAAGGTGAAATATTCCTTCTCTCTCACTCTCTCTGTGCTTTTGTTCGGTAGTAATGACCTGTTTTGATTCATCTTTCGTTTTGCTCTACACCTTTTCTCTTTGGCCTTCAGTCATAAACTCACCACGGCCCAGTCCCCCCGTTTTCTTCACATTATTTTTTTCTTCCTTTTCTTTCCCACCATCCCCCTTTCTCTGCCAGAGCCGTCTTCCAGAAGCTTCATCCCACAATGGGCATCTAAACTCATTAAGTAAATTCTCAGAGAGTCATTAACAGGGCTTTTCTCTGGGCCTGAGATCTCATCCTTAATTAGGTGAACGTTTTTGACAGGACACAAAAACAAAAGCCGAGCAGCGTTTTTGAAAAGGAGCAGGTCCCGCCAAGGGCCTCACGTTCTCCACTGCTAATGACTGGCTTCTTTAAAAGAAAGAGCGAACGGGGAGGGGAGGAGCGGCGAGGAGAGCCGGGGAGGGTGGAGGAAAGATGCTGAGAGAAGCTCTGCCCCAGACAATGGCCCCCGCTCACGGGGAGTCACGCTGCTCTGCGCTCCCTCACCAGGTGACCGTGTGTCCTCATTAGGGGACAATGGCAGCTCGGACGGGCCGGGGTAAACGGTGTGCCGTGCGGGTAGAGGGGTTGTACCTGTGGGTAATCGGGGTCTGTTAAGATGATTCTCTAGGCTTGTGTCTTGGCGGGTTGTAATGCTATTCTGACACTGGTGGGTGGAGGAGTTCCAGTGGATGTAGTAGACTTTGGTTGAATGTTTGACTGGTGTCTGATTAGCTTGTTGTGTACAGGGTTTTGGTTTGCCGCTGAACTGACAGATTCATTTTTGGGTATACCCGGGCTCATTGGAAATACGTGCCTCTACATACATTTCTGCAACACCCTAATTGACCTCTCGGTAAGCCACCCCCCACTCCTTTAGTTACTGTTGCTCCCTCAGACAAACAGAGTTGCTCACTGTCTTACAATGACAGCTGTCAATGTGAAAACCTACACAATTTTGGACACAGAAGGGCCTTCAAGTGGGAATTAAATCTTACATGTAGGGATATATAAAATAGCTTAACATAATTATGCAGGAGAAGTCTCATATTACGGTCGGTCATCATGATCGTGGATGACAACATGCAGGATCAACACTGTTCATGTATCGCAGTGTATGATTAAATTAATGTACATTTAGCCATTTTATTATGGAGAGACACTAAAATGTAGACCTTTCTTCATGCGTATTTAATCTACACTCTACATGATGTGAGAACAGTTCACTGTTTAGGTTTGTACGTTAGCACAGACTCGCTAACTTTACCTTCAAGGGATCTCCAGAGATACCTTGCTGAAGCACAAGATACTCCAATGAAAATTGTAACTTAATAAGTGTTTGACAACCAGAAAATGAATGAATTTTGTCTTAATTGGAACTGTGGTTGAATGCTTAGGGACATTTTGCTCTGTTTTGTTTGGGTTTAGGAAATTGAATTAAATAAATTCTATTACCTATCCTCTCAGGATACCTGGAATCAGTGATACAAGTGCCACCGGCACATCGTTTTTCCATTTTTTTTTTTAGCATAAACACTGGGGGTGTGACGAGACACTTATCCCATGAGACACGAGACTGGGTTCACGAGATCGACATGAGATGAGATTTTTAAACTTTTCTTAAGAAAAGGGAAAATAGTTGTTTATTCAACTGAAAAAGACAAAATGCAAATGCAAAAAAAAATGTAGGTGCATTTTAAACTTTATGAAATTAAACTTCTATTTTAATGAATTATATGCAGTAATAAACAACATTTAAACAAGAGCTTCATGATTCTGGATAAACTGAGAATCCCAGTTGTTTTTAATCAATTGTAGACCACAATTCTCTCACGATTCTGGAGAAAAAAGATTAGGAAATTAAACAAAATAACTAATAGCTGTAACATGTGATCACAACGTTCCCGTTATTCATGACACAATGCTTCTGGCCAAACGCATAATTTTCCAGGTTTCCGTGTTCAAACTTTTATTCACTGGAGGCGCTATTACACATCTCCTGAATGAGTCTAGATTGTGCCGATCAACAACAGAGACCAGGAAGACGCAGAAACGCGCAATCTCAAATGTATGCATATGAAAATTAATGCGATCATCAACACTAACTGCATATAAATGAAAACTGTCTAATGTTACAGAGTGAAATCTCGATCCAGTAAGTGGTAAAGGTTTGTGCAAGGTCTGTGCAAGCATATCCAGATGTAGTATTTGATAAAATGCTATTTTCTCAGCTTTTTGCTCAAAGTGTTGCCTTTTTTTATTTTTAATTTTAATTTAATTTTTTAATTTTATTTATGACACCTACCAACAAGAAGTATTTATAAAAAAAAAAAAAAATGCATAAAGCTAGAATAAAACAGATTTTTTTTGTGTAAAAGTAGAGGGTCTGATCTTTATTTTGATGTACTGCATGTTCAGATATATTAATACAACAAAATATTCTAGGTTCCATGAAATTTTAGTGAATATCCTCAAAATACGCTGGTGCTGAAAGAGTTACAATTTTTTAAAGCCATAATATTATATTCTGTAAGTAATTGTGTGAAAATTAGGCTTATTTCATCAAAACTCAGTGTGTAAATCATACTTTGTGTGAAAAGGAATAAAAGTTGTTCGGGTTTTTTCAGTTTTGCAGAAATGTATATAGAGACATGTATTTCCAATGAGTCTATGTTGGGTTTGTTTCAGAGCCATAACCACCAGAGACATTGAGACTCCCCCCCAATATTTAGGAATAGTCAAATTATCCCCTGCAACATTTGAGTTAGGATGGTTAAAAAGTTTAAAAGGTTAAAAAGTTACATTTTGTGCCTGGTCTGCCTCAGTGGTCTAACAGCACTCGTCAAAATGATTGAGATGGCCAATCAGATCAAAGTAGGCGCAGTTTACTGTTCACAGAAGCACAGCGTGAATTCCAGAGCGAAGTGTTGAAAGAGAGCAAGGTAATATGGAAGTAGCGAAACGTTTAATATTTGACAAATGTCATACTCTAGAAATGTTAAATGACTGACAGTTATAGCCAGGGATACAAACAGTGCCCACACTTGGTGCTCCTGGTGTAGAGTGTGACAAAAACCGAACAGAAGTGGTCAAAGGAAACATATACCAAGGTGGGAACCATAAATGAATTTCAGCTGACAACTTGTGATTGAATCGCTGAAAACGCACTTTAATACTTTGGAAACAGAGCCTCTCTCTCTCTCGCTCAATTTCTGGGATAGTGTATATAATTTGAGGGCATCAGGGAGTCGCAACGAGAGACTTGCGGAACTTCCAGGTGAGGTGGGAATGTCTGGTATTATATATAGGGAGGTTTGATTTGTAGGAGTTTTGTTGGATGTTTGACTGCTTAAAGTGTTTCAATTTCATTGGTATAAAGTTTGGTTTGGTGTTAGACCATTTATGGGGTTTTAGTGGGGTGTTTGGAGGTTTGGTAGGGAGTACTGCATGCAGAGGGGTTTGGTCTTACTGACAGATGACTTTTGGGTAGGTTATTTGTAGAGAGGTTTGGTTGGTGGATTGCTTTTTTTTTGGGTGTTTGACTATTTAAAATGTTTCCTGTTCAAAGGTAAAAGGGTTGGGTTGGGTAACTAATAGTAGAGAGGTTTGGCAGAGAGATTTAGTTGGGTGTTTCCAATCTAATCTCATGAGAATTCATACATTGTCACGGGACTGTGTTAGTGTTTCATTAGTACAGAAAATGGGTTTGGATGGGTGTTGGACTGCTTATGGGATAGTAGTTGGGTGTATTGTGTGTAGAGGTGTTTAGTTTGGTTGACTGACTGGTAATTGTCTTTGGTCGGGATGGCAAGCATAGCATCTCTCTCTCTTTCTCGCCCACATGCACGTCTACAAGGCTCAAACAGGTGGCAGGTGTATTGTGTGCTTCAGCTGTCTGTTCTCTTGTTCTCTCTGTCTGTCTGTTTCTCAGGTGTACGTGGGCTTGTTAGGAGGGCTGATGCTGCTGTGCAACATTTGGTTGTTTCTAACAGCTCCGCTGTGTGTGTGTGTTCCTCTTTGTACCTCAGAGAATTAGTACTTGGTAATTACCAACAGGTGGATTGTTTGAGCTGTGCTGCGTTTCATTCTGTCATCAGGAACAAACCTGTTCCACACACACAGACCGCTGCCCCTCGCCTCCCATAAGCCTCATTATGACTCTGACTTACAGTGTTTGCTTAATTTAGGTAATTAAAGTTGCTGATGCTGAATCTGGCTTTGACTTTATGCATTTTATTTGCTTGCAGGCCTCCTCTGTTGTAGAAACATTGCATTGGCAAATGGGAATGTTTAGAAGCGTGTGAGTGCGAGCTGGTTTTGCTGTTACTGTGGGGGCGAATTTTCTGTCCTCAAAAGGAAAAGTAAATCCTGACAAAACAAATACATAAAGGTGACAAAATGTCTTATTTTATGCCAACAGCTACCATTATATTTTTGTTGGGTCAGGTGGAAGGTAAGGAATAGATGTGATAAAAACAAAATAATTTTAGACAGAGGCACCGGACCAACAGGTAAAGTGCAGGTGAGTTAGATAAGAGTGAGTCATACTGAAAGACGGGTGAATCATAAGTTCTCTTCCAAAATCTGGTCGATCTGCTCATGTACAGTATTTTAGTGCATTATAGGAGTGGCCAAAAGATAAAAGGCACAAATTATGCAGTTTTCTAAGACGTCTACTTATAGCCAATTTTTGTGGAAAAGGTAATCCCAGAATGCATTGCTATAAGCTCTGTAAACAGATGGCAGATAGAGTGAGAGAAATGTTTTTGAAATACTTTTATTTGGCAAGGATGCATTCAGTTGATTGAAAGTGACAGAAACGACATTTATAAGGTTACAAAATATATCTATTCCAGGTTAAAATGCTGAATCCTTAAAAATTAAATGTAATACTATTTACACAAAGATATGAAGCAGCACAATTGTTTTCAGTACTGATAATAATCAGCATAATAGAATGATTTCTGAAGGATCATGTGACACTGAAGACTGGAGTAATGATGCTGAAAATTCACCTTTGATCGAAGCAATAAATTACATTTTAACAGATGTTCACATAGTAAACGGTTATTTGAAATGGTAATAATATTTCACAATTTTGCAGTTTTTGCTGCATTTTTAATTTAATAAATGCAGCCTTGGTGAGCAGAAGGGACTTTAGTTTCCTGTCATTCGGTATCACTTCCATAAAGAGGCTCAAGCTCAAGCAGTGTAGTTATTATAAGAGACTTATAAGTGGTAAATGAGCAGTGTAGCTGAGTTTGCCAGAGATTGAAGCGTCTCTCCTGGAGATCGGTGAAGTCGCACTGTGCGCCGAGGCCGGTTAGCGCTGCCAGCTCCGGTGACGGATCCATCACAACTCCTGGAATTAAACAGGAATTACTCCACTGCTTGGAGAACCTGACAACAGCAGAAAATATTCCTCGCTCCTGCGTGTGTGTTCGCAGACTTTGCTTTAGTAATACCCCTCAGAGTGAGATTTAGGTGAGCTGTCAGCGAGCAGAGAGAGAAAGAGGCGAGTCTCATCCCCAGACGCTCCGCAGGAGACCGCGTCTCTGCTATATTTTATCCTGGGCGTTAGACGGCACGGCTGCCAGTGAAAACCACGAATAAATAACATATTATTTGCCATGAGAATAGAACACATTTCACTTCATTCTTGCATTTGAGTAACAATGTACGGCCTGTCCCCCGGTTACGCCGTGAATATCGCCGTCAGCAGCCGCTAACAATGCAGGAATTATGACGGCGCTGAAAGCAATCGAGCGTTTTACCTTTTGTGCCGAATTGCTTTTTATTGTAAAACTGCAGAATGGGTGATTTAAAAAACTGGTTGAGTTGGTGAACTCTGGGCTTGATGTTCTGGCTGTTTGTTATGATAGTAAATGATGTCTTTTTGTGTGGCCTGTAAAAGCTGTCACAGCTCTTTTTCTCCATGTTGTTTGGTTTGTTATTGGTCTGCCTTCCCGCTCGTGATTCTTTTGACCTCAAACTAAAAGATACACCATCTGGACACAAAACACGACTGCGAATTTATGTCTTTAAGTGAACTGGGTTAAGCCAAACTACCATATATGCCACAAATGTTCTGCAACATGTATCCAAAGTGTCTTATATAATGCAGTTCAGAAATGCTGCTAGTTTCTGTCTCTTCAAATAAATTTGTTGTTGCATGCCGTTTACAATAATTGTTAAAGGAGAAGTCCACTTCCAGAACAACAACTGACAGATAATGTACTCACTCCCTTGTCATCCAAGATGTTCATGTCTTTCTTTCTTCAGTCATAAAGAAATTGTTTTTTGAGGAAAATATTTCAGCATTTCTCTCCATATAATGGACTGATATGGTGCCCCGATTTTGAACTTGCGAAATGTAGTTTAAATGCGGCTTCAAATGATCACAAATGTGGTTGTAAATGATCCCAGCCGAGAAAGAAGGGTCTTATCTAGCGAAATCATCGGTTATTTTCATAAAAATAATAAAAATGAAAAATAACTTTTTAACCTCAAACACCCGACTTGTCTTGCTCTCCTCAACCTCTGTTTTTGTTCCGGTTCATGTCAGTTAGGGTATGTCGAAAAACTCCCATCTCACGTTCTCTCTCAACTTGCTAAGGGTGTTTGATCTTCTTTGCTTGTTCACTTTGCAAAGACTGGGTCGGGTCTTCTGCAGCGATGTAGGATGATTTTGAAAAGTTGAGGGAGAAAACACGATTGGAGTTTTTCAACATACCCTAACTGTCTTGAGCCAGAATACACAGGACAAGACGAGCGTTTGAGATTAAAAAGTATTTAAATTGTATTTTTTAAAATGAAAATAACAGATCGTTTCACTAGATAAGACCCTTCTTTCTCGGCTGTGATCGTTTACAACCGCATTTGTGATCGTTTGAAGCCGCATTTAAACTGCATTTTGGAAGTTCAAACTCGGGGCACCATATCAGTCCATTATATGGAGAAAAATGCTGAAGTATTTTCCTCAAAAAACACAATTTCTTTACGACTGAAGAAAGAAAGACATGAACATCTTGGATGACAAGGGGGTGAGTACGTTGTTGTTCTGGAAGTGGACTTCTTTAAATGGCACAAGGCAAGTTTATTTATGTAGCACATTTCATACACAATGGTAATTTAAAGTGCTTTACATATAAAAGAAATTAAAATTTAGCGTCTATTGAATGACAAAATGTAGATGTATGTAAGAAATAATTATTAAAAATAAAAACAAGGAATTTAAACATTTTAAAATAATTTTAAAATCATTCAGAAATCATCACTATAATTTTTTGTTATATACTTTATTCCTGTTCTTGGTTGTTTCCCAAAAGCATGTCATTGTATGAGAAACGCAACCCTGTTTTGAATACCATTAGGTTTAAAGCATTTGTTGTGAAGCGAGAAGAACATATTTACAATATTTACGTTTGCAAACTTTTTTTATTTACTGTTTTTTTACTATTTTTAAATGTAATAACATTTTGATGTGACTTCTCACAACAATGCATTTTTTTTTGGGGAATTTTGACCAGGTACAACTTATTCACTGGAAAATATGGTAGTCTTCTACTCAGTACATTCACTGATTATATGATGTGTATTGCATGCAAAACTAGAAAGCTCTTGTGAAAATCACACTCCAGCTACCTCAAATAGCACAGTTTAATATTCCAAGCATTTTAATAAAGGTTTGTGACACTTTTATATATATTTTTTTAAACATCTTCATATTTTTGATAGAGGCTTTTAAAGTGGTGAGTAAACTACTGTTTTAGCAGCAAAACTGCTTATTCTTTTTTTTGTTTTGTCTTTGGGAAATAATACATTTTGAACATGTAAAAATTTGCACACATATCCAGTCATTTCTTTCATATTTTCTGTAATTTTTGCTTCACAAGTTTGCAATTGTCTAATCATCATTTCATAATCCCCACCTCTAAACGGCATGTAAACATTCAGATGGTTTTTTTTTGGCCAAGTGTGCACTTCCGAATAAAGCGGACCAAACCTCATGCCGAAAAGTTTGGTATTGTGAAACCAGGACCAAACATTCCCACCCAGTACCTTCTACTCATTTATTTTGGAAGGATTTGGACATGTTACACTTGACGGCAAACGGTGTCAGAAATGGATCTTTGTATTTTGTCTGATCTGTGAATGAGAGCGGAGGGAGTATTGTGTTGTGTTATATCACAGTCTCTGAGCGAAGTCTTGAATAACACTGTAAGGCACGCTCCGCTGACAGTGACTCATAAAGCTGAGAGCACACGAATCAGGGGAGAAATACAACATCTACAGGATGTTTAAATAGAACATAATAATATTTCATAATACAAGCCTCTCGTGTGCATTAGCACCTGCACCGGAGTCCAAGAAATCACCTCGTTACCATAGTAATGCCAGTATTAGAATAACATGGCAGTAAAACAGAAGAGGCGCATGTGTGTGTGTTTGTGTGTGTGCTGATATTGCACATTTACACACATCTACATGCAACATAAACATTTAGTTGTGTTGACAAGCGTAATTTTCTGTTTTTGTAAAGTATGAACGAACACTGAAAATCCTTTGAATGGAGAGAAAACACAATCTATGAGTGATTAAGAACACTCTAGATTATTCGTACAATGATAACTACAGCTTAAACCAATGCCATTGTTGAAACAGTAACACACTGTTTGCCAAAACTGTCATGGAAAGCAAAGAAAACAAAACAGCATCTTAAACAGTTTGTATGAAATCCCGTATTCATTTGTTACGATGTACGTTAGCAGCTGGCAGAAACTATATGGTAAAGTTTTGCGTGCATGGGTAAAACTGTCATGCTTTATTATTTAAATGGTGCTTTAAACTGCACTTAAAAAATTGTCCTGGTATTGGTATTTTGTCCTGTTTTCTAGTACAAATTTTTACATTGTTACAAAATCTTGTTAAATAAATAAATTAATAATAATAATAATAATAATAATAATACATACCTTTACTTAAAAACTTAAAATAAGAAAAAATGCCAATGGGACATGTTTTGATTTAAAAGAAAATTATTAGTTATTGTTACTACAGTCAAGCTGTGGTACTTGGTATTAGCCACAACTGTACTGGTAAAGAGAAAAGAAAATGACAGCATCTTAAAGTGTGTATAGGAGATCCCATATTCATTTCTTGTGATTTTGCTAGTATTTTGGCGCAAACTATAGTACTATGAAGTTTTGCACGAGTAGACACCTGTAAACAGGGTCATTCTTGTCATAAATATTGTAAAAATTAATGTCTTGATTATTGTTTGTCATGGGATGTTCATGTTGATGTTGATTTGCAGTGACCAAGCGATTTTATTTTCAATGACTGATGACTATTTCCAGCAAAGAGGGATTGTGATACATTTATTTTTACTTTTATATTAATAATGCGTTTAGCAAATGCTTTTATTCAAAGGAAAACAAAAGCAAGTCAACGAGCAAACAATGTTCATAGTATACAATGTCAGGTTTATTAGATTTTACCTAGACTTTTAACTAGATTTGGAAGCAAGCTAAAGAAGAGTAGAAAATATATTGGGAGGTTGAGAAAAGTTGAACTTTATGTAAATGAAGTAGTGATTTAATGATGTAATTCACCTTCTGTGAGATCCTGGAGCTGCAAATGCTTTTCCAGAATGAGGGTATTTAAGTTAATCTTTGAATCTAAAGAAAATCGATTCCTTGTCAATTTGATAATGCCATTTTATTTTTACTAGCATTACACTCCATTTGTGATTATACTATTATCCAGCAGTAGAAACGCCCACCATGACCAACAATATAGTTAGTGTTGATCTCCAGCTCTAAGAGCGGTGTTAGTGTGCTGTGATCTGTTGAGCTCTTAAAAGAGCCTGTACTACAGAGCTGTTATTATGAACTGGATCTTATTAGAGCAGATTCCACAGACTGATCCAATCATCCACCTCAGCTTCCAAAGACCCGGAGGGAGAGCATATGTATGTGTGTGTGTGTGTGTGTGTGTGTGTGTGTGTGGTAGCTTGTTCCTCCTTGTAACAATAGCAGAGGTGACTGGGCCTACAAGAGCACTGACAGCTTTACGACCCTTGTGCCAGAGCGAGGAAGAGAATTCTGGGAAAAGAGTTCTGGACTCAGTCCCAGACAAGCAGGTAGTTGGGTGTGTGTGTGTGTGTGAGGTTGGGCAGGTAGTGTTTCACACAAGCTTGTTTGAATTTACAGTACTGAAGAGCCTGAAGAATCCACATCAGGTCTTTCTTCAGTCGAGCAGCTCCAGGGATTGAAACACAGCCACTTTCATACCATAACGCTTCATTATTCAGCCCAAAAATGGCTTACTAAGATAGCAAGAGACTGAAAAACTGCCATCCAGACTTGTTTAATATGATACTTTAGGGCATTTCATTTGGTAATTAGACAAAACTCTGAGAGCAAATCGCAAGCATTTAATAGTAAATGACTTCAACTAAACATAACAACTAGATTCAACTAAATATTCCACTAAACCCTTAAATATCTTTCAAAGATTTAATGCCATAAACATCTCAAACTCAGTAATGCAATTGCTACTTCATTGGAAGCACTCCTAGGTTTTTCTGGCTTCCATTGTGCGCTGAAACTCACTCAGTCCAGACCTGAAACACGACAGCGACTTTGAGTGAACCGTTCAGGCCGAACTAGTCTCATCTTCAGTATGTTCACTGATCGTCTGATGCATTTTGCACTCAAAAAAGGAGGCTCTTATGAAAATCAGTTTTTGGGAGTCGAGGTTCACTGGTTTTTATTAACATCCTGGAAAACCAAGCTGTGTTTAAACTGTACAGTTTAATATTACACATGTTTTCATGAAGAACTAGTTACTGAATTTGTGAGGTTCATGACATTAATTTTGATTGAGGCATGATGTATGAGTGGCAAAACTAAATTTTGAGCAACACAGTGTCTCAAATGTCAAAAAGCAATTATTTCACAAAGAGAAAACAAAGTAGAATGCTTAATTGTGCTGCTCAAAATTTAGTATACTTTGTATCTCAACATTCTTAAATCAAGACATGAAGTCTTGTTTTAAATATTTCAAAAATTAATCAAATTAATTTGACTTTTTTTTTTTTTTTTTGTTTAAAGCATAAATTGACTTAATTTTTTTTAAAAGACTTTTATTTAGTTATTTAGCTTTTCAAGTTTTTATTTTATTTTTTTTTTTTTTCCAGTGTAAACTGCCTCTGAATACATTTCTGTATAAATAAGATTTAATGTAAAAAGGACTGCAATAAAATCCAGTCACTTCCAGTAGTCTGGTAACTTTGAAGCACAACTTTGTTTCATAAACTGATATAATCGTGAGCAAGGTTGCGTATCCATCAACTAATGCAATTTGAACAGGTGATTCTAGCAGCTCGTGTCATTTCTGCAGGCTTTGTGCGTCAGACAGTCATTGAACGGATCACAGGTGAACCACACGAGGCTGAGACGACATGAAAACCACTTTATTAATGACAGCAGATCAGTTTGGCCCTTCACCCCTGCTGGAGAGGGATTCTAATAATGAAGACAGTCGTACATGTTCCCAAAAGCACATTACAGAGAGGAAAAAGGGCATCTGAACATGTAGTATTAGCATGTCTTTAAAATGCATCTCTAGTAATGACTTTTGAAGGGATTTTGTTAAGGGAAAGGACACATCAAATCCCTTTCGTTTACACCTGTGTGCATTGCAATGCACTTATTATGGGATTAAATGAGACAGATGCTAATATCAGCTGTAAATGGGGTCACGCAGGTGTTAGTTAAATCCAGTGTTGGGGGGGAACGCACTACAAGTAATGCAAGTTATGTAATCAGATTACTTTTTTCAAGTACCTAGTAGAGTAACATGTTACTTTTTTCATTTATAGGAAACAAGATCTTTTTTTACTTTTTCAAATAAGTAACACCAGTTACATGATGTTACTGTAGTTCTAGACTAAATGTCAGCATGCATTTACTCGTCTCACCTGCACAAAGCAGATTTAGTATTTCTAAAAATGAATAAAAACAGTGGAACCAAACTCATATGATGCAAACCTAATATGCTAAATAGCACCAATATCCTTTATGCATTTAATCCCATTTTATTAACCAGTGTCTTTGCTGCTGTCCTGCAGTGATCAAATTCAACCATACTAATAAGCAAAATGACTTTAGTTAACATCACATTTGTGTTTCATTTCTGAAGAGTGGTGAACTTTCTTCTCCTGCGTCCTACTTTTCATGCTTTTCAGAAGGTCAGTACAGTCTTTACTCATTTCATTTTTGGTGTGAAAGTGCTTTTACATTTGCCAAAAATATAACTTTTTTGATATTAAAAACAAAGAAGCAAGCCCATCCCGGATGAGACAAAGTAACACAGCCTGTTACTTTCCATAACAAGTAACTAATGCAAAAAGTTACTTTTTTTAGGGAGTAATGCAACGTTGTAATGCATTACTTTTAAAAGTAACTTTCCTCAACACTGATCTGCAAGATCTGTGACTTTTAATGTTTTATTCACCGCCCAACCTTTATTAACCGGGGAACATTTAAGAGCAGAACTCCTCGAACGTACATGAAACGACGTGTTGAATAATACAGGAGATGCTAACGGGGAAGATTCTGCTAAAACAGTGTTAATTTCAAAGAACAGAGAGAATAACTGCGTCTTTTCTTGCTGCCGAGGAAATACGAGCGCTCTTATGTAATCGCATTTGGGTAAGAAGTGAATCGCCGTGAGTGTGTCGGATTGATGTTTTCTCCTGGAAATTGATTCTTTTCTGAGGTTAGGTTGAACATTCTTACCTCAAACGTCTGATTCTGAGCCGGGATAAAGAGATCAAACCGGCGTTACAGAACAATACAGACATCAGGAGCAATTTGCCGGAGCGAGGATAGCGATCTAACCTGCCTCTCTCGGCGCAGAGCGCTCCGCTCCGCACAGGTGACAGTTGATAGACTCGTAATCTGCATTTCAAAGGCGCTCGGAGCGCAGGAACACAAGAGCCGCTTAACTCCGGCACGCTTTCATAGCGCTCGACACTGATGCTCCGCAGATATTTATGAAATCCCTCCTCTGACATTATGCAATCACTTAAAAGACACGTTTCTAGGTGGAGAAGAAGGTGAGCGTTTTATTCTGACTGAACTTGCCACACACAGATTTGCTGTGATCCTTCTGTGTGTGACGAGGGTTTATTCTGGATGTGCGCGGATCCGTCTGCACCTGTAGTGCTGGAAAGAATTTGTTTAAACCTCAAGGAATCCTAGTAAGTGTTTACATTGTAGAAACCCTGTCAAACCGCCAGTTCTAGGGTCAGTTTGTGTCTTGAAACACTCAAAGGTCAGAAGGTCACCTTAAAAGATTTGACCTTTTAAGCTTCTTTTAGTGGATGTACTCTGGATCACTAGGTTACATTGCCTTTCAAAAGGTTGATTTTGTAAATACTTTTCATTCATCAAGAACATGTTAAATTGATCAAAAATGACACTAAAGATGTTTGTGTTCCAAAAGATTTCTATTTTAAATAAATGCTGTTCTTTTGAATCCTGAAAAATAAAATGTTTGCACAAAAATATTGGGCAGCACAGCTGTTTTCAAATATTTATTTATTTACGTTTATTAGAATGATTTCTGAAGAATCATTTGACACTAAAGACTGGAGTAATGATGCTGAAAATTTAGCTTTGATCATAGAAATAAATTAAATTTTAGTATATATTAACATACAAAACACTTATTTTAAATCGTAATATTATTACACATTTTTTCTGTTTTTACTGTATTTTTGTTCAAATAAATGCAGCCTTGGTGAGCAGACATTTAAATGTGGATGGTTCAGTTCAGAAGGAGTTGTTTTAACACTTTGCTTTCAATAAATGCTCTTCATGGACTGTAGAGGACGATTTGAGTTCTGAAAGTTACAGTATGTTTACATTGTGCAATGAACTCTGATCTCAAAAGATTTGATTCCTCCCCATTTGACTCCTTTGAATCAGCCCAGCTCGTAGAGTTTGCACCGAGCGACTGGTTGTTTTACCGCAGGAAGGCAGGTGATGTATGCATTCGGGAGTGATTTTGCTCTGGGGATTTCACTTTACTGGCGTGTGTAAATGTTCTGCACTGATGTTTCTAATTAGAGACGAGTCCAAACGGGGTTCTCTGCCCTCATGCCTAAAATAAGCACAGGCCTTTCTGAACGCCGCCGTCTGCTCCTGCTGAGGTTTCAGCAGGCAGTAATTCAGAGGTGATGTGAGAAATTATATTTTATGAGGCAGGAGGTCACAGCAGCCAAACGCGCAGCTAACTGGGACCACCGACAAACACACACGTTTACACACTTTCCACTCTTCTATCACACACTCTTTAGGGCTCCACTGGGGAGATGTTTAGTGTGAGCGGCTCCCGTCCAGAAAACTATCCAAATGCAAGCGTATTTTAGTGGTATAGCTCACACTGTTATTCATTGGGGATGGACATGATGCTGAATTCTGAAATTTTTTAACATGCCTATGGAGACAGTAAATGAGAAAATCACTTCTGAAATGCTGCCAAAAAAATGGGTGTTGCTATTATTCTGTTTAAGATGTTTTTACAATTTACTTTGAAAAAGGTGGTTTGGATGGACTGGGAAGGTTTGCATTGTAAAAAGTTACAATTAACATCAAATGAAATCTTGTTTTCTATGATTTGAATGCTTTAATGTTAACACAGTTAACACATACAATCCTCTTCAATAGTGACATTAAAACATATTTTAGTCTTAATATTAATAAATGTGCATTGTGCACAATTAGAACTCCAAATAAAGTTTAATTAAAATTTTTGTATCAGTAAATCTCGAGCGATATGTCAGTAAATATTGAGCAATACGTAGTATAGAAAAAATGCATTTTAAGTCTATTACTTTTTTTTTTACTAGGGTTTCTAGTAGATTTTGCAACTTAATACAAAGAAATGGCAAGTAACACATTTAATTAAATGTGAAATTTTAAAGTAGTATTAAAGACTAAAATAGTATTTTCTTGTCAAACATATTCCAGTAGTCTTTGTTTTGTTTACAACATAGATTTTTTATTGTTATATTTCTTAAGCTAAAACGGTTCAAAAAAAAAAAAAAAAAAAATAATAATAATAATAACAATAACTATAATAATAACAATAATAATAATAAATAATAAATAATAATACTTATTACCTGAAATATTAAAAAAAAACTTATTTCAGCTAGCTGTCAAAACCATCATTTCTCATTTTCATTTAGATTTATTAAGTTTAGTTTATTTTAGGTGATGTATTAAAAGAACTAAAACTGAAATAAAAAATAATTAAAACTATATATTTGCCATTTAAAAATCACTAACTAATAAGAATTACAAAAACACAAGATTACTAAAACGTTCACTAAAATTCAGGTTAACTGAAAAATACAAAAAAGAAGAATTGAAATATATACAAAAAAACCCCTCAGTCTCAATAATAATAAAATTCTAGAAAACAATTCTGTTAAAATACTAACAATAAAGATCAAAGGAAAGCTGTGATGGATGTGTGTTAAAATGCCTTCGGAGACAATAAATGTGAAAGTCACTTCTGAAAATCCACCAAAAAAAAAAAAAAAGGCATCACTGTTAGGACCTCTAAGTTTCAATAAATAGTCGTGTGTGTCTATTTGCAACAGTGCAGGTACAAAGGAAAGCAGAGAGGAAAGTGTGTGTGTTATAGAAAGTCAAAGTTTGCGTCTGAAGAGTGCATTCCCCGTGTCCTCAGCGGTCTGTGCTGTGTTTTGGGAGTGAAGTTCATTTCTTTGCTGGAGTTTGAAGGTACTGAGTTTATCTGTGACCTACAGCTGGTGTCCTCGATGGCCAAACACTAACTCCACAGAAAGCTGAGCGCTCAGATCCCCTCATGGACCCTGAAGAAGCGCTGGGCCGTCTGGAGCGCTGGTGACAAACGTCCTTCTTCCCCCACAGGCCTGTCAGCGGCTCTAAAACTCCTGTCTGCTTCTGCCGTCAGACAGCGAACGACCTTATTAAGCACACAGACTAGTTAACCTTCACTAAATCAGGGATTAATTTAGTGTTTTGTCATTTTAATACTGTAGAAATTGCGTCTGCAGGAAGTTAGGAGTTATTAAAAGAACCTTTTTTGTATATGAATGTCTATTTATAATATATAAATATTATAATTATGTATTTATTTATTTTGATTTTGTTCAAAAGTTTGGGGGTTTTCACAAAAATATTGTGCAGCACAACTGTTTTCAACATTGCTAATAATCAGAAATGATGATGAGTAATGATGGAGTAATGATGATGAAAATTCAACTTTGATCACAGAAAGAAAGAAATTTCATTTTAACGGATATTTAAAATTGTAATAATATATCACAATATGACTGTTTTTCATATATTTTTAAGTAAATTTAAAAAATGCAAACTATTGTGAAAATAAAATCTCTTCCAGCACCTTTACTTCAGTGCTGTGGTTTAGTACTTGTGTCTGATGTGTTTATTGTTAAGAATGCGACGTCAGTGCGTTCACACAGTGTGACTCAACTCTGACCACACATCAAATCAAGCACACTAGTTAAAGACACCATGTGACATCGGCATAATGGACGATCGCCGTCTCTGCTGGATGGGGTTCAGCTTGCGCTCATGTCCGTTAAATGTGATCTTTCCGCACACGCGGCTCTAATGCGCGTTACTTAAGGTGTGTTTCTCACGGGCGCACGGATCTTTAATAATGTCGACTTTAGTTGAATCTGACAGCTGAGGGTGAGAGTACTGTTCGTTAAACCGCGCTTCTCTGTCGGTGTAATCGCAGGGGTCAAAGGTCGCGGTGAGACCGTATAAGGATTGGTTCTGATGAATCACCTACAGGTTTGTTTTAACCAGTGAACTGAGACTCTGATCTCTTTAGCATGGAGAGCTGGAGTCAGTGTGTGTGTTTAGAGGAGCATGAGGAGATAATGAGACGTCCTCCTCTCGCCTCACCTGAAATACAAACCAGCCTTGTGTGAGAGAGATAAAGAGAGTGTCAGTGTCTCTGTGTGTGTGTGTCTCAGACAGGATGTAAAGTATTAAACCACCTGCCTCGCTTGGCAAAATTTTGTCGCATGACAGAAAGGAACAGGTTCACAGGTATAAACAATCACACACACGCACACTGAGCACAACAGGTGCTGAAGTTCATGTTTCAACATTACATTCATTTTTCCTGTTCTTTCCACACTGAAGATCTCTCTCTCTCTCTCTATCTTTCTCCAGTAGTCATAAATGTGTACAGTGTTGGGGAAAGGTACTTTTAAAAGTAACGCATTACAGTGTTGCTTTACTCTACAAAAGGTAACTAACTGTGTTAGTTACTTTTTCTGGAAAAAATATATTGAGTTACTTTTGTGTTACTTTTTGTCATTTGAGCTAGGCTTGTTTATTTGTTTTTTTAATAACAAAAAACCCAAAAGTTACATTTTTAGCAACTGTAAAGGCCATTTCACACCAAAAGTGAAATTAATAAGCCTCAGGCTGAAGGAAATGCCTCTGCGCTCACTCACAATTTCTGTCAACACAGGGATAGGAGAGCTGTCAGTCAATAAATGGGGAAACAAAGTAATTCAGCTATTTTGTTGTAAATTTAATAGTAATGCATTGAAAACGTAATCTGATTACATAACTCAAAACCAAAGAAGAGCATTATGAGAACATTAGGGTAATGTTCTCCAATCTTAAATCTTAAACATTCTCTTACACAAAGAAAACTTTTTTTTTTTTTATGCTAAGCATTTTGGGGAAACGTTCTGAGAATCAGAAACTAACAAAACTAATACAGTTAGTTATTTTTTTTTTCATATTGTAGCATACATTTGTGCATAACTGATTATTGAAAAAGAAACAAATCTAAGGTGTGACTTGGTTCTGTTTACTGGTTTTTGATTGGATGTTTAGGGTGTGGGCGTGGCACTCAAAATGTAGGCGGGGCTGAATGCGAGTTTGTGATGAATTTGTAAGAAATGGGCGAAGTAAATGATTGGAGAGGCCCTACATATGTCACCAGAGAAGTCTGTTGTTTCACTGGAAGATCCAATTATGACATTTCAATAAAAAAAAATTAAATCAATAAGCATTTAGAAAGTAGGCGGAAATATTTTTATGCCAACTTTAGGACAGGATATTAAAATAAAAGCATCCTAATTATTCAAATGGATTACAACCCAGTTCATACAACCCAGCTTTTCTTTTAATATGTAGCTGCAAATCCCTACTGTACATTAAGTCCAGTTTGATTTGATCTTCCACTCAGATGTACAGTAGCAGGAACTCAGCCAATCACATCGCAGCTCTGCAGAATAATGAATAAATCAGCACTCAGAGCCTGAGGAGGGTGAGGTTGGCAGGGGGCGAGTCATGTGACATTCAGCTCAGACCAATGAAAACACTTTACACAGTGACACGGTTTTAGAGATCCTGCATCTGTTCCTGCTCACTCCTGTCTGTCTGTCTCTCTGACTGTATCTGTCCTGCATTCACTGCCAAATCTCACACAACCCTCTGTCTGTCTCTCACATGTGAATGTGTTTATCTACTCATATGGCAACATACCATAGACTTGTATTGTTTTTATATAATGCTAATAATGTATATTACAGCCTGAACAAAACAACCACCTAAAGAAAAAAATATAAGGATACTCAGATTTACATACTTGCATAATTGTTGGTAAATTTTTACTGTTTTATGTGTCAAAGAAATCTGTTATTTTATATTTTATTTTATTTAGCGATCTTAATTTATTTTACTGTAAATGCTAAATGGAAACAGCAAGGATCTTTCAAAAGTGGTTCAGATGGATCAAATCCAAACACACTGTGACATTCTGGCCAATTACAGAGAGGGAGAGAGAGGGAGGGAGAGAAAGGGAGGTTAAACTAGCTCAAGGGTTTAGTTGAACTCCACTGAGCAGTAAACACACTTTCACATGCTGCTCAATATGACATCCAGTGACTGATGGTTCCTTTTTTTTCAGTTTTTCCTCTTTAATAATCATGTGCAAATACAGATATTCCCACAATGCAGGTGTGAAATGAACGAGTATTAACTTCTGCCGCTCTCCACTCCTTCACTTGTAAAAGACATTTCAGCAAAACGCAAGGCCTCTGTTTTCTGACTGGTCAAACGACAACATCTTGCGCTCAGAATAAACTGATAAAATGATATAAATATTCCAGTTATCAGAACTGACACAGAATTAAGGTTTCACAGCCTGATGCCATAAGAAAAAAGTTTCCTTTATGGTTTAGCATTGTTAAGAACGTTGTAGAAAGTGGTCTTTAAAAACCTAAACCAAAACACTAGTGTTATTTTAAAATTATTTATATACAGTTATAGTTTATATTATTGTTTTGAAATTAGGTTTTATATCAGTAGTTAAACTTTTAGTAATTTTTTTTTTTGCTGCTGCTGCTGATGATGATTTGGTTTTATTTCTGATTTAGTTTTATTGCCAGTTAATTCATTTTAGTTAATTTTTGTTTCGTTTAAATTTCTATTAAATAATTTGATAATTATTAAATATTTATATTAATATTTTAAGTTAATGTTTTATTTAAGGTTTGTTTTAATTAACCAAAAAGTTTGTAAAACTTTTTTTTCTCCCAAAGAAGTGTCGAGCTGCAGCTCAAGAAACCTAAACGGACAGAAATGACTCTTGATAAGAAGAGGGGCTTTTGAAGAAGAAGCTTGATTTTTGAATGTGCTTTGATAGAGACAGGTGTGACTTTCTCAGGATGCACACTTTATTGAATTTCTCATGCAATGATAAAAATGTTTGCTGGAGCTGCAAAGAGGAAACATTTGTGTGTGTGAGAAAGAGAGAGTCATAGGTAAAATTCAATAGAGCAGCCGATAACAGCTCATCTCTGCCCTATAATACTCTCTCTCTCTCTCTCTCTCTCTCTCTCGTGGATGAGTGTGGACAATAGTCTCAGCAGTGGCCCCTGATTGCCTCTTTTCACATGTTAATGAGCATCTCTGCGTTCCTCCTCTTTCTCAAATCTCCACAAATTATACAGCAAACACAGAAAAGGAAAATCCTACGGCTTTTTTCTCCTTTTTTTATTCAACAAACTGACATGTAAATGCGAGTGTAAGTGTTGTCCTCGCCGCTCTGATCGGCAGCTAATTGTAGCCGTCAATTGTGTAAGATGCTCTTTTACTTCAACACAAACCCAGATCAAACACAATCAACTCTCCTGCCTGGTTAAGAGAGAGAGAGAGGGTGATGTTCGTTGTCACGGTGATGACTGCGTTTATTCGCGTCGCACGTTTGAATATAAATATTTGTTGATTTGCTCATTTTGCGTCTCGCTGAGATCTGAACGCTGTCGAGGATCTTAAATGATTGCGTTTTGAAGTGCTGCTGTCTGTCGAACGTGACAGAAAAGACAGACAGACAGACAGCCACCTGAGGCTGCAAATATCCACGAGAATATTCACAATTCAACACTCAAGTATTTTATTGCTTTTATTTTTTTATGCAAATATATGAAGTGGCGTCCAATAGGTTTCATGTTGTGTGTATTTTTGAATGACTGGTGAGAAACTGACCAATCAGCATCCGGGAGCGGAATGATCTGTTTTGTAATGCACTTTAATTGTCTGTTGTGCTGTTTATTTATCACATATTATGACATTTGACATTGCATTTGATAGTGAATGATCTGTCTCGTTTGATACAGAGCCGTATGCTCTTCCTCACAGCAGATTTTAAAATAGAAACTGGAAAATGTGAAGAATCACTCACTCACACAAGTACACAAACACGTACCGCGTCTCTTATCCGGCGGCCCGGCGTACTTCCACAAGAGGGCCGAATCCTGCAGGAGAAAGTCACGTTTTATTTCATAGGATAAATTCAATTTCACACCCCTGCGAAGTTTATACAGCACATAGCAGCAGATTTTTACAAGATTCATATGCAAATGTGTGTCGAGATTAGAGATACAACAATTATTCCAGTTCGTGATAAATTATTCATTTAACAACCGTCAATTATTAATTCCACAGAAACAATAAGCCATGTTTCTGTAGGCAGAGTTTCCTATTTTAACGGACCTTTACCTTTTTCTCTCTCACTCTCTCTGTGAACTCTGTCAGAATGAATCGTAAATGTTTTCCATTTTCTTCTCAGTCTCAGAAAGCCAGAGCATCAAAATAGTTAAAAATATGTCGTCGCACTGCTACTTTTACCTCACTGGAGACCTGACCTCTTTACCGAGAGACGCTCGGAATCGTCGCTCTCTTTGCCGAGCGTTTCTCGTTTGATGTGTGCAAATGAAGAGAGTCGGCTAATAATCAGATCATTGGTGTTCAGAGTCCTTCCTCTGCACAGAACAAGTGCTACATGTGAAAATCAATAGCTATTTGATGCATACGGCATTTGTAGCTGCGCAGTCAGAAGCCCAGCGTGCTGTTACATACAGTAGACCGAAGCCGTATGAGCGTAGGAGCCTGCGGCTACAGCACAACAACTCGTTTCGTATGTTTGAGAGACTTTGAAATCACTCTCTTCGCTAACTCTGCACTATAATTGTCCATCAGTCTGCTGCGTTTCTCTTTTCTTGTCTTTTGTCTGCGTGTGAGATACGCTCACCCTGTACAGCTGTCATTCACATTAAAATGCGCCTGTGAATGGAACAGGTTTGTTGGGTAAATGCATAATTAATAAGTACAGATGAGAAATCGCTGCCGCATGTAATGCATGTGCATGCATGCTGTATTTGCACAGAGGTGGATCTGCGAACAGTCGGACAGGCTTTTTGGCTGGCGGTGTACACGCACACATGAAGATGTGATAATTATGCTAATGAAATACACGCCTGTAACTCTGGTACTGTTGTGTGCGGCGCAGTGCGGTTTATAATGACTACGAAAATTAACTAGCAACACAGGACAGGGACCCCAGCAGTTCATACAGGAAAATGACACGTATACTGATAAAGGAAAAAATAAATTAAAACATTTTTTAACAACAAAAGCATACTGAAAAAAAATAGTGTAGAATCCATTTTTACTCTGCTAGTAAAATTCACAAGTAATTAGAAAGAAACTGCAAATAATGCATTGAATTAAATGTGAAATCTCAAAGTAGAAAGACTGAAGTAGGATTTTCTCGTAAAACGTGCTGCAGTAACTTTTTTTTTTTTAACAGTGCATGTATTTTTTCTTCACAACAATTCATGCTACAAAAAACTGATGCAGTTAATTTTAGACCTTTTTACAAATGCATAATCACATAATCAGTTTTCATATATCCTTATCGTTGCTCATGTTTGCAGGGATTTGCTTGCATGATGCATTTTTAATTTGCAATTTTAAGTACATTACAATTATAAGTTATAATGCACCGCTGGGAATGACTGTTGAGAGAAAAGCCCCCAAAAATCCTTTGGTAGCAAAATGTTTTGGAGCTGAATGTGTGACAGGTCAGAAATGAAGGAGAGGGTGTAACGGGAGCGAGCGCAGAGAGGGGGCGTCTGTCTCCTCCATTAAATGAACACATTCATGAACCCAGAGGGTCGCTGGATGAGCGTTTGCCTGTCTCACACAATATTAAACGACGTGTAAAATACTTGCAAATAAACAGACAGAAAAAAACAACAACAGATAGGTAGATAGATAGACAGACAGATAGATAGATTTGGAAAAAAAACATGCTTAAGTATTGACATGCAAATAAGCTGATTATATTTTTAGTAAAAAATATTGTTTAATATGACTGAATCAACCTGACTATATCAGTGGAAATCAAATCAAGTAAAAAATCACAGACTAAGTGATTAATTATTTTCTGACTGATTTGTGTCACTCACCCTACAGGGATACAGCAGCTCTGGATGATTCAGACAGTGTCAGAGACAAACCAAGCGTGCAACCTCACTATTTAAACAAATATAGAATATAACAATTGTAATGTTATAATATAGATGCACATAATAATAATAATAATAATAATAATTATTATTATTATTATTATTATTATTAAATTGTATTTTTTATTTTTAAATAAAAAAACATACCTGATTGCTTATAGATTGTAGGAGTCAGAGGTGCATGTGATGCTGAACAAAAGCATCAATCAGTGCAGATGCCAGTAGACTGATGTCTTCATTATGCTCACAAATACTGAAAGAACAGAAACTCTATTCACATAAAGCGGTGTCGCCCTCTGAAGACTTCAGCACTAAAGCGTAAAACACAGTAGAAGACAAATAACAATAACGGTGAAAGAATGCAGAGACAGAAAGAGAGAGAGAGGGGGAGAGAAAGCTCATTCACGCCCTTAAATGTGTCGGAATTCCTCTGAAATGTCGTCGACGAAGCATTTCATTCTTTCATTTTGGATTGAGAAATGTGAAAAAAAAATAATATAAAATGTCCCAAAAACCTCATTACGATGCATTGACCGCTTTAGGGTTTTAAAAATCCTCGAATAAGCGTTCTTACCTGTATACCTGCAGACTCACCTGTCACAGGAGAGCGCGCGCCCGCCACGAACCTGCGCGCGCTTCCCGCGTCTCCTCTGACAGAACTCTTTTCCTCATCAAATTCAGCGGTTCTCCTCATCAGATTCGTCTTTTTTTTGTTTCACCCTCCTTTATTTCTCCTACAATCGCGTTTGTCGCCCGCGCTGAGGAGAGGGAGCGTAAACGTGCCCGAACTTTCTTCAAACGTTATTCGTGTCTTCGCTATAAAGGTGCCTGATGCTCTGTGTGTGTGTGTGTGCGCGCGCTCTCATAAAACACACACGTTTGGCTCTATTATCCCTCCCTGTGCTGATAGGTGGCGTGTGTTTCTCTCTCTCTCGAAAAGAAAGGAGGAAAACAGTGTCATTCGAGGCGTGTGAGCGCGTCAGTCCGAGCGCAGGTTTGAGTCCTGGAGTGTGTGAGAGGATCAGTCAGGAATAACGCGCCTCTGTTTCTCAGGCTTTATTCTGGACCCAGACACTATAACACACACAACACACACTCCTGCAGCCGAGACCACAAGGTAAGACACACTCTTTTACCTTCGCGTTATCTTTAAAATAGTCTTAATGCGAAATAAAGCCGCTTTAATGTTGATGGATACGAGATGCTCTCAGTTAAAGTCAAACGCGAAGGTGTGTGTATTTTTCTCTTACCTTTGCGTTCACCTGTGCAGGTGCGCTGAGCGACTGGACGAACTTATTTGAAACTGACGTTTGATTCTAAAAAAAGAAACCAATGCTTGGCATTGGGTCCATTAACCATTTTTTAACGCAAACTATTTTTTTCTTTCCGTAATGTTGCAATTCCGCGAGATCAGTGAGAGAGAAAATCATGTCACATCGCTACAAATTAATCTGTAAATGCGTCGATTTTATTGAGCCTTTTTAACAAACACAATTTTAACATGCAGTCACAAAAATATGTAGTTCGTGTTAAGTAAATGTAAATGCTAAATAAAAATATGTATGCAATTTTTAAATATTTGATTCATTAATGATAATGCTGTTTTATCTTCTCGCAATGTCATTATCCAACACTGCGTATTTATTCAAGCATACTGTTATTATCATTACAGAGGGATATTATATAGGTCCGATTTTTTTTTTTTTTCAAAGTTTTCAACTACTGCGTCTTCGCTAATACTTGAAGCAAGAGCTCAAACACTCAGAAAGTCAAGGAAAAAGCAATAGATCTCTAATACACGTGGGGTTAATTCAGATAATATATGATTTAAATCTTAATGATACCCAATGCATTAACCAGTGCTCTTATTTTATTTCACATTTATGTCTAAAGCAGACCACAGAAAATGTCCCTGATCTAGTTAGAAGCTCAGCACTAAATAAATCAGACAAATAAAAACACTCAGCTGTTAAAGTAAAAGTGTCTTTATATACATAAAACGTGTCAAATATAAATCCAGCCTCTGACTTTTGAGACGAGCTATTATTTCGCTTTTTGTATTTAAATCAGAGGACTCACGTAAAACCTTGAATTGCTTATGTTTAGCTGTCCATAAGTCATAATGCATGCGTCTTCCAGTCTTCGGTGATCAGATGCATGGACATCGAATGATCTGAGAGCCTCTCAGCAGTCTCATTCACTCATGTGCCCGTGTGTTTCTGTGTCTTTCTGTTCGTGTGCTCGGGCTGATGGGCTGCCAGAGGGAGCGGTTCACCCTGCTGCTGCTGTGTTTGCTCGGGTCTGAGTCCATGCAAACTGCCATCTGATCCACGTTTATCAATGCGGGAGCTGATCATGGCGGATGGCCCCCGGTGTAAGAGGCGAAAACAAGCCAACCCGCGGAGGAAAAACGGTAAGAGCGGCTTGGGAAAGTGTCCTGGCGCGGTGCGTAAACGGACGCGTTACGCGGGACGCAGAGAGATGAGACCGGACAGATCAGAGAGTCCAGATGGGAGTAGTACGTTTAAAAGAGCACAAGTAGAAATCGGACTAAACAGGCGTGATGTAAATAAGGGCCATGTAGCGGGGCTTTTTCTCTCTGTATTTTCGCGCAAGTTTGGAAATGAAAGTTTGTGCGTAATTCTCAGGAGCGTTAAACGCGCTCTGAACACGTTAGATGCCTGTGGATTCTGTACACTTGTATTTCGTTTGTTTAGCAAGCTGCTGACCGTCCAGAGACACCGATTGGACAGTCTCAGTGCATTATTTTCATTCATTCTCAGATGCATGAATTAGAGGTACTCGTGCTGCTTGTGTTTTTGTGTGGAGTGTGTGTGGAGCTCCGTTAGTCGCAGTCAGTGTCACACAAGTGCCTGGTAAACACAGTTTTGCATTAATGCAGCACGCATGCTGATTGTGAGAAACAGAAGAGTTGATTTTATAAACTTGTGTTGCTTTCAGGGATGTTTTCTAACAGTGTGTTGTTTTTGAGGGTAGCTGTTTGGGCGTTTTACACATGCATAAACACTATAGTGCTTTATATAAACTAAACACACCAACCGATAGATTAGGCTGCATTTGAAATTGTGCGTGAGTGTTTGGTTTGTTGGTTCGGACGCCGCGCTGCACGTTTGAGATTTTAATTCTTCTGCTTCACGAGGATTAAACGCTGCGATCAGTCCAGTTCCATCTTCCTCTTTGCTTTATGAAATGTTTCATATTGATCCGTTAAAAATCAATACGTACGAGTACGAGAGTCTTTTCACCCTCACGAGTGTCTTCAAGCACTAAAGTTTAAAAAGCGTAATTCTGTCGTCCCACTTTTTTGAACAGAGACCTCTGCGTATGCAGTGAGTAAATATGCATTTCATAAAATATAATGTAATACCATCTTACGGTCCATGCATATGCGTTTGTGTTTTTAATACAGCATGTGAGTGATTTGCATAAAAATAACGGTACTGAAATATTCATATGTAATGCCCAGTTTTGTGTTTATTATTTGTGGAGCTTGTGAACGCGTACAAGGGTGCATGGTAATACTAAAATTAATTGTTTAGGTAGAAATAAAAATGCACCAGTGAAAAAAAATGCGTCTTGATATGAAGTGACAGTCGTTTTAAAATGAGGACACAGATGAAATATTCAGTGATGCTGGAAGACTCTAGATTTGAGCTCAGAGAAATATGAAGGGAGAAACGTGTATGTTCTCACACACCTGCTGGATTCAGCGTGTCCAGGTGAACTCAGGTGTGCACCGTAGGACGTTTTGCATAGATAACTGCTTTAAAAATGTATTCAAGCTTCCATATTTTTTTGCATGCTCCCATATTAAAAAAATAATCAAGCAGAGCAAATTCAGCAAGTGTAGTGTTGAGTTTTGCATGATGGTAAACGTACTGTATTTTCTGTGGGAAAGGAAACTTTTTGTTCAGTCGGATTAATTGCAAACATCTTGCCTCAGCTCTCTGATGAGCTAAAAGCCAAACTGTAGAGGGAATCTGATGTGTGAAGAGCATGTCAGAGTTTGGCCGCTGGAATCGCAGAGGAGAACGCTGCTGTCTCCGGCTCTTTCTCCTGTGGTAAAGTTCAGTCCAGCTGCGACGCTTTTGCTGTCTGCGAATGTTCAGTGCAGTCAGTCAGAGCTGCTTGTGACTGTTTATTTTGCGTACTCTGTTTTTACAAAATATTTGCGCTGCACGAGCAGCAGTTTTCACGCGAGCACATCTGATGTCAGGGGTCACGCGGAAAGCCTTTTCTGTTTGTCGTGCCTGCATGTACGGGAAGTCTTTCACAAATTCAGTGCTCTGAAATTACAGGAAGAGCCCACTTCCTCCCGAGCAGTTGACGGCCGTGGGGTGTCCTAAGATGCATATTTTCACACGTTTCCTGCAGCACAAAGACGTGCTCCTCGTGGTGCATTCAGCCAGCGACGCTCCCGCTCGGACAGATTGATTACATCATTTCAGGTTTGGAAAAGCTCCTGCGTGGCGTGAGGAGAAGTCTCTGTGTTTGATTATGGCAGCTGAGCCGTCGTCGCTGAATTAGGAGGGGGCGATTCTTTCGCTTGGGCTCTTTCATCCCCAACAATGGCAGATTCCGCCCCGTCTAAACTGTTTCTGCGCCCCCATTATGCTGCGCGGCTCCCTCGCCGCACGGCCCCTCCTCTGCCTCCTGTGTTTGGGAGGAGCGGGGCCGCTCACAGCTGATTGTCAGCTCTAATACGTGTCATTTACATGTGCGTAAGGTGAACCGAGCGTGAGCGTGCACCTTCGGTCCCCCCGTGCGGAGAGAAACTCTCGAGTTTCTCAGACTTTGTTAGCGCCGCGACGAGCTGAGAGAGTTTTAGAGGATGAGGAGAATGGCGGGGCTCTTCATCTCTCGCGTTCTCTGATCTCCTGCGAGTTCACACGGCATTTCTGAGCTCGCTTTTGGACTCTCGTGTGTGTGATTTGTACTTGATTATATTATCTATGCTCTTTATATGTTGTGTTGTGGGTTAGTAATTGAAGAGTTGTCTGGGTAAAAAAACACCAGTTTTTGCTTTTAATAATTTTTATTTTCAGAGCAGCGTCAGTTGCGGTGCATTGGTCTGCCTCTATGATTTCAAATTTTTGTTTTTTTTTTGGGCGAGATTATTTTAGCAATTGATTAATTGCAGCAATGTCTTCAGTGCATGCATGGATGTTTCTCCTGGCAAGCATACATCGAGGAATATTTGCAACATTTTAAGTGTCATTTTTTTTTAAAAGTAGATAACAATATTCCGACAATTCAGAATGAACAAACTTTCACATAGAGATAAAATCCTTAAGTAATGTAATAAATACATCCTTAATAAATAATAACCTTAAATAAAAACACTTACACATTTTAGCCACTTTACTTAGCTTACATTTAGCTCAAATGTAATTTTTTTCTTGCAACCCCAATGATGCAAAATGTGCTTGCAGATCTCCGCACAGCTGAAGTGCCTGCCAATCAAAAACATACACATGCTCCGCCCCTTGTGTTTGTTTATTGAATATTCTATCTAATTTGATAATGCTGTCTTCCACAAATACAATCTCTCTGCTCCGTTTAACAGGTTTTAAATCCATTCAACAAGAACTCCACATATTTTTCCACAAGAAAATGTAAAAAAAACCCCACAGATTCTAAATGCATGGGTTTAATTCATGTCAGACTAATTATTTAATACGGCTACATTAAGATATGCCTTTGAAAGTCATTTTTGAGGGTCTTTTCAGCTCCTCGAGGTGACGAATTCACAATTTCACTTTGCACTGCTCCCAGTTGTATTTTATCGTTGTGTTTCTTTTGCGATCTCGTCTCTGAAGATATTTTGGCCTATCGGAGGGTGGGGGAGTCAGACCCCCCCTCGACCCAGAGCTCTGTGGAAATGCCTTAGGTGTGACTTCACTTTCACTCACATCACCGCTGACCCGACTGCCTTTCATATCACATCCACCGCGTCTCCACCGGTAAACATCCCCCGAGGGCCGAACAAAGAACACGGCCCTTTCTCCTTAATCACAACCCAGCCCTCTCTCTCTCTCTCTCTCTCTCTCTCTCTCTCTCTCTCTCTCTGCCAGCACGCAGCATTTGCATTCAGCTTCAGAAAGGCGCGCATGAAAAGGGGGAAGAGCGACAGAAGAGAAAAAAACAGAGAATAAAGGCAGAAGAGGGTGGGTGTCGAGAGCAAAATAACTGAGGTGTTTGTGAATGTTTGTTGGGCCTCCCCTGGTTACGGCCCTTATATAGATCCACACACACACGCACAGATAGTGTTACGCAGCGGCATGTTCGCTCTATTCATGGCTGCACACTTTCACACTTAAGAGAAAATCATCTGTGTGAGGCACGGCTGCTTTAAGACGCAAGAATAGTTTGGAACAGGTGTGTGTGTGTTTAGATAATTTAATGCGTTTGTATTTATCTTTTTTTATATTTAAAGCGTGTAGTTTTTGGCATGATCTTTGGCTTAGCAAGCGTGGAAAAATCGCACTGTAGACTTCCACTGTAAGTGCATTTGTCAAGGCATTTTATGTTTGTTTCTACAGCTGGATTTCACATGTGCAGTCCATCGAGCTTCACTTATTGAGCTTGGGAGATTTCTTTAATAAATGACTGATGATAAATAAATAACAAAAAAAACAAAAATAAACAAAAATATTATTAAATATTACTATTATATTATTATTAAATGCTATTTTAGATAAAATTATATTTATATATACAAATTACATTAAAAATGATATAATGAAATTAAGTTTTAGATTTTTGTATTTACTTTTAGATTTTGTTATTTTTATGTTATTGTATATGCTTTTACAGCTTAAACAGAACTGACTCAGAATTGACATTTCTCTAATAGTTCCACTCTAGCTGGACAGCTGTTTTTCTAAATATAAATCTTTTTGAAAAACACAGCCATGAGGAGGATGCATCCTCTTTTGCACACACTGAAGGGTGTTTATCTATATTCGAGCAGCTTATTTTGCTCTCTATATACTCTCAGTCTGAGCGTGTAAAGGGACGGCAGAGAGCAGCTCCACCTCTGAAGGCATCATGTGACGGGAATTCCACAAACTCTTTTCTCCTTCAGAACTTCAGCCGAGAGATTATCAGCCTGCTGGATTTATCCCGACTTACCTCAGCAAACACCTTTGGACACCGTGAGAGAGAGTTAGTTCTCTAAAGCAGTTTGCTAAAACTTTACCGTCTGCTGACAGAGCGTCGTGCTCGCAACACTAGCGTCACTGGTTTGATTCTGTGTGTCCACATAAAAAGAATGGCTTACATGCAGGATACTTAAGAAAAAGATTTTTTTGTTGTTGTTGAAAACAACTATTAATGAATATTAATCTCATTTGTGATTTTTCGTTCCTGATGGTGAGCATATATGTTAGATTTTCTCTCCAGCTGTGAAGTGAATGTGGATAGCAGCTCAGATTATTTGATCTTTGTCCTGGCAAATCTTAACACAATTGTAGACATCGTTGAGGTCTTTCCTCTATGTAGTTTTCTCTACATGTAATCACTTTTGCATATTAAATAAATCAAATTGGTGATTTTTCTTGCTTTGTAGTCAGATGTAAATGCTGAAACTGTACTCATTCTGGAGGATGTGATGTTGTTGATCTGTTTAGATCAGCTCTTGAGGCATATAACCTGCATTCCTCGTCAGTCAAATCCTCACGTTTAGCCTCTGTAACACACTAACAGCATATAGATTGTATGTCTGTGTCTCACAGCTCTGAGAGGAGGAAGGCTTTTGACTGTGCTGATCAGGAGGTGTTTGTTTAATGTCCAGTGTGTGTTGAAGTAACATGACTTCATAGTTCACGTGCTTATTTTGTAGTGTTGCTGGTTTAATGTGAGGAAGATTGCATGTCACCTCACAAATTTTGGAGAAAACCAAAACATGCATCTAAAATGAAGCTGTGGATGTCTTTGATTTGAATCGTTCACATCACTGTGGGTCAGACTGTTACATCATGTAATTTTACAGTTAAACTTAACTGTAACTAATAAACTTACCAGCCAACTGGCAAGTAATCGACGTTTTATGTACTCACCAAAGCCAGCTTTTACTTGCAATTAACACAGTGAGTGTTCATTTTGGACCCTGGACAACACTGTACCCTACACACAAATGTCATACGAAGGTTGCTGTCCGACCATCTGCACTTAAACATCGGTCCGGTCGGCCGTGTGATTACGTGCGATTCGCGTTTTCGGAATCGCAGGCCGCAGCGCTCTTCATGCGTCAAACTAGAAGCTTCTGGAGAAATATCACGGCTCATTTCAGATCTCAGACACGATTCATTTCCCATTGTCTCTGTTTGTGCATCATAATAATGTGTGTAAGATTTTGCATGGAAAAAAATCTCAGGTGTCAACATGTTCATTTGCAGGAATGGCTGGTGTGACTGCCACTCTTGTGCTGCTCAGGTGTGAAAACACACGTGTCGTCATTTGGACATGCTGCCGTGTTGTGCAGGTTTGTGCTGTATAAATTAGCAGGATGGGTTTGATGGCCACGTTCGGCAGAAGAAAGAATAAAATAAAGGAGCAGATACACATTTGTATCATGTATTCTTTAAATATGATTTCAAAAGTGTGATATTTGTGATTATTACAGTTAGGTTTTGGGTATACGATTGATAGATAGATAGATAGATAGATAGATAGATTTACCTCTTTATATTCTTATATATAATATATATTCCTCATATAAACTCTCTTATTCAAGGATTGGCTGTATAAAGACATCACACACACACACACACACACACACACACACACACACACACACAGAGGTTGTTCTCTTTGATGATTGTCGGTTTTCTTCTGGCAAGGTCAAGCAATCAATAAGAGATGTGTAGATATCAGATCATGACATCAGGAACCCAACACACACACACTCCTCCATATTTCAGTTCATTTATTTTCATAGGAGAGATGAAGATTATTAAACCATCATATCAACCTTCATCTGTTTATGAGCCTTCAGAAAAGGAGAAGTCTGCTTATTTGAGGTGTTTGATGTGTGAGATTTTGACGTCGGTGCTGTATTTAGTGTTTTAATCATCTCACCATCAGCACGGCCCAGGAAATTGTTGAAATTGCCGTGTTGGCTTGTTGCTTTAACCTTAGGTAAAAGTGTGCCAAGGAGACGCGCGCACACACACCCTCGTTTTCCTCGTCCAGAGGGCTGGCGTGTGTGTTGTTGTTAATGGACTCTGACTGCGGATAAAGCCTTGTGCTGCAGCGCCCGTCAAAGCGACGTCTCGCCGCTGTCACACACAAATGTCAAACAAACACCTCCTCAGGTAGCGGTGGGCTAATCATACAGACAGCGTGTCCTCAGCCTTTCCCAGACGCAAGTGCACAGGACGAGCCCCGCGGCTGCGGTTCAGAGTCTTTACCTGCCCGTGTGTGTGCGCGTTACATGCTTTCGGTGCATCATATAAGTTAACTGGCACTGTTAATGCTTTACAACTCACACCTGGTATAATTAACTTGCATGAGCAGTTGTGTATTTTACTCGAATCCCAGAGGAGAATTTGTTTTGTTGCTTTAGATTCAACTTTCTTTTCTCAGGAGATCATCCACAAGTCAATAGAGTATAGAGCTATAAAAATAATATGGATAGCAGAGCAGTATTTGGTATTTGATGAGAAATGCTTGAGTTCATATTAAGATCTCTTGCTTTTGCAGACTTTGTCATTTGGGAAAATGTGAGAACAGTGTGAAGCTTCTCTCTTTCTGACAGGAGGACCATCAGATAATTTGCTCTTCCTTTGATCTCGAGAAACAATTGAGATATTAAAGAGTCTTTTTCTTGCCTATTTGAATGAAACACTCACTGCCACTGACATTTGATGGTTTATGTAAGTTATTGGTGTTTCTGAGTCTCTCTAGGTCTGTTTGGAGCAGTCACACTTCACAAACGTTATCAGTGCTCATAATTAGTGAAGGGACGGCCGGTGAAAGCGTTTCTCTCAGTAATTAAAGTAATGAAATATTCATTTCTGCCTTTTCTGAGAGGAGTGGGCAGTTCTATTACAATAGCAGACAGTCTCATCTGCAATTAGCACACACACACACACATACACACAGTCTTTTTAACCTTGTGTGTGTGTATGTGTGTGAGTTCCCTGTCCGACGCAGAGGTTACCTTTTCCCGACGGTGCAAAATCGACTTGACGTAAGTGTTCATCAGTCGCAGGACTCTCCCCTCGAGGTATTTGCATCAAATCAACTCAGTCAAGCTACGAAAAGCTGACAGCAGAGAGACAGACAGCCAGAGAGAGAGAGACAGCGCTGATAGTGTGTGTGTATTGTGGGAGTTCGGGGTCAAAGCGTGTGTTGTTGAGTGTGTTCAGAGGTGTGAGAGCTGCACGCATGTCAGGTCACTGCGTTATGGGTGTAAATTCAAGAACATGCACACTTTGTTGTGTTATCTCTTTAGAGGTTTTCTTTTATTTCACGCGCTTCACTAACTGGTCATGAGAGGGTATTTTTTTGTGGTATGAGAAATTATATGTGTTTGACTGTATGAGGGTTTACTTAGAGTTTGGAGCCCAAACCGATGGGAATTAATAAACTACTTTAGAGTTTTTAATTTATTTTTATTTATCAAGGATGCATTAATCTGGTCAAAAGTGATAGTATAGACATTTTACAATGGATTTCTATTTCAAATAAATGCTGTTCTTTTGAACAGTTCTATTTATCTGTGAATTATGAAAAATAAAATGTATCATGGTTTTCACAAATATATTCATCAGCACAACTGTTTTTAACATTGCTAATAATCAGAAATGTTTGTTGAGCAGCAAATCGGCATATTAGAATGATTTCTGAAGGATCATGCGACACTGAAGACTGGAGTAATGATGCTGAAAATTCAGATTTGGTAACAGGAATAAATTATGTTTGAACAGATATTCTCATAGAAAACAGCAGTTTTAAATTGTAATAATATTTCACAATATCACTGTTAATTTTTGATCAGAAGAGAGCAGAAGAGACTTCTTTCGAAAATATTTAAAAAAATCTTACAAACCCCAAACTTTTGAACAGCAGAGACTTTCTTTCTTTCTTAAATTTACGGATATAATTTGCTTTATTTAAATAGAATACAATTCTATAGTATGTCTTTTAAAAAAAATTTGGGAGGTGAAATCTTTTTATTATTACTTTTAGTATGGAATTTTTTAAATTTAATAATCGTTTATAGGATTGGGATATGGGCTTCAATTTGTAGCAGTATTTTTTTATGTGTGTGTGTGTGTGTGTGTGTGTGTGTGTGTGTGTGTGTGTGAATATTTACTGTCAGTCTATTTCATTAGTCTTGACAAAAACATATTTCTCTACAGTCACAATAATATTTCAGATCAAAAGCTGCATCAGCTCCACACACACACACACACACACACACACACACACAGAGCGTGGAATTGTAATAGAGCTTACCTTTGTGAAAAGCATTACAGCAGTGAGCTTCTGTTAGGTCGCTTTGGCCAACTGAAAGATGAAAAGGTTTGTGTTTGACATGGAAATATTGCGCAATTATTTTCTGGAATATTCTTCAGTGCAGCTTTAGAGAGCGCAGATAAGTCCTGAAGTGTTGAAAGTTTTAGTGAATATCTGCTCCAGTTCTGTCTCTGCCACACTACAAAGCCCAAATACTCGGCAAGTTCATCGTGAAAATGCCTCAAATCCCCCAAGAGGAATAAAGAGGGGGGAGAGAGAGAGAGCAACGCCTTTGTGTGGAGCTTTATTACACTTTTATTCATCTCTCACATGTGCACATACTGAGAGGAGTGCGTTTCTCAACCTGTCTCTCAGGTGCACCTCGCCTGAACATTAACCACTTTATGTGTCACATTACTTCTGCTTTGAACTGGACTTTGGTGTCTAAAACTCAAATGCAGGTCATGTGTCCGTGTTTATCAGAGTGACATTAATAAAAGCCGCCCTCTCCAAAAGAAAGACCTATTAAATCCCAGAGAACACGGCCGGAATCTCCTGCAAAGCCCATGATGTTTTCACAGGCCCGTAAAGACGGCAGATCCATTCCGGCAAACACAGAGTTAACCGAATTAAACAATTTGCAAACAGATAAAGTCAGTCAGTCAGTCTAAGACTTTTTTTTCCCCCATGCAAAACAATTACTAAATTACAGTACATAAAAAACTGTTCTCTGACGGTATTTATGCAATCAACATAACCAAGAAACAAAACAATTTAATGTGGAAAAATCATCATTCATCTGCATTATAATTGCCGCTTTTCCTCATGTACACGGCAGTTAATTAAAATTGTGATTAAATCCATCTCTGCCGCCTAAGATGTCTTTCCCGAAACAGGTGGTACGGAATTTAAAAGTAAAGAGAAAAAGCGTAATTAGCATTGGAAATTGAGAAATTGCCTGCAAGAATCGGTGTTAATTTCATTCTCTGATGAGGTGATTTATAACGGCGGCTCAGCCGAGACTCATCCGCGCGTTTCCCAGCATGCACTGTGAATGTGTTTGCTAAATATTTGAAGTGTTTTAAGGCAGAGAGCTGCACAGTTACCGCGGCTGATCGCTTCAAACCCGGAGCTCGTCTCTTATGACACGCGTTTTCAAACGTGGATTTAACAGCCAATCAAGAGAATGTTTATCTGCCGTCTACAGCGAGGAGACAATAATAATGCCACGCATAATGCCAACCGCGACCGCCGCCACGCTTTCTAGGATGTCGAGATCCGGCAGCGGTGGATTCTGCCGTGTCTGGGAACAGAAGGACACACACTGATAGACTTTCATCTGAACTCTCACCGCTCTAATTACTCAAGCACTCGTCAGATGGAAATGCTGATTACAGAGAGATTTATATCGCCGCTCTGAGAGTTTCTTCCAGTTGGTTACTTGAGCTACTGAGTCTGATCTTGTTGAGCAAAAAGTATTTGGACACTTCAAATGTTGGAATGTCATTGTATTAGATAACAAAACATCAAAATGTATACTTGGGTACTTAATCGACTGATGTTTTTTATGCCTTTCTTTACAGTTAATGATGGTTGCTTTTTCTACACTAGTGCTAGTAAATTTCACAAATAATTACGAGAAAACGGCAAATAACACAATGAAGTAAAAAGACTAAAGTAGTATTTTCTTGTAAAACCTACTCAAATAATTTATTAAACAGCTTTTATTAATTTATTAAATTTATTCAACAACAAATTTATTAAACTTCTATATATATATACATGAAATTATAAATACATGCAATTTTCATGAAATTTTTAAGCTTCACTCAAAAATGGTACTAAATTTCACAAGTAATTGTAACATTGAATTAAATGTAAAAGTATAGAGACTGAAATTGTATTTTCTTGAAAACATACTTTTTTTATAGTGTATCTAATACAATGAGATCATTTTTAAGCATGACTTAAGTGACTGAATACTTTCTGGGGTCACTGTAAATCATTTTATATAATGCTTGCATGTGTGTTAATGGATATGTACTCATATGAATATTAATTTTGTGAGTAAAATGTGTATTTTCATTGGTAATACAAAATGCAAAATGTGTGAGTAGAAAGAAAACACAACACAGTGACACATTTTAGCATTTTCATTCTGTCTTTTCTCGCCTAGAGTTTCCTAAAAAACACACACGTGCATGCACTCGTGCTCAGTTTACGCCGTGTTTTTTCGGCCACAGAGGCGCCCAGCATTTGCAGCAGTGTGACAAATTGTTGCCACTTTTCTGTGGGTGTGCGGGTGTCAGGGTGTGTTTGTAGTGCCGTGTGTTTGCTGTGTTCTGAGATTCAAGGTGCTGCTTCTGTTCAGCATGTCAAATGTAGCCCACACACGGCTCCTTATCTCCAAAGACCCCAAACACAGCGGGCACACACACACAAACACACACACACACACACACTTCCCAGAATTTCCCTTTATTATGATTTCATCCTATTCCTCTTGGAGTCACTTGACTGCTTGGGTCGTGTGTGATCTGACAGGTATTCCAGAGCGTAGTGACCCTTTACGGGCCCAACATACTGCAGCTGTCACATACACACACACGTTCTGCATGGACTTTGTGTAACTGAGCTGGATAAATGTCTTTCTCTTTGAGTTGATTTGGTGTAGCATAGGAGCCCCGTGTCCTGCATGTGAATGTTTGCATGTTTTTAATATATTTGTAGATCTGGCTTATTGCTGAGATTGCAAGAAGGTGTTTCTGTTGCACAGGTAGCCAATTATCCAGATCCGGATCCTGAATTGGTTTAATCCATGAATCATTTCTCATTAATTGATATAATTATGAACATTTCTTCATGTGAAATAAATTAACTCGTCTTTACAGTGCCAAGGCTTTGCATGACAAGCTGAGGTGAATATATTTACACAATCAATCGCGAGAAAACTATTTAACTCAATGTGTGGATTCCCATGCATAGAAAATAAGACACTGATTGTCGAGACAATAACAAAGATGCATTTTATATGCACAGAATACACATCTGTGTTCTCCTTAAATCTAACGCTGCAATAATATTTTTAATACTGCATGGATTCTATTTATGATTTATGATTTATTTATTTATTTATTTTTACAACATATTGTTTACTAGGTGATTTATTATGGCTGCCAGTTGAAACATTTAGATAGCATTTTGCGTATTTAATTTTTATTTTATTTAGTTTTTGATTTGTATGATTTAATATTGCAAACATAATATTAAGGTATTGGTGACAGTATGAGTCAGTATGATTTTTTTTTTCTTTTTTTTTTAAGGAAAATACTTTAAGGACACAGTAAAGCCGTTTATAAAGCCATTTACAAAAGAATTTCAAATAAATTATGTTCTTTTAAACTTTCTATTCATCAGTTAATCCTGAAATATAAAATGTATCTGTATATGCAGCAAATCAGCATATTAGAATGATTTCTGAAAGATCATGTGACACTGAAGACTGGATTAATGATGCTGAAAATTCAGCTTTGATCACAGCAATCAATTATATTTTAAATTGTAATAATATTTCACAATTTTTACTGTATTTTTGATCAAATAAATGCAGCCTTGGTGAGCAGACTTCTTCTAACCACCATTAAAAATAATACTAATAAATAAACGAATACATTCTTACAGACCCCAATCTTTTGAATGGTAGTGCATGTGTTATATGAGACTTTTTATGTTTGTTTTAGAGTGTCCTGACGGATTTTTTAAAAAATATCCCAAATACAGTATTTCGTGCAATATAGTATATAGAACTTTCTGAATTGTAGGCATTCTGATTGTAATTTTCTGCTTTCTTTCTGCGGGCCCAGATCCTGTGTGGGTCTGTATATCAGTAAACATGCACTATAGAGCCCAAACAAAGAACAGAATCACACTGAGTATGCGACGCTGTAAAACAACTAGTGTTGAGTTCATTTTCTAGGCATTTTTCAAACGTAGTAGATGTAGGTGAGCATAATTCATCCTAATCCTGCATGAGCTCCTGTTCAGTGTGTGATAGACAGACAGCAGCCAGAATACACACTCACACACATAGATGCCTTGAAGTGTGTGTCTGTGGAGAGAGAGAGAGAGAGAGAGAGAGAGAGAGGCGGGTACGGGCGAGTATTGGTGGATTTCACAGGTAACTGGATTACGTGGGCACATAATTGATCCATTTGGGGGGAAAATGACGGAGCTCTAAGCTTTGGAAATGGAGTTTATGAAACAGGCATTCGTAAATTCAAAGGAATCAATATGTCAATTTTATTACATCTTCAGGGCAGATGAGTTTTAAAAGAGCCCTGTCTTATTTTCCATGTGTGTGTTTCACACTACAGGTCCTGGGTGGCTGTTTCGTTTGATGTCGGTGTTTTATTGCGTACGCGAGCGACTCGTTCCGCCCAGTTTGACCGTCTGCGGAAGCGCTGCCAGAAAAAGATGTTTGTCAGCGCTGCTGGCGGCGGCCGTGAGAACGATCCCTACGACGGAGCCTTTTAGTGCATCGAGAAAAGACAATAAAGCATTCCTCGCTCTTCAAGCCATCCATTTATAATGCAGGAAAGTGGAGTAAGAGCATTTCTGCATTTTCATCAGTAAAATATTCACATTTCATTTACACCGTCGCGCAGCCCAACTCGGTTTTATTACTCAGCCAAGCTTCTGCTCTAATTTAAATGAATTATGCAGGCGAAAACTGATGCAAACAGACAGAAATGCAACGCTCGCTGTGGTGTTGCTTTTGTGCTGTCGAATTAAAACAGAGCACGAGAAAGCAGGACCCTCAACCCTGAAGAAGAAGAAGCAGAAGAAGAAGAGCAGGTGGTAAAGAGAGAGACACGCAATTACTCGGCCTGGTTTGCTGGCATTTGTCGAGCACTATTATACTAGTTCATTTTCCAGCGAGTAAATAAGCGGAAGTTGGTGATGCTTGCATTTTTAATTCGCCGTTCTCTTGCGCGTTCGCCGACTGACATCTGCTATCAATGCTCGGCAGATGTGCGCGAGGAGCGCCGGGGCTCCAACCGCGGGCCCGATTATCCGTCCCGCGCCCGCACGACGGATGACTGCTCGGCCAGATCGCATTTACGAACGTGCACGCGTGTATATGTATGTGGCTGCTGAATTAATTACATATGTTAGCGTGTCGTCTCATTCACAGATGAACAGGGAAGGGGGGTGAGCGGATTCTCACTCTTTCACACGCCTTCAGCGGTCACTCCGTTTGCTCGTCTCCTGTCGACACACCTTCACGCGTGTGAACCGCAAACCTGCGATAATGAGAGCAGATACTCGAGGCCTGAAACGCTTCTGATCTGCAGCATCAAAACACACAAAGAGTCGGATCTGGATCGTATCGCCTGAGATCAGATCTGGCAGATTTCTGCACGCCGTGGCTTTTGTGACGGTGGTATTTCGCGTCGGGTTGTTTGCTGTCTCTCTCTGTCTGTTTTCAGATACCCATCAGTCGCTGCTTTCCGCTCTTTCAGACAGCACAAAGACCTTATCGTGGATTATTCTCTAGAAACGAACACATCACACGCTGTGAGACGAGACTCTTCCAGGCTTGGAAGTTTGACAAGAATCCAAGGCCCGTAGAAAACAAGCAGCGCACATGAAATCGCTGTAATGTCTCAGTTGTTGAGTTGCTTTCTTGACAGACGTCTCCTGTGTTGTCAGATGTGTCTTCTCTAGAGATTCAGAAGAGTCTCAATTAGTGCTCAGATTTGCATGATCCAAGTCAGAGATCTCAGTATGAACTCAGTCTGCTCAGAAAAAATCTGAGGAGTTCTCCTCAGATGTTTTTCTTGAGGAAAAAGTCTCTCGTAATGTCAGATTTGTTTTCTGCAGAGAATAAAGAGTCTCAGTTTTCAGATTTGCATGATCGAAGTCTGATATCTCATATGAACTGAGCTTTGACACTGAAAACCGTTGGTGTAGGATTTAAATTTGAAACTCAGAAATTGCACAGAGATTCAAAAAAGTCAGATTTGCACAATCCTGTCTCAATATGAACTCCACACTGAAAAATATTTGGTGTAGGATTTTCTTGTACTCCAAAAATCTTTGTTTTATTTACAACTCAATATAAATATAATAAATAAATAACAAAATAAATAAATAGTAAAGTTCACAAAAACACTGCAATTATCACATTGAATTATACATTAAAATTTGAAGTAGAAAGACTAAAATAGCTTTTTCTTGTACTCTAGTAATCTTTGACTTACAACTTAAAAAAAACTTAAAACTTCAAAATAAATAAATAAATCAATAGTAAAGTTCACAAAGACATGGCAAGTAACTTATTGAATTATACATTAAAATTTGAAGTAGAAAGACTGAAACAGTATTTTCTTGTACTCTTTAATAATCTTTGTTTGATTTACAACTTAAAAAAAAATCTTTTTTTTTTTTTTTCACACTATACCCAAGTTCATTTTAAAACTCTTACTGTATGACAACTATTGACTCATTTGTGTCTATTTTTATGTCTCCTAAAAACATTGATGCTTAGATGAAGCATAACTTACACCATCAAAGGGAAACCTCTGCGTGATAACATGCACCTCTGGGGGTGGATGGTGAAGTGTAAGTGTCTGTGTGTGTGTGTTTAGATGCAGTTGGTCTAGTGTGTGTAGGCTGGTCTGTGTTCTACTGTACTCTTGCGAGTCGTCACTAACACGTCGTACAAATGAAACACTTTTTTTCACATGGACCAGAATGAAGCGCGTCTTCCCCTCCCTCCCGTCTGTTGACTTGTTTCAATAGCTGCATGTCTCTCACACATTGGCGTGTCTCCTCCTCACGTCATGATGAGCGAATCCATGAGTGTGTGTGCATTGACTTCACACTGATAGTACAGGCCTGTTACTATAGTACTACTGTATTACTGTGTCCAGGGCTGTATTTGCTGCATGTAAAAAAGCACTTAAAGGAACTGAACTCAAAGGAAAGTGTATTTTTGTCATGGCAATTGTGTAATTGCTTTATCTATTGTATTTATCTATTGGAGTGCAAATATTAGTATCATTGGTAAGTTATTTTAGTTTTTGTTCATTTATTTATATGTATTTTATTTTTAAAGTTGGTCTTTTTGGTTTTTTAGTACTTCAAGTTACACTGAAATAAAATAAAAGTCTTACCAACTAGCTTAAATAACAATTTTATTTATTTTATTTTATTTTATTTATGTACTTAAAGTTAAATTAAATGAAAACTAAATGAACTAGCTGAAATGTTATTTTATTTTATTTTGTTACAAGTGGGTAAAATGTTTGGTTATGGTTTTAGTTTTATTTTAGTTTACAGCAATATCCCTGGCGCAAACTAAAAACATAATTACATCATATTTGTAGAATAAGCCAGTTGAGATGGTGTGTGTGCATGTGTGTGTGTGTGTGTGTGTGTGTGTTTGTATTGTAATTGTGACTCAGGGTGGAGATGCTGTTGACCTCAGATGTGGGTTAAATGCAAATTGAATGAGAATCAGGCAGTGATAATTATGGTGGAGTGGCGAGGGGTCAGTCGAGCAAAAGAGCCCGCAGAGAGACGCTCTCCTCCTGCTGTCTGTCTGTCTCTCTCTCCGTCTGCTGACCCGCTGTATCTACACACCTAAACACTGCTTTAGGTTAAGCTACCTTTATTTGCATTTCTGTCCTTTGCTTATTGCTGTTTCCAGATCATTATTACTGGTGCTCAAGTCACTAATCACTAGTATTAGTGCAGATAGTGATGTTAAGAAACCTCCAGCGTTTGAATGAATCCTCAAATTATGTGTGTTGAGCATTAGACACACCATTCATGTAGATGTAGATGTTCAGATGCTCCATTTTCAAAAGAGAAAATCCTACAGGTGCACATGGAAGGAGAGACTCCCAGAACACCATAGCAACGCCCTAGTAACCACTCAGAAACACTTACTGCAGCAACGTTGTAACAAACGGCCAGATCACTCAAATGTCACAGTGGTGACTAGAATCCCTCATGTTAAACTCTAGTTTATTCTTCCATGCAGAAACAGACTTTCTCTCTGGCTCAGAGTTTTATTGTCCGTCAGTGTTTATTTCACATCTTAAATGTCATCTGGCTGTGCGATCTCTCTGTGAGCTTTTACAAAGGATATAGATAACACAAGACACCAAATTAATCAATACCCTCTTTCTCTCTCTTTCTCTGTCTCTTGCTGGCGCTGCTGATGGGCCGTGGATCCGTCCTCTTCAACTCAACAGCAGGTAAGCTGAACTTGATATCTGTCAGCTTCCTTTGTGTGCACACAAACACAACGCAGGTGCAGCGGAGCTCATGAGTTTGTCCCATAACCCTGAACACATGTGGATAAAAGCTGCCGGCAAATGCACGAATGTAAATGCACGACAGTTGTAGTGTTCACACACGCATATCCGTGCGTGTCCGTATTGGGCCGTGTCGAATACCTCGCACTTAATTACTATTTATTGGAAGTCGCGCTCATCCTCTTTTATCGCTCCTCTAAATAATTTCAGCAAATAAGAGGGTTTCGGGCTCCTGCGTGCGGCGTCGGCGTCTCAGCTTCCACCCATCAAAGTTTAATCGAAGCCGCGTTTTAGTTTTTGAATAAAGAACACTTAAAAAATTTAGATGCAAATTATTCTGCATTATTCATGTTCTCGTCGTCCTTGTAGATTTAAACATTTGCGAGGCCACCTTGATTTGAGTCATTACCTCGACTCGGGCTGTTCCGTCATGAATAAGGTATTTCCTACAAGTGCAGCACTCGCCTGATGAGCTTTTAAAGTGCCTTTACACTCCGTCTGCGCAGCGCGCATGAGCGAATCGAGCGCGCCGAGCGAAATCCGTCTCAGGTGGCGAATCCCGACAGGAGAGAGAGACTCTTTTCTCTGCGAAGTCTCGGCAAGCGAGCAACTTTACCTGAAAGCCAGAAGAGATCCTCAGAAATAAGCCAGCTTTGTGTGAGCAAACTCGAGAATCCTGCTCAATTTGTGCTCCCTTTGTAGCGACGAGGGGTGAAGGGCCCTCGAGAGGCACATCTGAACGCCTGGGAGAGAGACAGACAGTTCTTTTTAATTACTCGACACAGATTGTCGCTGCGCTCGCGATCCCAGATTATTGACTGTTACCTGTACGGACTGACATACGGGATCAATTGTAATTTGCTTTAGCGTTTCTTCAGATGTGGCTCGAGGATTCTCGAACGCACACACACGCGCACACACAGAGGTTTCCAGCGAGGTGCAGAAGATGAAGCGGTGATGATATGATTTGAAACATCCTGGCTCTTAGCATCACTTAAATCTACCTCGCAAGAACAAACCGGAGTCTTTAAATTATTCCTTTTCATCTGCACGCAAACAGCCGTAAAATGATGAAATCTGCGGATCCCAGAAGCTTTTACTATTAAAGTCTAAAGCGCGGCCCAAATCTGCTGTAATGAAACCGTTGTTTGTTTGTTTGCTCAGAGAGAAAACCTGAAAGAGGGAGAAAGAGAGAGAAAGAGAGCGTTCCTGTGGCCCCTGCAAGAAAAATAAAGTAGTTGACACAGTGTCTCGATCATCTTTACTACCCGCTGGAAGAATTAATATTTAAACATTCTAATAATGCGGCTTGCCTTGCATGCACTTTTAAGCAAAGCAACAATATTTTTCACCTGGGGTAACACAATGATTTTTCATCCTGCTGAGTGCAATTTCCCTTTCTAATGCGTCTGTGGAGCTTCCACCATTGGGCAGGCCGACTTTACTCTTTATTATTTCCCACTGAAAGAGAAAAAAATATTCATAGAGGTAAATATATTGAAATGAATTTTCGTGTCCATGAGCAAAGAAGAGCTCAGGCCGCTGCCGTCTCCCCCTCCAAAGCGGTGTAATGATTGGAAAAAAACCTTCTGCATTATGGGAGAAAGGGTGCGGAAAAATCAAAATATACATGCGCCCAAATCGGCTGCTATTTGAATATCCATAAAGCCGAATATCTAGCCCTTTCTTCAAAATATCATCAGGTTTTTTTCTTTATTTATTTTCCCCGCAATCGCTCCTGACAACCGGGGTGTCAAAAAAACATTTGTTGTTTGAACAAATGCATATTACCTGGTGTGCAGCGCTTGTATGAATTTCTCTTTCTCTCTCTCTTTCGCCTTAAAGGCTCTTCAAAAAGCCAGTAAACAGGTGACGCACCTGCAACGCAATCGCACATCCCGACTAACAAACAAACAAACAAAAAAGAAAAGATGTGTAAAAATGAGTGTAGATATTCCCGGTGGAGTCGAGCGGAAAGGATGCGTGCGGAGATCTGCTGTGTGTCACGGAAAATGGATTCCTGAGGCCTGAAGCCTTTGTAATTGATCACGAAAATGAATTGTTGAGTTGCGCGGGCAAATTGAACGACATAAATAAGAGTTATGATCTCCTCTTCTGTTTATGTGTAGCTGTATAGTTGAAATAGAAAGAGGCTGCGTGAGTCTCTGACCTGCACTAGTGCTGGACGACGCAGTGCATTTACAGTATAGTTGTGATTTAATATGCTGGCCATATAAATTTAAGCAACACCGTGGATATGAAAGAGTGAGAGTGGAAATACAGATGTATTAGTAGTCTTTTGCATTTAAACTGCAGTTAAACATTCTTAGATTCATTTGAATTCATTTTGAATCAGTTTAAAACAGGATTTTTAGTGAACTGATTCAAAACACTGATTCAGTGATTCGTTTGGATCAAGCATATCTGTTCACTGAGTTTCCATGTGCCATTTTCATGTATTCTTTAATAAATAAATAAATAAATAAATAAACAATGATGTTTATTATATTTGTGCATATAAGTAAAAATGATTAAATGTATAAAAATAGGTTCAGTTATGTATCAAAATATGTATTAAATATTTCACCAAAAGTAGCAAATATCAATTTTCCATGTGGAACTTATTCAAAACACTGATTCAGTGATTCATTTGCATCATGCATATGTTCACTGAGTTCCAATGTGGCACTTTCCAGTATTCTTTAAAAAAAAATATGTGCATAAATAATAATAATAATGATAATAATAATAAATAATGATGTTTATTATATTTGTACATAGAAGTAAAAATGATTGAATATATAAAAATAGGTTTATTTATGTATCAAGATATGTATTAAATGTTTCACCAAAGGTAGCAAATATCAAGTCTTTTTCTGCCATATGAATGTTACCGTGCAAATATAGGTGAACATTTTCCCAATAAGCCTTTTGTAATTTGATATAAAAGTAAACAAGACTGTCAATATATGAGAAAGAGAACAGTTTTAATAACATTTTACATTTAAACCTAAGTTGCAAAAAACGGCATTAGATTCATTTGAATTTTAGTGAACTGATTCAAAATACTGATTCACTGATTCATTTGCGTCATGCATATCCGTGTCAATGTGGCATTTTCACGTATTATTTAAGAAATATGTGCACAAATAATGATGTTTATTATTATGTATCATTATATTGGTGCATATAACTAAAAATGATTAAATATATATACATAGGTTCAATTATGTATCAAGATATGTATTAAATATTTCACCAAAAGTACCAAATATCAAGTCCTTCTCTGTGATATAAATTTTACAGTGCAAATGTAGGTGGAAATTTTCCCAATCAGCCTTTAATATCACCCTTCTGGATGACATAATGAATATTTACAATGTAGTTGTGATTTATGCTGGCGATATAAAATTAAAAAACACAGTGAATACATAATATATTTAATAGTGTTTTGCATTTAAAATTCAGTTGCAAAGAAGGAGTTTGAATTCAGGTTGATTCAATTCAAACCAGACTGATTCAGTGATTCGTTTCCACAATGCAGAACAGTTCACAGTAGTTTCCACGTGACATTTTTATTCTAAAAAAATGTTATAATAAAAATATTATTTTATATATAAAAAATAATATATATATATATATATATATATATATAAACTTTCTTTAAAATATGTGCATAAATAATATGTTTAGTTTTATGTGTCATTACTTTGGTGCATATGAATGAAAATATAATATAAATAAAATAAAATATAATATAATATAAATATAATGAAATGGGTTCACTTATGTATCAAGACGTATATTTAACATCACCAAAAGACTCAAAAGTATCAAATATCAAGTCGTTCCCTGCGATATGAAAGTTACAGCGCAAATGCAGGTGGAAATTTTCCCTATCAGCCTTTCATGCCAAACCTCCGGTGAGCTTTACTAAAGCACACACATACAAGCTTTTATGCACTTATTGCTCTCTAGAGCTCTTCAAAGAGATGCATTTTTTCCTGCGACGTCTCACCTGATTGAAATCTAGCAGCTGCTGCGCTTCGTCTCTCATCTGTCGAGGTGGGAAAGAAACAGACGATTAGTTTCCACTTCACTCCGTTTGAGTCTCGTACGTCTCTGCGGCGCGTCAGACCGGCCTTTGAAAAGAGATCGCTCATGCTAAAGGGGCTCTGACAGGGCAAGGGCAACAGCCTCGGGTTCATCTCTACCCCACGGCAAAACAGAGCAGCGCTGCTGGCTACACGCACACACGCATGCAGGTGAAACCAGAGAAGGGATGTAACTAGATGACAAATTAAAGGAACAGTTTGCTGAAAAAGAAAACTTCTGATATCATTCACTCATCCTTATGTCGTTCCAAACCCGTAGACAGACTTTCTTCTGTGGAGGACAAAAGAAGATGTTTAGTAGAATGTTCATGCTGCTCTTTTCCATGTAAAAAAAAAAAAAAAAAAAATACTGGAATTTAATTACAGTAATGGTTAAAGTTTTCTTAAGGCCCATTTACACCAAGAATAATACCTATAAAGACAATTTTAATGATAACTGTCCACAACAATTGACAATACATTGTTTTTTCTAAGTGCACGCTGCAGTTTTGTCGTCTGCCACTTTAAATGCTCAAGCTCTTTAAAGTAGGATGGATTCTGATTGGCTTGTTTTTTTATTGTTCATCATCTATTGTTCAAGTGATTCCAACAATTTCTTATTAACAATCTTTATCATTATCATTACAGTTATTGTTCTTGGTGAGAAAAGGCCTTTACTTTATATGTTGGGAAATTTCATGTCATTTGTTTTTTAAATGTATTTTTGTTACAGTATCCAGTGGGCATGAACGTGAATGGATGCTTTTACACTAAATATATCAAAAATGCACCATAAAATTTCTTTCTGACGTTCTCCTAAACATTTCCTTTTGTCTTAACAAGAGGGGGGCTACATGATTTCATTTTTGTGGTAACTGTCCCTTTAAGGCTGCGGTGCAAACGCAGAGAGAGACACACAGTCTGTCGTCCCTGGAGGATCTATGTGTCTGACTCTCTGTTATAGTAATATGGAGAGGCTCTGGAACACCTTTTTAAAACTTAATTGATTCTTTTAAAGCAGCGGCCCGCGCTGACACACTGCGTTATGATCAGGGAGAGCAGCAGTCGGACGGAGCGGCCCGTCGCTGTGTGTCATGGGGAATTACTCTGGACTGCTGGGAATGTGGGTTAGACGGACGGGGATTTGCTGTGGGGCGGCCCAGATGACATTCAAACAATTAGATAAACTCATATCTAATTTAAGTCTGACTGACAACAGCGGTGCGCCGGAATGCGTCACACATGCGCACGGAATGTTTGTCTACCTTTCTTGCATAGTGTGATGCATGTGTGTGTGTTTTGGAATGTGTGTGTTGTGCTGCTGTTTCTATGGAGGAGTTTGTGTGTGAGTGTGTGTGTCCATCTGGTGTAAATCAATCAGACTCATCATTGCACACAAACACACACACACACATGCATCAGCATTTAGGAGTTGTGTGTTGCTCAGATGTTGCTCTTTTATATCTCAAGAGACTTAATGGATTTCCTTAATATGTTTTATTGACATCTCAACTTTGTCTTAGAAGTTTCTCCTAAAATTCCTTAAGAATAATAAAATAGACTAAAACGAGTCACTGTGAAAATAATTTGTTGGTTTAACCTAAACCTTACAGTTTGAATTTACTGAAACTCAAAATTTGAAGACACTTTTTTAACTCTTTTGTTGTGATAACTTCAAAGGTACACTGCAAATAAACAAACAAACAAACAAACATTTTTCAAGAATTTTTGACTTGATTTTCAGTACAAATATAAAAATTCTTAAATCAAGATACAAGCAAAATGACATTTGTGACCCTGGACCACAAAACCAGTCATAAGTAGCAGAGGTATATTTGTAGCAATAGGCAACAAGACATTTATGGGTCAAACTTATCGAGTTTTATTTTCTGCCAAAAATCATTAAAGATCATGTTCCATTAAAAATGTAATTTTTGATTAGTAATATGCATTGCTAAGAACGTCATATGGACAACTTTAAAGGCGATTTTCTCAATATTTAATATTTAAAAAAAAAAAAAAACAACTTTTTGCTTAAAACAAGACAAAATCTGCCAATAGTGTCAGAAGAATAAACTTAATTCAAAGGGAAAAGTTTATTTTTCTGAATTATTTATTAGTTATTTTTCTTCTGTAATCTTTCTTCTTGGGTAAATGTATCTTGATTTAAAAATGTCTAGATATGTATGTATACTAGAAAGCAATACAATATATATATATATATGTTCATATTGAGATGTCTGACTTCTTATTATAGTCTTTGGCAAATCTGGGCACAGTTCAGAAACAGAAACATCTAATTTCTGCCTTTTTTAACACTACAGTAAATGTTCGCCATGCATCAGAAGCTGTCAGTCTAAAGTCAAGTGAGTGAGTGGCTGTATTTTTTTTTTTAGGTAGTTGAGCTCAGATTGAAGGACTCAAGAAGAGGTTCACGTGTGCTAATAAAGACACGCTCTCTGAAGCATGCACTGTTTCTGAGAGTGAGTTTGAGACCGCAGCGGACGGCGGGTTACAAGACGCGTCGAGTGAGTGACAGGGAGCCGCACGCATCAGAGAACCCATGAAAGATAGAAATAAAACCAGAGAAGAGGATGAGTCGAGACTGTAAACGCAAACCCGTCTCGCTCTCGGCAGCTGTCGCACGTACAGTGACCTTGATAATTGTGATGGTCATTAAAATAAGTGCTCATTATTCTTCAAGGTGCGTCTCAGCATTACACTGATCAATGTGTGTCACACACACACACACACACACACACACACTAATGAAACCTGTTATTGTGATTGCATCCTGCTCCGTCTTACCCACCAATCAATATTAACAGCTCGTAAAAAAACTGCGCTGAAGAGATTAGCCGCAGAAATGAGCAGAGATACTTAAACAAAGTGCATCGAGCGCAGGCTGAGTTTAAACCTCACGTGATGGAAAGATGCAGTGTTTGTGAGATTGGCTTTGACTCACTCCATAACAGAAAAACTCACATGTGAGTGTGAGAATATCACAATAATAAGAGAGTTTTGTAGCATGTTTGCAGCTTCAAAAGTTCGGGGTAGGTAGATATTTTTAAACATTTTTGAAAGAAGTCTCTTCTGCTCACCAAGACTGCATTTATTTGATCAAAAATACAGTAAAAATAGCAAAATTCTGAAATAATATTTAAATTTAAAATATCCATTTTCTATGCGAATATCTATTAAATTGTAATATATTTCTGTGATCAAAGCTGAATTTTCAGCATCGTTACTCCAGTCTTCAGTGTCACATGATCCATTAGATGATCCATTCTAATATGCTGATTTGCTGCTCAACAAACATTTCTGATTATTAGCAATGTTGAAAACAGTTGTGCTGCCCAATATTTTTGTGAAAACCATCACACACAATCCTTTTTCAGGATTCACAGATGAATAAAAAGTTCAAAAAACAGCATTTATTTGAAATAGAAATATTTTGCAGCATTTTAAATGTCTTTACTGGCGCTTTTGATCACTTAAATGCATCCTTGGTGAATAAAAATATAAGTCTTACTGACCTCAAACCTTTAAAAGGTATATGTTAGTAATAAAAAAACACTTTCAATAAGCAAGTAGAGTTGATTTGGGTTTCATGTTGACTTTATAGATTGGCATTTATGAACTGCTTTATCTCTCATCAGTAAGAAAACTACAAGCTTTATTAGGATCATTTGACAGATGAGAATGTAAATATACTTGTTGGCAGACAAATACTTTTCATTAGTGATTTCAGGAATCTGTAACACAAGATCAAAGCAGAGTCAACGGTCTATATTGCATATTTTATCGCAGTTAAAGCGTAAGTTTCATTGCAGTAATCAGCGGTGAGCGTCACAGATAGAGACAGTAACGCTTCTCTCTGTCAGCCGTTCTAAAACAAGGCCTGTAATTGTGGCAGTGACCTGATCTGTGTCTGGGCGGCAGAGAATGTGTAATTATCGCTTGTTAACCAGGACGGCGCACCTGCTACACTGAAAAAGGTTTGAAGAAACAGCGCTGGCAACCTCTAGAGCTGCCAATCACGAGAGAGAGAGAGAGAGCGAGCGAGCGAGCGAGAGAGAGAGAGAGAGAGAGAGAGAGAGAGAGAGAGATGCTATGCTGCTATTCTTCGAAACACGTCTGAGCAGTTAAATGCGCCGCTGTGTTTGCTCTGCTACAATAGAGTGAACATTACCCAGCACAAGTCTCATTATTACACACATGCATGGGCCTCCGACACACACACTCACACACGCATTACCGGCTCACATTGTTGGGTTCGAATGGCGCTCCTGCATTTCTGAGATTTGCTCATTATGCGGCGTATTAAAGGCGTGAGTCAGTAATCAACCCGCACGGCGAGCCAAAGGAGAGCGCCGCCGCTTCACGTATCCCGGCAACAATGCGCGCTCCCACGAACCGCAGCGACGAGAGAAATTGTTTAGTAAATACAGGCCGGATCGTGTTTTATTAAGCGGGCCTGACACTATTCACACACGCAGAGCGCCGGAGAGCGCGTGTACCTGCCTGATAATCGCGCGTGTTCAGATATGTCGACACAATGGCAAACACGCCGGTATTCATCGCAGACTGAGAGAATTCTAGGCCGACACAAAAAAAGAGGTCTAAAATCACTGAACGGAAACAAGATACAACCGAGAACATGACACACAACTCACATTTTCTCTTTCCACTTGTCTTTGTTCTGTTTTTTCTGGCCTGCT